>NC_092811.1:56622708-56937526 GCF_040954645.1 Diabrotica undecimpunctata
TAAATATGTAAACAAAGGCAGTGATTTGGCCATATTTGAAGTACAAAACATAAATAAAAATGACGAAATAGCACGATACCAAATGGGCAGATACATTAGCAGCAATGAAGCTATTTGGCATATTCTCAGCTTTCCCATCCACGAAAGAGATCCTGCTGTCCAACATCTGGCAATACATCTTGAAAACGGTCAACGTGTATACTTCACTGAAGAAAATATTCTCCAAAGAGCGTTCGAAGCTCCGAAAACGACTCTAACTGAATTTTTTACATTGTGTCAAAAACCTGATGTTTTTGGCCAATTCGCGAAGACATTGGTGTTTGGTGATGTTCCACGTTATTTCACATGGAACAAATCCAGTAAAAAATGGGAGCCACGGTGTCCAATATCAAATCTTTAGAATTCATATCCGAAATTGGACAGTATAATTTTATCACCCAGTAGACCGAATGAATCTATTTGTTATCTAATACACACACGTAGTTAATTAGGTTACATACACATTTGGTCAATTATCAATAATATAATTTGGACATCAGTCAAAAGTGCTGACAAAGTTAAACTATTTACATAAATTAAATACACATGTCACGCGAGGTCCGCGAAAATATTGACCCAATTAAAGTTTATATAAAACTAAGATCTCTTGCCTAGAGAGGCATTCAATCAATATTCACTCAACGAACTTGATAGTCTTCAACGATCAACTTCATCAGTCTCTACTCAAAGTAATCCCGGGTCTACACCCATAGTGTACGTCTCTACAATAAACTCTGCTACTATTATTTGGTGTTTCCATTACAACTGAACGAACATCTTCACTGAGCCAACGAAGGGGATCTGTTCATGGTCCTATCGAGAAACAGAATACTTCAAGGAAGTTTGAGAGAGCCTATACAGTCCACGCGAGCAACACCCTCAGTAGCAGAGAGAGACCACTAGACCCGGGAGAACGAGAGCCATACCAAAGCCGAGAGCCACACTAGAGCGGCAGAGCAATACCAAAGCCGAGAGCCACACTAGAGCCGAGAGCAGTACCAAAGCCGAGAGCCATACTAGAGCCGAGAGCAGTACCAAAGCCGAGAGCCACACTAGAGCCGAGAGCAGTACCAAAGCCGAGAGCCATACTAGAGCCGAGGCAGTACCAAAGCCGAGAGCCATACTAGAGCCTAGAGCAGTACCAAAGCCGAGAGCCATACTAGTGCCGAGAGCAGTACCAAAGCCGAGAGCCATACTAGAGCCGCAGAGCAGCCAAAGGACAGGACCGATTGCAGAACCCACCAGTAGCGAGGGATCCTCAACGTCTAAGAACACAAAAAACCGTAAGTTTTTGAGTAATTACAAAATCTTCCAACTTTTACAACCTTACAATTTAACAAGTTTTTTTTATTACAATTTAACAATTTAGAACAACAATCTCCACTCTATCAATCGTATAATAATGTACTTTAGAATGTATACCATTTAAATAATACAGAGAATTGATAAAACAAAAAATAAACGTCATTCACAACTATAACTTACTAAACAGTAATTTTGTATGACAATTTGAAAAAAAGAAACGTTCATACATATAGCTTGCTTTTAATTTCAATTACTTTATTTCGACAAACTTTACAAATACTTTATTTCGAAAAATTAAAATAATTACGTAGCAAATAATTTCATTTATTTTGATAACAATATATATATGTATATATATCATTATAAGAGTGTGTGGATTACATCTTGACCTACCTCAGTACAAAGAATAGCACAGCAGGCAAGGTCAAACTCATATTTCGCTAAATTGCACATTCCGATAGAAAAGAAAGTGTTATAGTACAGGTATACTTATTTAATAAATAACGTACATTTCGTATTGTCTAATATATTTACCGCTGAATGTAAAAATTTATAAGAATAATCATGGAAAGCATATACGTTAAGCAAGCGGAATTAGGAACAGAAATAACGAAACTCGTTTCAAATACAAAAAAGGATTCCCAATCTCGAAAAAATCAACAATACATCCGGGATAGACAGGAAAAATTAGAAGAATATTGGGCAAAATTTTTAAATAACCACGAAAAGCTGCTAGAAGGGGGTATAACGAAAGAAAAATATTTTGAAACAAAATACTATGATCAGGTATTTAAGATATACATTGAGGGGGAAACCCTGTTGGAAGAATGTGGAAGGGTGCTGAAAAGAGGAAAAGCACCGAAAGTAAAGGAGATACAGATAAGAAAACAAAGAATCGAGGAATTATTAAGGCCAGAAAATGAACAAGACTTGCAGGAGGATGAAGAATTGTAGTCAGAGTTAAGAGAATACATGGAAAAGGTGAATACACTAATGATTGAAGCAGCAGTAAATGAGGAACTAGACGCTACAGATAATGAAGAAGTAGAGAGAATAAATCATCTAAAGAGGAAAGTCAGGGAAGTTTTAAAGAAAATAAGGCCAGGAATGCAACGGCCAGAAAGCACACAGAGGAGGGACGGTGTGACATTGCCGCAGGTAAAAATCCCTGTGTATGAAGGCAGATATGAAACGTGGAGAACTTTCCACGATCTGTTTACTAAAGTAATACATGAAAACGACCAGTTATCAAACGCAGAAAAAATGCAGTACCTAAAAACTCAAGTAAGAGGGGAAGCCAACAGAATGATACAACACTTAAACATATCCAAGGCCAACTACGAAGTGGCCTGGAACATGCTAAAAGATAGGTATGAGAACCCAAGGATAATATTGTTTAAATTAATAGACAGGATGCTACTAGCGCAGGAAGTAAAGGAATCTTCTGCTAGAGCATTGAAATCACTACATGACACCTTCCACGAAAGTCTGGAAGCCATAGGAGGGTTAGGAACAGACACGGAAGCGTGGAGCCCATTGATAGCCCGAATTATCATAACGAAATGGGAAAATGAAACTAGGAGGCTGTACGAAAACCACATTGGAGACAGTAGAGAGATACCGACGTACAAATCGACACAAACATTCCTACAGCGAAGATTTCAGACACTGGAACTGCTGGAGTCAGAAAAAAGACAAGAGAAGCAAGGAGGATCTCTTAGGAAACCAAGAACACATTGCGTGATATGCAACGGAGATCACGGAGTACCGAACTGCAGAGAATTTCAGGAACTCAATGTAAGAGACCGGAACAGGATGATAAAAGAAAAAGGATTGTGTACAAACTGCCTAGCACATAAAAAAGAAAAACAATGTTATTCACAATATAGGTGCAGACACTGTGGCGGAGACCACCACCATATGTTGCATTATGAAAAAGGAAACACAAGCAACAAAAGAAACTCCAATGGAACGAAAGGAGAACAAACACAAGAAAGAAATGGAAGAGATTCAAACAATAGAAGAAACGGGTACCAAGCTGATAGGTACAGAGGAGGAAATAATAATCCATACAACGCCAGAGAACAAAATAACGGAAGGCGAGAAAATACACAAGATACCAATGGGCCTAGGAATAGCAACGACCAACAAAGAGGGCTGAATTCAGTAAACTGTGCAAGCCATAAGGAAGGTAAAGCATTACTAGCGACAGCTGTGGTACGCATAAGAGATGCTAAAGGAGATTCACACATAATGAGAGCACTAATCGACCAAGGGTCACAATGCGCATTTACAACGGAACAAGCTGCGACGACGCTAGGAACAACAAGGAAGCCCATACAGGCGACCATATCCGGGATAGGCTCGTCAGGAGAAAAAACAGCCAACTGGAGTATGAAACTTATAATCGAAACTCATTACGAAAGTGACTTCGAGATGGAAATAGAAGCACTAGTACTACCGAAGATAACAAGGAATTTACCGGAACAGGATATAATTCTACAATTAAATAAAAGAATACAGTTACATATTGACAGAAGGGATGCACAGAATAAGTAATGGACTCCTGAGTCAAAACACCAAACTAGGATGGATAGTTTCGGGAATAGCACGAGAAAGGGAGAATATAAAAGCAGAAGTATGCTGTATGATATCAAGACAAGAAATGGACGTACAAATAAAGAACTTCTGGGAATTAGAAGAAGTAAATCAGGACACAAGTTTCTCAGTGGAAGAACAAGAATGTGAAGAACTGTATCGACAGACTGTAAAAAGGAATGAAGAAGGGAGATACGAAGTAAAAATTCCGTTTAGGGAAGACGTCGCAAAGTTAGGAGAATCTAAACAGCAAGCATTCGCCAGATTGATGCAACTAGAAAGGAAGTTTGCAAAAGACAAACAGTTAGAAGCGAATTACAGACAATTCATGGAAGATTATAAAAACCAAGGTCATATGGTAATAGCAGAAAACCAGGGAGATGGGTACTACTTACCTCATCATCCAGTGAGAAAAGAGGACAGTACTACAACGAAAATAAGAGCCGTGTTTGATGCATCAAGCAAAAGCTCATCGGCAGTAAGCCTGAATGATATTATGCACACAGGGCCGAAATTACAACAAGATTTGACAAATATACTATTACGATGGAGATCCAATAAGGTAGCATACTCAGCGGATCTGGAAAAAATGTTTAGACAAATCAGAATGGCAGAAGAAGACCAAAAATATCAAAAAATTTTGTGGAGAAAGGACACAACGGACCACATACAAGAGTATAACTTAACGACGGTGACATACGGCACGGCCGCAGCACCCTTTTTAGCGTTAAGAACAATACAACAATTACAAGAAGACGAAGGAGCGAGGTACCCGTTGGCATCGAAAATTGTAAAAGAAAACATGTATGTAGACGATATACTAGGAGGAGCTGAGACAGTGCAGGAAGCAGAAACAGCCCAAAAGGAATTAATACAACTGTTCAGAAAAGGAGGTTTCATTCTTAGAAAATGGTTGAGCAACGAAGAAAAAATAATGGAGAACGTACCGGAGGATATGAGGAACGTAGACTCCAAGGCATTCAAACAAGAAGAAGTACGGAAAACGTTAGGAATACACTGGTCACCTAAAGAGGATATAATCACATTCAAAATAGGGATAACGACGGCAAAGAAAATAACGAAAAGACACGTACTGTCAGAAGTAGCAAAACTATACGACCCACTGGGATGGATAGCACCTGTAGTAATTCAGGCGAAAATGTTCATACAGGAATTATGGGAGCAAAAGACCAGTTGGGATAAAGAATTAACTAGCAACCAACAAAGCAGGTGGAATACATACCAGGCGCAATTAGTAAATCTGGAGAAAATAACATTGCCCAGGTGGAACAACTTAAGCAAGATAAACAAAGTAGAACTACATGGATTTGCAGATGCGTCTATGAAAGGATATGGAGCGGTAATCTACTCAAGGGTATTAGGCCCAGACATTAAAACGAATCTAATGATAGGAAAATCGAAAGTCGCACCATTGAAAGGGAAAACGACGTTACCGAGGCTCGAGCGGTGTGCCGCGGTACTACTAGCAAATTTAACGAAGAAAACCCTACAAGCATTGAACAGGGAAAACATTGAGGTATATGCATGGTCGGACTCAACGATAACCCTGGCTTGGATAAGGGGATCATCAAAAGGTGGAAAATGTTCGTCGCCAACAGAGTAGAGGAAATAAGAGGCGTTATAGGACCGAAAAATTGGCATAAGGTAGATACAAAGGAAAATCCAGCGGACATCCTCTCACGTGGAAGTACCGCATCAGAATTATTAGAAGCAGAGCTATGGTGGAAGGGACCAACTTGGCTGACTAGTAACAAAACTTTAACGCAGGAATCAGAAGAAATACCAGAGACAAATGAGGAGGAAGTCAAAACGAAAATAACGGTGCACACGACAACGATAAAGGAGGACATATGCGAGAGATTCTCAAATTTAGAAAGAATGAGAAGAGTACTTTCATATTGTAGGAGATTTGCAGACAAATGCAGAAAAAAGAAAGACAATGGACAAAGTCAGCTTACAGTCCAAGAATTAGAGGAAACGCTATTAAAGGTGATAAAGCACACACAGCACGCCTACTTCAAACAAGAAATAAATAAGCTGGAGAAGAAACAGCAATTAGACAAGAAAAATAAATTAGCGTCATTGGTACCATTCCTGGATAGACAAGGAATTCTAAGAGTCACCGGAAGACTGAGACACACGAATCTAAAGTACGGAGAAAAACATCCGATAATTTTGCCAAAGGATAGTGCATTAACAAAGTTACTTATAACAGATAGTCACGCAAGAAATCTACATAGCGGATTACAACAAACACTACAGTACATAAAAAGGAAATACTGGATAATCAACGACAGAAGAACCGTGAAAGATCATCTAGCAAAATGTTTAAGGTGCAGGAGGTATAAAAGCCAAGCAGCACAACAATTAATGGGAGATCTACCGAAAGACAGAGTGAACCCGAGTCATCCCTTTACTAACACAGGGATAGATTATGCCGGGCCAATAAAAATAAGTACCACGAGAGGCAGAGGACAGAGGAGCTATAAGGGCTACATCTCAGTATTTGTGTGTCTGTCAACGAAGGCAGTACACCTTGAGGTAGTAAGCGATATGTCTACGGATGCATTCATCGCAGCGTTCAAGAGATTTACGGCACGCAGAGGACAGTGCAACAACGTATACAGCGATAACGGAACCACATTCGTAGGAACAGCAAATTTGTTGAAAAAAGAAAATCAAAAAATAGATGACGAGATAAAACAAGGATTACTGGCACTAGGTACCCAGTGGCATGTCATACCTGCATATGCACCACATTTCGGAGGATTATGGGAGAGCGCAGTGCGAATAATGAAATATCACTTGAAAAGAATCATCGGGGAAACAGTTCTAACATATGAAGAATTAAGTACGGTGCTGGCACAAATAGAAGCATGTATGAACTCGAGACCATTATGTGGGTCATCAGAAGACCCTGAAGGGAAAATAGCCCTGACACCAGCTCACTTCCTTATAGGGAGAGAAATTATATCACCAAATCGGGAAGAAGAGCTTACGACTTATTTGAAGATGCCGACGAGGTGGAGATTAGTGGAGAAAATAAAAAGAGACTTCTGGAAAATTTGGAAACAGGAATACCTGCACCAATTACAACAGAGAAATAGATGGCATAAGGCGCACCCTAACATAAAAGAAGAAGAAATAGTTATAATTAAAGAAGAGGCCTCCAGGCAGATGGCCATTAGCAAGGGTAACAGAAACACACCCTGGAGCGGAGGGATTAACCAGAGTAGTAACAGTGAGAAAGGCAAACGGGAAACTGACTAAAAGACCCATACATAAGCTAATACGACTGGAAGAAGAGAAACAGGAAAAGCCGAAGAAGGCAGCAGCACTAAGATGGAAGAAAATACTAGTAGCTATAATGTTTTTAACGATGTTAAAACCCATAAAGGCAGAACCGTATAAAATATATAATCCGGTACCAGGATTTTTCACAGAAGACCTTGGAGAGGTCGTCATAGACCGGGGAACATTTCGAATAAAGGTGTTACTCGAAAAAGGAAGAATTCGAACAGAGCACCAACTAATAGGAAATATGATACAAGGCGTACGAGAACTGTGTCATGAGATAAAAATCGTGAATTGTAAGGATATAATAGAGAAGTTAGAGGAAGGACAAAGAAAGGCGGAGTCAGTAAGCGAGGGGTTGACAGTAGAAATAATAGGAAGGGAAAAAAGAGGAATATTAGGAACAATATTAACCTCAGTATTTGGAGTCAATGACGAAGCCTACAGTAACATTGAAGCATTGTAGTGCTTGCGTTAAAAGATTTCATAACATCTGAAATATTGGACATTACGGCTCTCGACGCACAATTTCCACTTATTGATCTTATTATTGTCAAGTGCCGGATTGGTTACAAATATTTTTATATAGTTGTTGTTTATTTACCTGATAAGTTAAGTTTGGTAGACTTTGAATATTTTCTCGATTGCTTAGGTCAATTTGATTACTTAAATAATGACTGCATAGTACTAGGCGATTTCAATGTTTCAAGGTTTATAGATAATGATATGTCTGATTTCAAAACTTCTGTAGTTTTAAGTTTTGCGGGCTCTACTGGCCTTAGACAATTTAACAATGTTGTTAATCACTTGGGTAGACTTCTAGATTTGGTCTTATCGCATTACAGTTGTGAAGTGAAGCATGATGACTCACCTTTGGTCTATGAAGACTCTCATCATCCAGCTCTTCTAATAACGTTTACGGATATATTTGTAAAAGAGCCTAAATTTAGGTATGGTTTGGCAATTAACTTACAACTTTAAAAAAGCCAATTTTCCTGCTTTATATCGAGAACTGTATGAAACGGATTGGAACTCTCTGGATACTTCTAATGACGTTAATGAAACTTTAAATAACTTTTACGATAAGATTTTTTCTGTGTTCAATAAGTATATTCCAGTTTACAAAAACTTTAGCCATAAATACCCACCCCGGTTCGATGCTGATATCATTCACAACATCAAATTAAAAGCAAAGTTTAGAAAAAAGTTTAAACGATTCAAAAATCAGTGTGATTTGCTTGAGTTTCAACGGTTAAGACACCTTGTCAAATCAAAAATCAGTTTGGCCTACAATGTATATGTCGAGAATATACAAATTGCCTTATCCATCAACCCCAAGAAGTTTTGGTCGTACGTAAATTCAAAAAATAAAAGTTCAAGAATTCCTGGTGTGATGAAATATAATGACATTACTACCTCCGACCCACAAAATATTGTGAATATGTTTGCAGAATTTTTCAAGAGTGTTTTTCTGTCATCAGATATTAATTTCAAGGCTAACTCTTCCTCAATCAACGCAGATTACTTAAATTTTTATCCTATTTTAGAGTCTGAGATAATTTTAGCTAGTAAGAAATTGAAAGACAAAATGACGTGTGGACCTGATAATATTCCATCCTTTTTGGTTAAGGATTGCATAGGTGCCTTAACTGTGCCACTATTAAAAATTTTTAATTTATGTCTTCTTAACAAGGAATATCCGAGTCTCTGGAAGGAGTCAAAAGTGTGCCCAATATTCAAAACTGGTGAAAAGGGTCAGGTAGAAAACTACAGACCAATTTCCATTATTTGCAATCTATCGAAAGTCTTTGAAATAGTTTTGTATAATCGTATTTACTCACGCACTCGTAATCAGCTGTCTCAATATCAACATGGTTTTGTCTCCAACCGGTCCACTGTGACAAACTTATTAATGGTCACACAATATATCTCAGCGGCCCTAGATAATAGAAGTCAAGTTGACGTCATATATACTGACTTTACGAAGGCGTTCGACAGAATTCACCACGGCGTATTACTTTCTAAATTATGTCTCTTTGGTCTCTCTGAGGATGCCGTGACTTTTATGATGTCTTACTTGTCAAATAGAACGCAGTTTGTTGCTTATAATGGTTACAAATCGGAAAAGTACCTAGCTTCTTCAGGGGTTCCACAAGGTTCTAATCTAGGTCCATTATTGTTCTTGTTATTTATTAACGATCTGTGTGAATTAATTTCTGCACCATGTTTATGTTATGCCGATGATTTAAAGATTTATTCATTGATAAGTGACCTTAATGATTGTCATTTTTTGCAGAGTGAACTGAATCGTGTACATGAATGGTGTAATGCAAATCATTTGAATCTTAATGCCAATAAGTGCAAAGTAGTTAGTTACTCTAGGAAACAGTCTAATTTATACCATCCTTATATTATCAATGGCAATGAACTTGAACGTTTAAATAAAATTAAAGACCTTGGAGTTACATTTGATTATAAACTCACCTTTGTTGAACATGTAAATTTAAAGGTTAAAGAAGCACTTAAATCCTATGGATTCATAATTAGAAATAGTCGAAATCTCACTAATATTAAGGCAATTAAATTACTTTATTACACTTTTGTACGATGTAAACTGGAATATGCCTCTGTCATTTGGTCACCTTTTTATGATGTACATATCCAACTTATAGAGCAGGTGCAGCGTAAATTTTTAAAATTTTTGTCTTTCAAAATTAACGGCATATATCCCAAGAGGGGCATCAGCAATAGTGAGTTGTGTAGCGATTTGGACGTAGTATCATTAGAATCTAGACGAATTAGTGCCTCCCTAATATTCCTGTACAAGCTACTACATAATCTCATTGACTGCCCCGATATTCTTCGACAAATAAATTTTAACGTTCCATCTTATCCAGTGAGAAATTCGATTACGTTCAGAAATACACAAGCTAGAACTAATCTTATGTTAAATTCTCCTCTATTTCTCATGTGCAACTATTATAATTCCTTAAGTACTTACTGCAATATATTTCACTGCAGTTTAAAGCAGCTTACTAGGATGGCTGAGATCTACCTAGGTGATTGAGTAGTTTCTTTATGTTAAGGTAAAATACTCGAAAAATGTGTTATTTAGTTAGTACTTATGAATTATTAATATATCATTTAATTTTAGTATTGTATTTTGTCCTATAAATGGATTCTGTTGGACAATAAACGCTATTATTATTAGATAATAACCAAAAGGAGCTAATAAAGGGATCACAGCACCAGGCGAAGATAATGTTAGAAACAATAACATCAATCAATCACACAGAGAACAGGATAAACAAGCAAATGAACAAGTTTAACAAAGCACTAATCACAGGTCTACAAGAAATATCTAAAGGACTTAACGAAGTAGAAGACAAAGCACAAAAACTAGAAACCGAATATAGCACGTTACGAATACAAACGATAGCATTACAAGTTATGGACTTCATAAACGAATATACTCAATTTTACTAGGGAATATTAAACCTTCACTATAACCACGGACACTTCATTGATATAGTGAAACCGGGTGAAATAACCAAATTAATAGGGAAAGCAGGGCAGATACTGCCTCAAGGGGTCGAAATACGACGACAACCCATTATAGAAACAGAAGTCAGTCATGACGACAGATATATAACAGTCATCGGCTACTTCATAGTGACAGGGAAAAATAAGTACAGCATGCTCAAAGTCACGGCCATACCACTTAACGTTGAGGGGTCGGTGTTGCGCACATTTGTCGCCCCAAGGAATCTACTAGTCGTAGATTATAACACACTGCACTACTTCGAATTGACCGCGGAAGATAGAGAAAGATGCTTACTGTTGACAAAGGCGCAGATAGCGTGCTCACCAACGGCTATAAGAAACATGGATACCCAACCAAACTGCATACTTGAAGAAATTTATGAGCGATCTAAGAATAGCACATGTCCAGTGGTAGCCAGGAAAATACAGACAGCTCAATGGAGTAAGATGGGTACTCCCAACCTCTGGCTAGTTATCACGCCAGTCACGATACACATATCCATTATTTGCGATGGAAATCGGAACGAAAGAGTACTGGAACGAGTCACATTCCTGAAGCTTTCACCCAAATGTATCGCCCAAACGAAAAATATTACATTACTCCCCACTAGCAGTGGGGTGGACAGAGCAGTGACGAGTTACCTAAAGTCGCCAATCACTCCCGTGGCCCAACTGGTGGCGAGGACACCCCGCAAGTTTAACACGCCTCTAAACACCTACCTTGACATACCAGGAGGAGAGCTACGTCATGTGTTACTTGAGGAGGAGAGTCTGGAACAAGAAATGACGCATACGCAGTGGCGATCGATTCACGAATCTAATTGGCATTATTTTGTGGCCACCGGGATCATTACTATAATGGTAATAATTGGGATACTCACGTTATGGAAGTACCGTCCTGTTGCACGACTATGTCGTTTAGGGAATCCACAAACTCAGACTAACGAACAGGAAGTACCTGTATTAGTTAGTAATCGGCACAACAATGTACCGTCGACTTCCCAAGTTGACATCCCACTTTCCACATTTTCATCCAATTGCCCTAATTTTAATCTAGAGATAGAGTCGGACATTGATAGCTAGGGTACGGTTGGAAGATTGTTGATTATTCTTAAACTATTTATAATTTATCATGTTTGAATTTTACTATGTTATGTAATACTTATATGTAAACTTTGAGTATTGACACTTGGGCCAGATTGCCCGATTCCGCAGTATGTCCAATATCAAATCTTTAGAATTCATATCCGAAATTGGACAGTATAATTTTATCACCCAGTAGACCGAATGAATATATTTGTTATTAAATACACACACGTAGTTAATTAGGTTACATACACATTTGGTCAATTATCAATAATATAATTTGGACATCAGTCAAAAGTGCTGACAAAGTTAAACTATTTACATAAATTAAATACACATGTCACGCGAGGTCCGCGAAAATATTGACCCAATTAAAGTTTATATAAAACTAAGATCTCTTGCCTAGAGAGGCATTCAATCAATATTCACTCAACGAACTTGATAGTCTTCAACGATCAACTTCATCAGTCTCTACTCAAAGTAATCCCGGGTCTACACCCATAGTGTACGTCTCTACAATAAACTCTGCTACTATTATTTGGTATTTCCATTACAACTGAACGAACATCTTCACTGAGCCAACGAAGGGGATCTGTTCACACGGAAACAAGGAAAACCACATCCTTCCATTACAGGCATATTCAAAGCTAAGACATTGGGGAGACTTTACACGGTACATCCAAAGCAACGTGAGTGCTTCTATTTACGTTTGTTATTGGTAAATGTTCCCGGACCAACGTCTTTTGAATTTTTACGAACAGTTAATGGTCGAGTATTCAATACATACCAAGATGCATGTCGTGAACTGCAATTGCTAGAAGACGATAACCATTGGGACTTAACGCTTGCTGATTCTGCGTTGACATCAACACCGAATAACATTCGTCAGTTGTTTGCAATTATTTTGACGACATGTTATCCCTCGCAAGCACAAACTTTGTGGGAAAAATATAAAAATTGTATGACAGAAGACATCTTACACCGAATTAGACAAACAAATCAATGCCAAAACATAGATTATACACCAGAGATGTACAATGAAGCATTGGTCTTGATCGAGGATTTATGTGTTCTTATTTCAAATTTACCACTTAATCATTATGGTATGCCATCACCTAATCGTCCAGCCACCGACTTAGTCAATACCGATTTACAACGAGAAAATCAATATGACCATGGAAGTTTAGCAACAATTATCATGAACAGTGAACCATTACTGACAGCAGAACAAAAAATTATTTATGATCGGATTATGCTGGCTGTTGCTGCTGAACAAGGCGGTTTTTTTTCTTGGATGCACCCGGTGGAACCGGTAAGACATTTTTAATATCGTTGATTCTTGCCAAAATACGGTCGCAACAAAAAATCGCATTAGCAGTAGCATCGTCAGGCATTGCAGCTACTTTACTGGATGGTGGGCGAACAGCACATTCAACATTCAAGCTGCCATTGGACGTTCGTAATAAACCAGATGCAATGTGTAACATCAAAAAGAATAATGGAATAGCTGCAGTGTTGCGGAAGAGTTCTATAATAATTTGGGATGAGTGCACAATGGCACACAAATATTCACTTGAAGCATTAAACAGAACTATGCAAGATTTAAACAGCAATAATAAACTTTTCGGTGGTGCTATCTTACTTTTGTCTGGTGACTTCCGGCAGACCTTACCGGTTATACCTCGCTCTACTTTCGCGGATGAGATTAATGCATGTTTGAAACAATCATTCTTATGGCGAAGTGTTAAAACACTTCGATTGACCATAAATATGCGAGTACAATTGCAAAATGATCCACCAGCACAAATATTTTCCGAACAACTACTAGATATTGGGAACGGTAAAATAGAACTGCAACCAAATACGCAATGCATTAAACTACCAGACAATTTTTGCACTGTTGTTCAGGATAAAAATGAATTGATTCAGAGTATTTTCCCGGATATACAGAATAATTATTTGAATCATGAATGGCTTAGTCAACGGGCGATTTTGGCAGCCAAAAACGTTGATGTTGACGAAATTAACTTCCAGATACAACAGTTGTTACCAGGTGATCTGATGTTTTTTAAATCAATCGATACTGTTGTTGATGAAAATGAAAGTGTAAATTTTCCGATTGAATTTTTAAATTCATTAGATATCCCTGGAATGCCACCACATAATCTTCGATTAAAGATTGGTTCCCCTATTATTCTCCTCCGTAATTTGAATCCACCTCAATTATGTAACGGTACGCGTTTGGTCATCAAAAAGATCACCGGAAACATTCTTGAAGCAACCATTTTGGCTGGGAAGTTTAAAGGAAAAGTGGTCCTGCTGCCACGTATTCCGATGATACCATCAGATTTTACCATATCCTTCAAAAGACTACAGTTTCCAATTCGTTTAGCTTTCGCCATGTCTATAAATAAATCTCAAGGTCAAACAATGTCCATTTGTGGTTTAGATTTGGAAAATCCATGTTTTTCTCATGGGCAACTATATGTTGCGTGTTCACGTGTTGGGAAACCGTCGAATCTATTTGTGTTAGCTAAAGACAGGTTAACCAAAACATTGTGCACCGATTGGTGTTAAATTAAATTGAAATTGAAAGTATTTATAATTCAAAAAAATAGATATTAATGTTTAAAAGTTTAAGACTGTCTGCCTTGCCTACCTCATTCATGAGTTTAAGCGTCACACGTTATTTACTGTATTATACTGTAATATACTTATATTTGTTATAAATTTAAATGGAAATAATAAATCTGATAAATTTTTATTTTGTACCTATTGATTTCTGCTTAATATCAAGTGTAAGAAGATTTTAATTAATTGTGTTCAACGTACTTCCCCTTCAAATCTCAATCCAGTGAATTTGTATACTAACATCAACATTTTCGTCTTTGTTCGTAAATAATTTCAGGGTTATAGTAGTAGAAAGTCAAATAAGGAGATCACCATATTTTTTTACAAATACCATCTGTGTGAAAAAGCATAGTGGACTCCGTGACTGATGTTCTCTTATTGTTCCTCTTAGATTGTTTACTATAATGTAATATAACAAAAACTTTAGCTACAGCAACGCGTGGCCGGGTCAGCTAGTACTATCATAAAATCAACAAAAGCAACTCTGGACTACTACAGCTTCATTGACGAAGAATTCCATTCTATCCACAATGAGTCACGATCCTGGTGGGACAGTCTATGGTCTAGTTGGTTCATTACTCATGTGCTAAGCTGGCTAACCATTCCATTAATCATATCTCTAGCAATGCTAACCATCAGAATATATCAATGCTGCAAACCATGATTTCCCAATAAGGTGACCCTCCACAGACTACATCAGATTCAATTCAAACTCCACAACGTAGAAAACAAACACAAACTACAAACTCTCAATTCAGGAAGACTATCAATTAACAGTTAATTAACATTCTTGAATATGCGGAACAAAATGGCATAACCCTATTTTGCCTACCTAGCCACACGACACAGTTCTTGCAACCTCTTGACAGAGCGCTTTTTAAATCATTAAAATTAAATTACCAATTTGCTTGCAATTCGTTCAAGAAGAATAACCCAGAAAGGAAAATAACTCAATTTGGCTTCAATTTGGGAAATTACTGAAATTTGCTTGGGGAAAGTCTGCTACGGTTAGTAACGCAGTATCCGCTTTTGAATCAACTGGAATTGTACCTTTGGATTCTTCTGTAATTTCCGACGATGCTTTTTTGTCGGAAGTCAATGTACCGAAGCAAAAAGAAATTAACCCTCACCTTTCAAGACCTGAGTTACAAACTAAAGCTGGTTATAGCAACTGGAGTTATTATCAGCTTGACAAAAGCGGGGAACTAGATTTGTTACAGAGTACAGAAACTACAAGCAAAAATCGCTCTGAAGTTGATATGTCGATTAGAACTGTAACCTCTGAAATTACTCCAGGAAAATTGCTTGATGAAATCTCACCTCTACCAAATAAATGTGGAGTAACTGCGGTCAGAAAGAGAAGCAAACAGCTAGCAGAGATTCTTACTTCCAAAGAAACCATTGCTAGAAAGAAAGAAAAGAGAGAAAAGAAAGAAAAGCAAGCTAGGGCTTTGAAAAAAGTGAAAGTTTTAAAAACAAATGAAAAGATTATTTCTAAAGGCAAAAAACAAAACCAAACAAAACAAAATAAACACAAACAAAATCAAACTAGTTTCAGAATATTCTGATAGTCTCAAAGATGATTCAGATATGGATGATGATTCCGATGCAGAATGTTTAGAAATATATTCACAAACTTCCAACTTCGACGACTGGCTTCAATGTATGCATTGCAAGAAATGGTTTCACGAATCTTGTAGCAAATACTTTAATTTCTGCGACCTTTATGGCAAACTTATTTGTTCAACAAGAAGTACCTAGAGAACTAGTTATGTAACATAAAAATGAGTTATATGTAACGTAAAAATGAGTTATCTTAATTTTTTTTATAATACGCCATCTCACCTTCTTCATAGAACCAACTCTCCTCCGTTATGTGGGTGAGATGTTTTTTTTTCATACTTATATTTTTTAACATAAACAAATATATTTAAGTTTTATGTGTATTTCATACTGAAATAGTATCAATAAACTATAATCATTATATGAAGTTTTATTTTACTTCCAAATTTCAAAAACTTTTAAAAATACATCCATTCTAAAAAAAGTGGGCCATCTCTTCTCGAATTACCCTACTTCACTAAGAAAATACTTCAAAAATGCTTGATGAAAACCCGATATTTTTCTATAAAAAACATGGCGCAGAGGGAGTATTATTGAAACAACAAGATTATTGTCCCATAACTGTGAATAAATTTCAAAAAACAATCTGGAGCAAATTTGGAAATAGTACTTTAACAATTGATGAAACACACGGCTTGAATTCGTATGATTTTGAATTAACAACACTTATGGTATTAGATGAATTTAAACACGGTTTTCTAGTAGCCTTCATGTTTGCTAATAGAAAAGATGTTTACATATATCAATTATTGTTTCAACATATAATTACAAGTAATTAAATTACAAATGTATTCATTTTATATTTATAATGTACCCAAGTTGTAGGTGAATTTCATCCAAAAATATTTATGTCTGATTTGACAGAGGCATATTTTAATGCATGACTGTCATTAATGGGAACACTGGAAATACTCAACATATTTACTGTTCCTGGCATGCGGACTGTGCACGGCAAAGTAATATTAACAAAGTTAAAGGTTTGGAAAAATTATGCATCAAATTTTAGAAAATGGGCATACTGCTTCCGAAAACACAAATTGATAATTGATACAAATAGGCATGTCGAAGCAATGCATAAAATTTTGAAATAATAGCCTCCCGTTTTATACCGCTTCGCGACTTTGGGAGTATAGCAGGGTAGTCTGCTATATCTAAGGCCTACGGTATACAAGGAAGGTAACATGGCCAGTGCTACGCTTCAACCGCCTATTATTACCCGTGGTTTTACCCAAGGTACTCGCTTTTATTCAGGCTGAGTCAACCTGGGGCCTATAGTCATTTTTAAAAATGTCTAGTTGTTCTTGCCGGCGGTAGGATTCGAACTCCGGACCACCGGCATGCGAGGCAGTAGCACTTTATTTCAGTTTTTCCTGATGATGAAAATAAACATTTTCGAAAGCTTGAAACTTAGTTAAAAGAGTACACTTATTTCACCGCTGCAAATCCCAATAAACCTCAAAGCTCCGTTTTCTAACGTTGTCAGCAAAGACTTCTTTTCCTTTTCTTTTTTAAGGCATGGGATTCTATCAGAACATCGCTTATCGTTATGGTGACCTCGCAGTACGAGCACTCAAGGATTGGGCTAAGACTAAACAAAAATTGGCAAGAGAATATAACAAGAGGTGTTTTCTATTACGCTGTAGATCATCCAACATCACACCTTCACACATTACACATTCCACTTCATCCATCACAAAATTGTTGCAAAGACAGGACATCCATTCGAACAAGGACACTTTACAATTTACCAGGTTAGAAAACAGAATTTTGAATTTATAAATTTCAAATTGCATTAAAGTCATTCACAGTTTAGAGTCTAACTTATCAAAATTCAAAAAAAACATCATTGAATTAACTTCTGAATTCATTTTTAATAACTTTTCTAGTAAACAACAAGTTGTATATAATAGAACTTTTCACAAAACCAAATTACGTAATACTAACAAATATAATAGGCTATTCAATCTTGAGCTGAACTTAAAACTAAAGACAAAGCCGGGCTGGATTAAGAACCTTTCCAGTGTAACTTTACCAGATGATATCTCTAGATTTTTGTCTTTGGGTCCTAAGTTCAGCATAGAACCTATTTTAGGGAAAGATATCCCTATCAAGGATATGTTGGCTGACGTTGAAACAATTATGCATTCTGTCACTGATGTGCATCAGAGAAACGTACTTATAGCTAGATCTACATACATAATTACTGATTATTTACATAAAAACAACAGAAAAAATAGCTTTAATTTTTTCAGAGCTATGTTACAAAAAACTCGTAAGTTTCTTAGTGAAAACACTAACATCATTGTCATGCCTTCAGACAAATGTAATGTAACTGTAGTTCTGAAAAAACAGAGATATTTAGATCTATGTCTTGAATTACTTAATTCTGATAACGTATATGAGAGATTGAACAGAGATCCAACTAACACTGTTCAAACCAAATGTAACAATCTCATTAAGGAATTATGTGGCGCAAGACAAATAGATGAAGCTACAAAGAAAAAACTAACTAGCTATAAGGGTGTTATACCCAAATTTTACGCTTTACCTAAGATCCATAAACCACAGCTTACGGTTCGTCCCATTGTTGCATGTATTGGTGCTCCCACTAATTTACTAGCATCTTTTTTAACAGAGATCTTAACCAATGCTTATGTTTCTAATGAATATTACATAAAAAATTCTTTTGATGTTTTTAACAACTTTAATAACCATCAGTTACCTGAAAACTATGTGATTGTCAGTCTGGATGTAGTTTCATTATTCACTAATGTACATCTAGATGCAGCTTTAATAGCTATTGAAAACAATTGGAATTTTATTAGTTCTCATTGCAATATCAGCTTAGTATACTTCAAAAAACTTATCTCTTTTTTTATTCAACAACACCTATTTCACATTCAACAATACTGTGTTCAGACAAACACAAGGAACCCCTATGGGAGGTACCATCTCTCCCATTTTGGCCTGTTATGTGATGGATCATTTACTAGATATGGTGATTCCAGAATTGTCCTTTCATATTCCCTTTGTAAAAAAGTATGTGGATGACTTAATCCTAGCTATTCCTAGCAATGGATCCACAGAAATCTTGAATATATTTAATAGTTATGACCCTCTATTACAGTTCACAATCGAACATGAGGATGATCTATGCTCAGTCCCCTTTCTTGATACCCGGTTCATCAGAACCCAGAACAACTCCCTGATTATCCACTGGCATAGAAAACCTCATAGTTCTGGACGCTTCCTTAACTATTGGTCATATCATAGACATTCAATTAAAATCAATTTGCTTAAACAAATGAAAGCTAGAATCATAGCAATCAGTGATCCTTCTTTCCATCAGAAGAACCTGAAAATCCTTTCTAACCTTTTCATCGACAATTCATACCCACAACACCTAGTCACCAAGATCTTATTTAGTTTGACCCCGAACATAG
Organism: Diabrotica undecimpunctata; assembly: GCF_040954645.1. Lineage (NCBI taxonomy): Eukaryota > Metazoa > Arthropoda > Insecta > Coleoptera > Chrysomelidae > Diabrotica > Diabrotica undecimpunctata. Next base: position 56,642,292 of record NC_092811.1, read on the forward strand.
CACGCCATAATGATGAGGTGCAAATTATTGTCACAAGTGGAGAACAAAATACCAATTGCTCATATTCTTCATTAAAATACATAAAAGGCATAACACCCAGACTGACAAGACTTTTTAAAGATTTTACTAATTTAAAAATAGCCTTTAAAACTTCATTAACTGCGAGATCAATATATTCCAAAGTCAAAGATAAAAGTGACATCAAAGATTGTTCCAACGTTGTGTACCAGATTCCTTGCAACAATTGTAATTTGGTATATGTGGGACAAACCACGCGTAGCCTAGGTAGTCGCTTAATCAGTCATCGAAGCGACAGCAGACTATATCCGGAAAGATCTGCCCTTGCAGAACATGTAAATAAAGAACATCACATAATGAATTATGAATCAGTCAAAGTTTTAGCTACTGAAACCAATTACAAAAAAAGAATCTTCTTAGAAATGGCATTCATTGCTCAGAATTCAAACGCAATGAACAAAAGGAGTGACATTAATCAGTTAAGCTCCATTTACTCCTACCTATTATATTTGGATACACATTCACATGTCAATGATGTTTCAACATCTGAGTCATTGTAAAGTTTCCAGGTTTCTTTATTTAGTATTTTTTCATCTAAAAAAAATAAAAATTGTTCTTTCAACCTAAATACAATCTTTGTTAAATTCTGATGTGTAATATAGTAGTACTTACTACATAAGACAAAGAAAACAAGAAGAAGTTCTGTCATTTGCCATGTCCAGGAATGACAGCTACTCTTAACCTAACACTCCACTGTTGGCCGGCACGAGTTGCGTAGATTTACTTCAGGAATTGTGTAAAACTTTTCCAGGAGTAGTAAGTAAACATCTTGGGAACATAATAGGTTGCACCACGAAATGCATTACTGAAACTAATGTTGATAGATACTTGAAGACTAAAGCATTATCGTTTATGTATTTTTTACTGGATATTTATGATGCTCAATATTTTTATCCGTTTATTGACGCTTTGATGCCCGAAATTTTAAGTGCCGTTAAGCATAACTTTTATAAAGTCGCAGCGGAAGCTCTAAGGATATTGAAACAATTAGTTAAAGTGATACGACCTATTTATCTTGATTATGGTCTCGATTTTACGCCATTGGTCAAAGATATTTATGCCTGCACGTTTGAACGTTTCATGCCTGTACGTATCGATCAAGATATTAAAGAGAGCGCAATATTGTTGCCGAGAGGGGGCATTTGGGTCTGTAGGACCCATCGCCGGCTCTGCGGACTTCTTCCTGTCCTCGGAATTAGACCGGGTGTTGACCATCTTTGCTTGTCACTGATAAAATGGTTTAATACTTCTACTGGTATAAAATAACGGTTACCGTGACAAGTATCTGTTATAGGTAACAGTTCCAAGGAGCAGTTACGAAATAACAGATCAAAAATAGAAAACAGAACAGGTAAAATAGTCTAAGTATTCCTTGACTTACGGAAGGAATAACTTAGTAAACAAGAAAAATAAAATGGTATAAAAGTACAATGCAAAGAAAATGTTTCTAAGTGTTTCTTGACTTACGGAAGAAACAACTTAGAATGAAAAGTAAAATACACCAGATAAAAGAATAGAAAAGTGCAGAAATATTCCTAAGTGTTTCTTGTCTTACGGAAGAAACAACTTAGAGTGAAAACACACAAGAGAATCAAATATGGAAAAATAAGAATACAAATACTTATAAGTGTTTCTTGACTTACGGAAGAAACGACTTACAAATACGAAAAATCAAATACAGAAAAGATGTGGAAATATTGCTAAGTGTTTCTTGACTTACGGAAGAAACAACTTAGCATAAAATAGAAAATGAAAGAGACAAATGTATTAAGTATTTTCTTAAATTAAGGAAGAAAATATCTTAGATAAAATATCGGAAATAATAATGCAACAATGATTATGAAAATATTTCTAAGTGTTCTTTTGACTTACCGGAAAAGAACGGCTTAGACGCACAATTAAAATAACAAGTCAAATATTCAGAGAAATATTTCTAAGAGTTCTTTGACTTACCGGAAAGAACTACTTAGACAAAGTACAAATCAAAATATAAAATAGAAAAAGCAAGATAAATATTTCTAAGTGTTCTTAACTTACGGAAGAACAACTTAGACACAAAATACAAGAAAAATAAACAATCAAAATAATCAAATAAAATATCAAACAATCAGTACATGAACAAATATAGATCAATGTATTATTCTAACCTGAAAAGGTCTGAATATACAACAATGCTAAAATAAAAAGGTATACAGAAAATCAGAAATAAAACAATAACTTAGTTGGAACAATAATAGCACCGACTAGGTCTACAGTAGAAGAGGCAAGCTCGACTGACCGATGAGAGAAAATCTACCTGCTTTTATGTAAAACAAATCCTTTGTTTTACGAAGCAAAAGTGGAATTTCCCTGCATCGAATCAATTAGAAATTTGGATTTGGCCAACCTTGGAATTCCCAAGTATTTTAACCGATATCCAAATTCCTTGATGCGTCGAGGACATCCCCCCTCCTCTGAAAGACCTAACGGTGCTAAAAAAATTTATTAATAAAAAAAAATCAAACAATACAATAATACAAAAAGTCCTTAACCTAAAAAAAAGAAATACAATACAAAGAAATACAAAGAAATACAATTCAAACTTACGCTAGCGACTAAGATATGTTACACTTAACTATTATAATATCCAGATGGCCCAGGTGGTCCCGGTGGTCCAGGTGTTTCGGCCAGGCTACTTAATTCACCCGGCTGGGGCCTTACGACGTTTCAGAACACGTAGAGTTACTCGATTCACCCTGGTGTCTGTAACGTTTCGTAACAGGGCCCCGTTATCCTCAGCTGTTCTGGCAGGGCTACTTAATTCACCCTGAGGAAGGTCTTACGACGTCGTGAAGATATAAGGTTACTCAGTTCACCTTGATATCTACACGTGTCGTAATAAACCTTAATCCTGCTCTGGAGGTTCGTCCCTAGGTGGAGGAGCAGCGCGGATGTCATCTACATGGATGGTCCTATTCACGTCCCGGTCGCGGTGTATCTCATAGGTATGATCGCCTAGCACCTTCAGGATCGTGTGTGGTCCCGTCCATGTCGGTCCGAAGTTCCCTCGGACGTGGTTCCTCACCATGACCTGCTCTCCTTCGATGAACCTCCTGGCGGGTGGAGCGTTAGGGTTGTCAGGAAACATGTTCCTCGCATATACAGTGGCCTTTTGAACCGCTCTGGCAACCCTTTCGTCTCGTCTGGCTGCGGTGTTTGCCAGACGATGCTCACGCTGTGTTTCTTCTGCGCGCCGTGGCAGATAGCCTAGCAGAAGTTCAGCGGGTGTTTCCTGGGTGGCCTCGTTCCTCCGTGTCCTTAGGCTGAACATGATGTCAGCCAGGTAGGATTCCCATTTCGGATCATTTGCAGTTTTGCATCGGGCGCGGAGTCCCTTTTTGAGCTCCTGAGCTCGGCGTTCAACCGGGTTGGCCCTCTGGTGGAAGATAGGGCTAAATTCGGCTTTGATGTTGTGCCGTCTCAAGAATCTCTCCCATGCATCTGTCCGAAATTGGGCTGCGTTGTCCGTGATGAGGGTGGTAGGTTTCCCCCAGCGGCCGCAGATTTCCTCCTGGAGGAACTGGATGATGTCCCGGCTTTTTGTAGATTGGACGCATCGATATTCCACCCAGTTGCTCAAGCAATCTGTCGCCAAGAGGATGTAGCGGTTGCGTGTTCCTCTGGCTGGTGGATATGGTCCCAAAATGTCGAAGGACACTCTCTCCCAGGGGTTGGCGGGTTCCCTGGGCATCACAGGAGCTGCTGGTTGTCGTGGAGCAGCTTTGGTCCTCAAGCAGGTCAGGCAGGACTTGACGTAGGCGCGAACATCCTTTGATAATGTGGGCCAGTAATAGATATTTTTAATGGCCCAGATGGTCTCGTCTTGTCCTGGGTGGTTGGCCTCCTCTGAGTCGTGATAGACCTTCATCACGTCCTTCCGGAGGGATGGGGGTACTATCAGCGTCCTGTGGTCTGGTCCAGCGTTGTAGTAAGCGGCGTTATCGACTAGTGTGAATTCACGGAGAAGGTTTTCTTCGACTTCGTTCCGTGGTCCACGTCCGGAGATCTCTAGGTGGCGTCTCCGAAACCGCTGCATACCGTGGTGTGTCTGGTGGCTTCTCCGGATTTTATCCTGGAGTGGTAGGTCAACCAGATCATCTAGGATGGGGTTGGTGTCTTCATCCTCGTCGACGTCCTCCATCATACATAGTAGAGGAAAGGACTCGTCTTCCTCCACGTCCGTTGTAGGCCAGCTAAGTCGCACCACTTCCTCGTCTTGGTCAGCTTCTTCTTCTCTCTCCGTGGTTGGGTTCCTGGACAAGTGGTCAGGGAGTTCGTTCTCCTTCCCTGGGATATGTATCACGGTGAAGTTGAACTCCTGAAGTAGCAAGGCCCATCGGGATAGTTTGGCCTTGTCTTCCTTGAACCGATGGAGCCACAGGAGAGCCTGACTGTCGGTGTACAGCGTGAAGTGCTGATCCTGGAGGAAGTGCTTGTACCTCTTGAGTGCCCAAACTAATGCGAGGCACTCTTTCTCGTTAATATGGTAACGGGTTTCTGCTGGTTTTAACTTCGTGGAGGCATATGCGATGACTCTCTTGTCGTCTTGGGTTCCTTGGAACAGGACTGCGCCCATGCCGACATCGGAGGCATCCGTCTGGAGGCAGAAGGGTTTGGACGCGTCTGGTCGGTGGAGTAGGAGATCTCCCTCGATTTCGATCTTGAGACGTTGGAAGGCGGCTTCTGCGGCGTCGTTCCAGTGCATCCGTCTCTTATTACCCTTGGTGAGGTCCGTCAAGGGTGTTATGATGTCCGAAAATCGAGGGATGAAATCCCTTAACCAGTTGGCTGTCCCGATGAAGCTTCGCAGTTGCTTCATCGTCCGTGGAGTGTCGAAGCCTTTGATTTTCTCCACATGCTTCTCCAGAGGTTGGGTGTTGGCAGAAGTAATTTTGTGTCCTAGGTACTCCAGTTCGTCTGCTGCGAATTTACACTTTTTTAGGGATGCCCATAGTCCGTGTGTCCGAAGTCTCTCTAGAACCAGGCGGAGGTGGTTCTGGTGTTGGGTCCAGTCTTCTGAATAGATGATAATATCATCCATGTATACCTTGATGAAAACATCGATGTATCCTGCGAAGACTGAAGTCACGAGCTTCTGGAACACAGCTGGTCCGTTCTTGAGGCCGAAGGGCATCACCGTAAATTCGTATGAGGACCCGTCAGGCAGGCTGAACGCTGTCTTCGGGCTGGAGTCCTTGTGCAGTGGGACTTGCCAAAATCCACTCTTCAGATCTAAGGTGGTGAAGATCTGAGCCGTGCCAATCTCTTTGATGGAGTCGTGGATTGGTGGCATGCTGGAGGCTTCGTCGATGGTCACGTTGTTAAGCTTCCTATAGTCTACGCAGAAACGGGGGGTGCCATCCTTCTTGGTTACAATAACCACCGGGCTATTGTAAGGAGATTTGCTGGGGCGGATGACTCCTGCGGCTAGCATCTCTCTCACCTCCTTGGCCATTATCTGCTTCTTCTCCGTAGAATATTTATAGGGCTTAACGTTGATAGGCGTGGCGTCGGTCACTTCGATTTTCATTTCGGTGGCCTTGGTGGTCGGCTGACGTAGACGGTCGTCGAAAACGTCATCGTACTCTTGAATCAACTTTTCAACTTGTTGCAAAGCGAAGCCACTTGCGAAGCAACTTGGATTGCCTTTTTGCTGCGTTCTTCCAGTAAATGGTGGTTCTGCAGGTGGTACCGACGTGTAGACATTTACGTGGTATGTCTACATTGGCCTCTTCCTGTTCCAACCAAGGCATCCCCAACACAACGTCGTGGTTCAAGTCCTCCATAACCACGCAGTTGACGGTTGAATCCAGAGTCTCGATGTTAATCTTGACTTCAGCAGTCCCTAGGGTGCGGGACGTGCTGCCCGTGCACGCCAGCTGAACCAATCCTGATCCTCGTTGCAGGTCCCGTCTCTGGATCAATCTCTGGTGAATGAAGTTCCCAGATGCACCGGTGTCGACTAAGATCTTCACACGTTGTCCGTTGATCCTTCCATGGAGTTGGGGGAGGCCTGTCGTCGAGGGTCGTGTCTGAATCGGGTTCAGTTGGGGCACCATCTTCACAACAGGGTTTAGTTGGCGCCCCTGTTGGCGTTTCCCTGGTTCTGAGGTAGTGGAGGTGGTGGTTGGCTCATCGGTGGCATCCTGGACTGTCTGTTGGGGTTCCTCCATTCCTCGATCGCTTCAGGGTGGCGTGGTGTGTTGTTTTGACGTGGGGGACGGTAGTGCTGTCGCTGTCGGGATTGTTGCTGGGATTGATGTTGGGGTTTGTTAGCGACGGTGTTCCGGTGGGTATCAGCTTCCATTCCTTGGGCTATTGTTAGGAGGTCCTCCTCGGTCTTTGGAATGTTCACTCGTAGGCAGATCGCGATGTCGGGTCTTAGTTGGTTTACGATGGTGATACACCTCTGGTCCTCAGGGGTGTATGGTGCGAGACGTCTGAATAAGGCTGATTTACCGTTGATAAAGTCCTCCGTGGGTTCATCCTTCCGTTGATGCTCTCCATGAAGTTTTGACGTCAAGGCTGAAATCACGGCAGGGTCGTTATATTTCCTTAGGAGACGGTCTCGGAATGTGTCGTACGGCAGGTCCGTGTGTGTAAACTTCTGGGCCCATTTCTTCGCATCGCCGTGGAGTGAGTTGTCGATGAGATAGTCTATCCAGTTGTCCTCGTCTACGTCATATTTGGTTAGGAAATTCTCAGCTTTGGTTAGGAAGTTGAGAGGGTTTTCAGTGTCCCGGCCTGAGAATTGAGGGGGCTTCATATATGTGATCTTGGGCTTCGGTGGCTCAGGTTGAGGCATCTGGGGTGTAGTGCCTTGAGTAGTGGATAGGGCCGTCATCGCTTGCATTAGGGCAGAGATGAAGTCAGCTGTAGAAGGCTGGCTTGAAGACGGTCCTGGGGTCGTGAGTTCGGGTTTTGTTTGTTGGGCGCCATGTTGCCGAGAGGGGGCATTTGGGTCTGTAGGACCCATCGCCGGCTCTGCGGACTTCTTCCTGTCCTCGGAATTAGACCGGGTGTTGACCATCTTTGCTTGTCACTGATAAAATGGTTTAATACTTCTACTGGTATAAAATAACGGTTACCGTGACAAGTATCTGTTATAGGTAACAGTTCCAAGGAGCAGTTACGAAATAACAGATCAAAAATAGAAAACAGAACAGGTAAAATAGTCTAAGTATTCCTTGACTTACGGAAGGAATAACTTAGTAAACAAGAAAAATAAAATGGTATAAAAGTACAATGCAAAGAAAATGTTTCTAAGTGTTTCTTGACTTACGGAAGAAACAACTTAGAATGAAAAGTAAAATACACCAGATAAAAGAATAGAAAAGTGCAGAAATATTCCTAAGTGTTTCTTGTCTTACGGAAGAAACAACTTAGAGTGAAAACACACAAGAGAATCAAATATGGAAAAATAAGAATACAAATACTTATAAGTGTTTCTTGACTTACGGAAGAAACGACTTACAAATACGAAAAATCAAATACAGAAAAGATGTGGAAATATTGCTAAGTGTTTCTTGACTTACGGAAGAAACAACTTAGCATAAAATAGAAAATGAAAGAGACAAATGTATTAAGTATTTTCTTAAATTAAGGAAGAAAATATCTTAGATAAAATATCGGAAATAATAATGCAACAATGATTATGAAAATATTTCTAAGTGTTCTTTTGACTTACCGGAAAAGAACGGCTTAGACGCACAATTAAAATAACAAGTCAAATATTCAGAGAAATATTTCTAAGAGTTCTTTGACTTACCGGAAAGAACTACTTAGACAAAGTACAAATCAAAATATAAAATAGAAAAAGCAAGATAAATATTTCTAAGTGTTCTTAACTTACGGAAGAACAACTTAGACACAAAATACAAGAAAAATAAACAATCAAAATAATCAAATAAAATATCAAACAATCAGTACATGAACAAATATAGATCAATGTATTATTCTAATCTGAAAAGGTCTGAATATACAACAATGCTAAAATAAAAAGGTATACAGAAAATCAGAAATAAAACAATAACTTAGTTGGAACAATAATAGCACCGACTAGGTCTACAGTAGAAGAGGCAAGCTCGACTGACCGATGAGAGAAAATCTACCTGCTTTTATGTAAAACAAATCCTTTGTTTTACGAAGCAAAAGTGGAATTTCCCTGCATCGAATCAATTAGAAATTTGGATTTGGCCAACCTTGGAATTCCCAAGTATTTTAACCGATATCCAAATTCCTTGATGCGTCGAGGACAATATCAACAATGGGAGAAATTATTTCCAGCTTAGGTGGATTACCTGGTAGCTGAGCTACCGGGTTGCTTACCTATATTTCTAGCTAGACTGAAAAATGATGTGACTGCGCTAGTAATCATCCAAGCCCTAACACAAATAGCTGCGGGACCAATAAGTAAGTATTTTTTTAATCAATTTTTGTATAACCCTGTAGTTTGAGTCTAATGTTTCTTCTGTCCCATTTTTCTCGTGACCAAATGTTCATTTATAAAGGAATTTCAATTTTGGCCCTATATTTGGGTGCTATTTGGTCAGAAATTATCATTCATTCAGTATACCTAATTTCATTTATGATGTTACTATAAATTCCTGGTAAATTTTATGAATTTGAACTTCTGATGGCTTGTGTAAAGCCCTCAGCTCCCTCTATATGGAGAAATGCACCCAACATAACAGGAGTGATCTCCGGAGTTTGTGTAGAAGTGGATTGGATTAGACGTTTTATTTATAATTCTGATTTTATTGTAGGGTCCTACTGCATTACAACCTAACAAGATTTTTTGTATACTGTTTTGTAAGTATATGGAAAATAATATGGAGATGTTTTTCCTTGTGTAAAAGATATAATCTTTTAGCGAAAGCCGCTATCGCTTTATTAAATTAAATGGCCAAATATATGGCCTAGGAGGACAAATTCGTTAAACTTCCCGTGCTCGAATCGGTATCAATAAAGCGGCTTTCGCTAAAAGATTATATCTTTTACACATTTCGCATAGCGCAGAGGACAGAAAACGATATTATCATATCGTTTTCGTTCACGGCCGCCAAAGCAGGTGGCGCCTTTGTAGCTAACTACTGCTGTAGTGAAGTTTTGGGAGACATTCGTTGGACTTTCCGAGTTTGAATTTGTATCAGCCCAAAGTGTCTGATGAGGCTGGGCTAGGCCGAAATGATCATAACACTTTATTGATACCGATTCGAGCACGGGAAGTTTAACGAATTTGTCCTCCTAGGCCATATATTTGGCCATTTAATTTAATGTTTTTCCTTGTTGAGCTTTTAGGTATCCAAGTGATTTAGCGCTGTCTTTACTGTTATCTTCTAGGTCTTTTAATAACGTTTCCATCCACAGCCTTTTTTTGTTTTTGCAACATTGGTCTGCTTGGATAGCACCGGTAGCAGAGATAATAATAGTTACTGCCTGGGTTTTTTTTCCATTCTTCACTGTCTTCTTATTTATATTTCGGAATCTCTGTACTTGGCGATATTTTCATTGTATTTAACACACATATTATTGTTGTTAGGTGTCGCCTAATTATCGTTAGGTATCAATTAGTGTTGCTTGTCTAGTTAATGTATTAAATATAGTGAAATTGACATTCAGGTGACAGCTTTACAGAGGCCTATGCTTTCTATATGTCAGAAATAACTACAATGTTGTCAAAGTTTTTAATCGTACGTTATGGGCCGGCTCCTATAAAAAAATTATTATTTGGAAAATGTGCGTGAATATAAATTGGAAAATATCGCACTTTTATGAATTTTTTTTAATTATATGATTTTTCTGTTGGTATTTTAAAAATATTTTCGGTTTACAATTACAGACATTAGAAAATAATGTTAAATTAAGGAAATATAATTATAAATTTAAAATTTTTTTTAATGTGTGCAATTATAAATTTAGGTAGATAAAATGTTCATTCATAAAACGTTAAATGTTTTTAACTATTTGTCAAACAATAACAATGGTTAAAGTGTATCAACAATATTGTGGGAAGTTAGTGCTATGACTGGAGTCTCCAAACCAACGATATTTCGATATAGAGATAAAAATAAAAATTGGCCACTCGTAACTTCCATAAGGAAAAAAGAACCGGTTATTCGAATAGTCCTGAGAATAAATATGATGAAGTAACTCGCTCTATAATAAGACAAGTAGTGGACGGATTTTTTATGGACAATATTCCTTCAACCTTTGACGTAGTTCTAAAAAAATTAAAGAAAGGAAGCATCTTCCGAATTTTTCTAAGAGTACATTAAAAGACTATTGCACGACATGGGTTTTATATATGGCAACAGGGTAGAAATTCAATGTTAATAGAAACACAAGAGATAGCTGCTTCGAGGCTCCACTTTCTCAGGTAAATAGAGAAACTGAGGAATCACGGAGCCAATATCATTTATATGGACGAATGGTGGGTCTACCCACTGGAACTACCAATGGACAAGTAATGCAAGATACAACAATAAAAAACAGACGGTAGGCTTTCGTAAATGGGCTTACCACATGTTTAAAAACAATATACTACTATATATATATATATATATATATATATATATATATATATATATATATATATATATAGAGGAAAAGAAAAGAAATTTAATCTTTGCAGATAAGTTAAATAGTAAACTCTTAAATATTGGGGAAATCTGCAAGAAAGACTCTAATGAGTATCAATTGTTTCGCCGAACGTTTTCGCCAAAGAGAATTAATTTGGCTTCTTCAGGGCTGAAAGAGAATAAATTATAATTAGCTACCATATATTATCTATTAAAAACATTATTGATCTTACCCTAACTTAGAATTGTAGAGTTAGAATATTAAAAAACTTTGCTAGTAACATAGTGGTCTTTCTTTTTTTTTTTCGGTTGATATCGTTATTTTAGCTCTTACTAACCTATGATCACTGCTTGTACTGAACAAAAAACAACCAAAGAAATGGACAAAACCAACTAACATTCAGGAGTTCGAAAAATATATTGGTAATTCATTGAAAGATACAACAACAGCAGACATCAATATATTGAACAAACAAATAGTCAACACAATGCAACAGGCTCAAACTAAATATTGTCCGACAAGCAAAATAGATGAAAAACTAAGTCAGCCCACGAAAACCCTTATAGAACTAAGGCGACAAATGAAAGGAGATAACACTACAAGCAAAGAAGCGATAAATCAAATAAATAAGACGATCACAAAGGCAATAAGAAAAGACATAAGAACTAAGTGTTCCAGAAAGGCTGTTAAGTATGCTATAAAGAACTCTGGATGGACTGAAGTTTATGGATTGTCACAACCAGCCCTTGAGAATGAAATTAATGTTCAAGGTCCGGCATCAATGGTGGTCTCAAGCTCAAAAATCATGAGCAGTTTCCAAGCCACTGGATATTCCATTGTGAATTTTAGAGGAAAGAGATATTTCTTATGTCCTTTCCAGACCAATCTGGGGAGATCACGACCAAGCCAGCTTGGGGATCTTCAGATCTTACCAAGCAACAGAGCACACATGGCATATGAATTGGATTACTGCACCCCCATCCTCGGAACGGCTCCTTACTGCAAAGCAAGCAAGTCATTCGAACCTTTCATTCCAGAAGCCTGCCAGGAGCTACCACATAGTGTGGGTGATTTTAGATTAAGCGTCATGAGTGACAGTCCAATTGTTACTAGAGAGGGAAATCTCGAGGTGTCGGTGATTTCACTTGATCCCATAGCCATTGATCATGACTCAACACCATGTGTGATGAAGAAGAAGACTATGAGTAGGAAAGGCTTTAAGGAAGGCTCATTCATGCTTATAGAGTTGGATAAGGGGGTCATGGATGCTCATGCTGTCATTCTGGATCCTTGTACTCACATCCACCATCATCTCCCATGCAACAAGATTCTGCACACCATGCAGGTGCCCAGCATCTCCACCTGTAAAGTAGATCCCACAGAATATACTATCATAAAATCAACAAAAGCAACTCTGGACTACTACAGCTTCATTGACGAAGAATTCCATTCAATCCACAATGAGTCACGATCCTGGTGGGACACTCTATGGTCTAGTTGGTTCATTACTCATGTGCTAAGCTGACTAACCATTCCATTAATCATATCTCTAGCAATGCTAACCATCAGAATATATCAATGCTGCAAACCATGATTTCCCAATAAGGTGACCCTCCACAGACTACATCAGATTCAATTCAAACTCCACAACATAGAAAACAAACACAAACTACAAACTCTCAATTCAGGAAGACTATCAATTAACAGTTAATTAACATTCTTGAATATGCGGAACAAAATGGCATAACCCTATTTTGCCTACCTAGCCACACGACACAGTTCTTGCAACCTCTTGACAGAGCGCTTTTTAAATCATTAAAATTAAATTACGAATTTGCTTGCAATTCGTTCAAGAAGAATAACCCAGAAAGGAAAATAACTCAATTTGGCTTCAAATTGGGAAATTACTGAAATTTGCTCGGGGAAAGTCTGCTACGGTTAGTAACGCAGTATCCGCTTTTGAATCAACTGGAATTGTACCTTTGGATTCTTCTGTAATTTCCATCGATGCTTTTTTATCGGAGGACAATGTACCGAAGGAAAAAAAATTAACCCTCACCTTTCAAGACCTGAGTTACAAAGTTAAAGCTGGTTATAGCAACTGGAGTGATTATCAGCTTGACAAAAGGGGGGAACTAGATTTGTTACAGAGTACATAAACTACAAGCAAAAATCGCTCTGAAGTTGATATGTCGATTAGAACTGTAACCTCTGAAATTACTCCAGGAAAATTGCTTGATGAAATCTCACCTCTACCAAATAAATGTGGAGTAACTGCGGTCAGAAAGAGAAGCAAACAGCTAGCAGAGATTCTTACTTCCAAAGAAACCATTGCTAGAAAGAAAGAAAAGAGAGAAAAGAAAGAAAAGCAAGCTAGGGCTTTGAAAAAAGTGAAAGTTTTAAAAACAAATGAAAAGATTATTTCTAAAGGCAAAAAACAAAACCAAACAAAACAAAATAAACACAAACAAAATCAAACTAGTTTCAGAATATTCTGATAGTCTCAAAGATGATTCAGATATGGATGATGATTCCGATGCAGAATGTTTAGAAATATATTCACAAACTTCCAACTTCGACGACTGGCTTCAATGTATGCATTGCAAGAAATGGTTTCACGAATCTTGTAGCAAATACTTTAATTTCTGCGACCTTTATGGCAAACTTATTTGTTCAACAAGAAGTACCTAGAGAACTAGTTATGTAACATAAAAATGAGTTATATGTAACGTAAAAATGAGTTATCTTAATTTTTTTTATAATACGCCATCTCACCTTCTTCATAGAACCAACTCTCCTCCGTTATGTGGGTGAGATGTTTTTTTTTCATACTTATATTTTTTAACATAAACAAATATATTTAAGTTTTATGTGTATTTCATACTGAAATAGTATCAATAAACTATAATCATTATATGAAGTTTTATTTTACTTCCAAATTTCAAAAACTTTTAAAAATACATCCATTCTAAAAAAAGTGGGCCATCTCTTCTCGAATTACCCTACTTCACTAAGAAAATACTTCAAAAATGCTTGATGAAAACCCGATATTTTTCTATAAAAAACATGGCGCAGAGGGAGTATTATTGAAACAACAAGATTATTGTCCCATAACTGTGAATAAATTTCAAAAAACAATCTGGAGCAAATTTGGAAATAGTACTTTAACAATTGATGAAACACACGGCTTGAATTCGTATGATTTTGAATTAACAACACTTATGGTATTAGATGAATTTAAACACGGTTTTCTAGTAGCCTTCATGTTTGCTAATAGAAAAGATGTTTACATATATCAATTATTGTTTCAACATATAATTACAAGTAATTAAATTACAAATGTATTCATTTTATATTTATAATGTACCCAAGTTGTAGGTGAATTTCATCCAAAAATATTTATGTCTGATTTGACAGAGGCATATTTTAATGCATGACTGTCATTAATGGGAACACTGGAAATACTCAACATATTTACTGTTCCTGGCATGCGGACTGTGCACGGCAAAGTAATATTAACAAAGTTAAAGGTTTGGAAAAATTATGCATCAAATTTTAGAAAATGGGCATACTGCTTCCGAAAACACAAATTGATAATTGATACAAATAGGCATGTCGAAGCAATGCATAAAATTTTGAAATAATAGCCTCCCGTTTTATACCGCTTCGCGACTTTGGGAGTATAGCAGGGTAGTCTGCTATATCTAAGGCCTACGGTATACAAGGAAGGTAACATGGCCAGTGCTACGCTTCAACCGCCTATTATTACCCGTGGTTTTACCCAAGGTACTCGCTTTTATTCAGGCTGAGTCAACCTGGGGCCTATAGTCATTTTTAAAAATGTCTAGTTGTTCTTGCCGGCGGTAGGATTCGAACTCCGGACCACCGGCATGCGAGGCAGTAGCACTTTATTTCAGTTTTTCCTGATGATGAAAATAAACATTTTCGAAAGCTTGAAACTTAGTTAAAAGAGTACACTTATTTCACCGCTGCAAATCCCAATAAACCTCAAAGCTCCGTTTTCTAACGTTGTCAGCAAAGACTTCTTTTCCTTTTCTTTTTTAAGGCATGGGATTCTATCAGAACATCGCTTATCGTTATGGTGACCTCGCAGTACGAGCACTCAAGGATTGGGCTAAGACTAAACAAAAATTGGCAAGAGAATATAACAAGAGGTGTTTTCTATTACGCTGTAGATCATCCAACATCACACCTTCACACATTACACATTCCACTTCATCCATCACAAAATTGTTGCAAAGACAGGACATCCATTCGAACAAGGACACTTTACAATTTACCAGGTTAGAAAACAGAATTTTGAATTTATAAATTTCAAATTGCATTAAAGTCATTCACAGTTTAGAGTCTAACTTATCAAAATTCAAAAAAAACATCATTGAATTAACTTCTGAATTCATTTTTAATAACTTTTCTAGTAAACAACAAGTTGTATATAATAGAACTTTTCACAAAACCAAATTACGTAATACTAACAAATATAATAGGCTATTCAATCTTGAGCTGAACTTAAAACTAAAGACAAAGCCGGGCTGGATTAAGAACCTTTCCAGTGTAACTTTACCAGATGATATCTCTAGATTTTTGTCTTTGGGTCCTAAGTTCAGCATAGAACCTATTTTAGGGAAAGATATCCCTATCAAGGATATGTTGGCTGACGTTGAAACAATTATGCATTCTGTCACTGATGTGCATCAGAGAAACGTACTTATAGCTAGATCTACATACATAATTACTGATTATTTACATAAAAACAACAGAAAAAATAGCTTTAATTTTTTCAGAGCTATGTTACAAAAAACTCGTAAGTTTCTTAGTGAAAACACTAACATCATTGTCATGCCTTCAGACAAATGTAATGTAACTGTAGTTCTGAAAAAACAGAGATATTTAGATCTATGTCTTGAATTACTTAATTCTGATAACGTATATGAGAGATTGAACAGAGATCCAACTAACACTGTTCAAACCAAATGTAACAATCTCATTAAGGAATTATGTGGCGCAAGACAAATAGATGAAGCTACAAAGAAAAAACTAACTAGCTATAAGGGTGTTATACCCAAATTTTACGCTTTACCTAAGATCCATAAACCACAGCTTACGGTTCGTCCCATTGTTGCATGTATTGGTGCTCCCACTAATTTACTAGCATCTTTTTTAACAGAGATCTTAACCAATGCTTATGTTTCTAATGAATATTACATAAAAAATTCTTTTGATGTTTTTAACAACTTTAATAACCATCAGTTACCTGAAAACTATGTGATTGTCAGTCTGGATGTAGTTTCATTATTCACTAATGTACATCTAGATGCAGCTTTAATAGCTATTGAAAACAATTGGAATTTTATTAGTTCTCATTGCAATATCAGCTTAGTATACTTCAAAAAACTTATCTCTTTTTTTATTCAACAACACCTATTTCACATTCAACAATACTGTGTTCAGACAAACACAAGGAACCCCTATGGGAGGTACCATCTCTCCCATTTTGGCCTGTTATGTGATGGATCATTTACTAGATATGGTGATTCCAGAATTGTCCTTTCATATTCCCTTTGTAAAAAAGTATGTGGATGACTTAATCCTAGCTATTCCTAGCAATGGATCCACAGAAATCTTGAATATATTTAATAGTTATGACCCTCTATTACAGTTCACAATCGAACATGAGGATGATCTATGCTCAGTCCCCTTTCTTGATACCCGGTTCATCAGAACCCAGAACAACTCCCTGATTATCCACTGGCATAGAAAACCTCATAGTTCTGGACGCTTCCTTAACTATTGGTCATATCATAGACATTCAATTAAAATCAATTTGCTTAAACAAATGAAAGCTAGAATCATAGCAATCAGTGATCCTTCTTTCCATCAGAAGAACCTGAAAATCCTTTCTAACCTTTTCATCGACAATTCATACCCACAACACCTAGTCACCAAGATCTTATTTAGTTTGACCCCGAACATAGCACGCCATAATGATGAGGTGCAAATTATTGTCACAAGTGGAGAACAAAATACCAATTGCTCATATTCTTCATTAAAATACATAAAAGGCATAACACCCAGACTGACAAGACTTTTTAAAGATTTTACTAATTTAAAAATAGCCTTTAAAACTTCATTAACTGCGAGATCAATATATTCCAAAGTCAAAGATAAAAGTGACATCAAAGATTGTTCCAACGTTGTGTACCAGATTCCTTGCAACAATTGTAATTTGGTATATGTGGGACAAACCACGCGTAGCCTAGGTAGTCGCTTAATCAGTCATCGAAGCGACAGCAGACTATATCCGGAAAGATCTGCCCTTGCAGAACATGTAAATAAAGAACATCACATAATGAATTATGAATCAGTCAAAGTTTTAGCTACTGAAACCAATTACAAAAAAAGAATCTTCTTAGAAATGGCATTCATTGCTCAGAATTCAAACGCAATGAACAAAAGGAGTGACATTAATCAGTTAAGCTCCATTTACTCCTACCTATTATATTTGGATACACATTCACATGTCAATGATGTTTCAACATCTGAGTCATTGTAAAGTTTCCAGGTTTCTTTATTTAGTATTTTTTCATCTAAAAAAAATAAAAATTGTTCTTTCAACCTAAATACAATCTTTGTTAAATTCTGATGTGTAATATAGTAGTACTTACTACATAAGACAAAGAAAACAAGAAGAAGTTCTGTCATTTGCCATGTCCAGGAATGACAGCTACTCTTAACCTAACACTCCACTGTTGGCCGGCACGAGTTGCGTAGATTTACTTCAGGAATTGTGTAAAACTTTTCCAGGAGTAGTAAGTAAACATCTTGGGAACATAATAGGTTGCACCACGAAATGCATTACTGAAACTAATGTTGATAGATACTTGAAGACTAAAGCATTATCGTTTATGTATTTTTTACTGGATATTTATGATGCTCAATATTTTTATCCGTTTATTGACGCTTTGATGCCCGAAATTTTAAGTGCCGTTAAGCATAACTTTTATAAAGTCGCAGCGGAAGCTCTAAGGATATTGAAACAATTAGTTAAAGTGATACGACCTATTTATCTTGATTATGGTCTCGATTTTACGCCATTGGTCAAAGATATTTATGCCTGCACGTTTGAACGTTTCATGCCTGTACGTATCGATCAAGATATTAAAGAGAGCGCAATATTGTTGCCGAGAGGGGGCATTTGGGTCTGTAGGACCCATCGCCGGCTCTGCGGACTTCTTCCTGTCCTCGGAATTAGACCGGGTGTTGACCATCTTTGCTTGTCACTGATAAAATGGTTTAATACTTCTACTGGTATAAAATAACGGTTACCGTGACAAGTATCTGTTATAGGTAACAGTTCCAAGGAGCAGTTACGAAATAACAGATCAAAAATAGAAAACAGAACAGGTAAAATAGTCTAAGTATTCCTTGACTTACGGAAGGAATAACTTAGTAAACAAGAAAAATAAAATGGTATAAAAGTACAATGCAAAGAAAATGTTTCTAAGTGTTTCTTGACTTACGGAAGAAACAACTTAGAATGAAAAGTAAAATACACCAGATAAAAGAATAGAAAAGTGCAGAAATATTCCTAAGTGTTTCTTGTCTTACGGAAGAAACAACTTAGAGTGAAAACACACAAGAGAATCAAATATGGAAAAATAAGAATACAAATACTTATAAGTGTTTCTTGACTTACGGAAGAAACGACTTACAAATACGAAAAATCAAATACAGAAAAGATGTGGAAATATTGCTAAGTGTTTCTTGACTTACGGAAGAAACAACTTAGCATAAAATAGAAAATGAAAGAGACAAATGTATTAAGTATTTTCTTAAATTAAGGAAGAAAATATCTTAGATAAAATATCGGAAATAATAATGCAACAATGATTATGAAAATATTTCTAAGTGTTCTTTTGACTTACCGGAAAAGAACGGCTTAGACGCACAATTAAAATAACAAGTCAAATATTCAGAGAAATATTTCTAAGAGTTCTTTGACTTACCGGAAAGAACTACTTAGACAAAGTACAAATCAAAATATAAAATAGAAAAAGCAAGATAAATATTTCTAAGTGTTCTTAACTTACGGAAGAACAACTTAGACACAAAATACAAGAAAAATAAACAATCAAAATAATCAAATAAAATATCAAACAATCAGTACATGAACAAATATAGATCAATGTATTATTCTAACCTGAAAAGGTCTGAATATACAACAATGCTAAAATAAAAAGGTATACAGAAAATCAGAAATAAAACAATAACTTAGTTGGAACAATAATAGCACCGACTAGGTCTACAGTAGAAGAGGCAAGCTCGACTGACCGATGAGAGAAAATCTACCTGCTTTTATGTAAAACAAATCCTTTGTTTTACGAAGCAAAAGTGGAATTTCCCTGCATCGAATCAATTAGAAATTTGGATTTGGCCAACCTTGGAATTCCCAAGTATTTTAACCGATATCCAAATTCCTTGATGCGTCGAGGACATCCCCCCTCCTCTGAAAGACCTAACGGTGCTAAAAAAATTTATTAATAAAAAAAAATCAAACAATACAATAATACAAAAAGTCCTTAACCTAAAAAAAAGAAATACAATACAAAGAAATACAAAGAAATACAATTCAAACTTACGCTAGCGACTAAGATATGTTACACTTAACTATTATAATATCCAGATGGCCCAGGTGGTCCCGGTGGTCCAGGTGTTTCGGCCAGGCTACTTAATTCACCCGGCTGGGGCCTTACGACGTTTCAGAACACGTAGAGTTACTCGATTCACCCTGGTGTCTGTAACGTTTCGTAACAGGGCCCCGTTATCCTCAGCTGTTCTGGCAGGGCTACTTAATTCACCCTGAGGAAGGTCTTACGACGTCGTGAAGATATAAGGTTACTCAGTTCACCTTGATATCTACACGTGTCGTAATAAACCTTAATCCTGCTCTGGAGGTTCGTCCCTAGGTGGAGGAGCAGCGCGGATGTCATCTACATGGATGGTCCTATTCACGTCCCGGTCGCGGTGTATCTCATAGGTATGATCGCCTAGCACCTTCAGGATCGTGTGTGGTCCCGTCCATGTCGGTCCGAAGTTCCCTCGGACGTGGTTCCTCACCATGACCTGCTCTCCTTCGATGAACCTCCTGGCGGGTGGAGCGTTAGGGTTGTCAGGAAACATGTTCCTCGCATATACAGTGGCCTTTTGAACCGCTCTGGCAACCCTTTCGTCTCGTCTGGCTGCGGTGTTTGCCAGACGATGCTCACGCTGTGTTTCTTCTGCGCGCCGTGGCAGATAGCCTAGCAGAAGTTCAGCGGGTGTTTCCTGGGTGGCCTCGTTCCTCCGTGTCCTTAGGCTGAACATGATGTCAGCCAGGTAGGATTCCCATTTCGGATCATTTGCAGTTTTGCATCGGGCGCGGAGTCCCTTTTTGAGCTCCTGAGCTCGGCGTTCAACCGGGTTGGCCCTCTGGTGGAAGATAGGGCTAAATTCGGCTTTGATGTTGTGCCGTCTCAAGAATCTCTCCCATGCATCTGTCCGAAATTGGGCTGCGTTGTCCGTGATGAGGGTGGTAGGTTTCCCCCAGCGGCCGCAGATTTCCTCCTGGAGGAACTGGATGATGTCCCGGCTTTTTGTAGATTGGACGCATCGATATTCCACCCAGTTGCTCAAGCAATCTGTCGCCAAGAGGATGTAGCGGTTGCGTGTTCCTCTGGCTGGTGGATATGGTCCCAAAATGTCGAAGGACACTCTCTCCCAGGGGTTGGCGGGTTCCCTGGGCATCACAGGAGCTGCTGGTTGTCGTGGAGCAGCTTTGGTCCTCAAGCAGGTCAGGCAGGACTTGACGTAGGCGCGAACATCCTTTGATAATGTGGGCCAGTAATAGATATTTTTAATGGCCCAGATGGTCTCGTCTTGTCCTGGGTGGTTGGCCTCCTCTGAGTCGTGATAGACCTTCATCACGTCCTTCCGGAGGGATGGGGGTACTATCAGCGTCCTGTGGTCTGGTCCAGCGTTGTAGTAAGCGGCGTTATCGACTAGTGTGAATTCACGGAGAAGGTTTTCTTCGACTTCGTTCCGTGGTCCACGTCCGGAGATCTCTAGGTGGCGTCTCCGAAACCGCTGCATACCGTGGTGTGTCTGGTGGCTTCTCCGGATTTTATCCTGGAGTGGTAGGTCAACCAGATCATCTAGGATGGGGTTGGTGTCTTCATCCTCGTCGACGTCCTCCATCATACATAGTAGAGGAAAGGACTCGTCTTCCTCCACGTCCGTTGTAGGCCAGCTAAGTCGCACCACTTCCTCGTCTTGGTCAGCTTCTTCTTCTCTCTCCGTGGTTGGGTTCCTGGACAAGTGGTCAGGGAGTTCGTTCTCCTTCCCTGGGATATGTATCACGGTGAAGTTGAACTCCTGAAGTAGCAAGGCCCATCGGGATAGTTTGGCCTTGTCTTCCTTGAACCGATGGAGCCACAGGAGAGCCTGACTGTCGGTGTACAGCGTGAAGTGCTGATCCTGGAGGAAGTGCTTGTACCTCTTGAGTGCCCAAACTAATGCGAGGCACTCTTTCTCGTTAATATGGTAACGGGTTTCTGCTGGTTTTAACTTCGTGGAGGCATATGCAATGACTCTCTTGTCGTCTTGGGTTCCTTGGAACAGGACTGCGCCCATGCCGACATCGGAGGCATCCGTCTGGAGGCAGAAGGGTTTGGACGCGTCTGGTCGGTGGAGTAGGAGATCTCCCTCGATTTCGATCTTGAGACGTTGGAAGGCGGCTTCTGCGGCGTCGTTCCAGTGCATCCGTCTCTTATTACCCTTGGTGAGGTCCGTCAAGGGTGTTATGATGTCCGAAAATCGAGGGATGAAATCCCTTAACCAGTTGGCTGTCCCGATGAAGCTTCGCAGTTGCTTCATCGTCCGTGGAGTGTCGAAGCCTTTGATTTTCTCCACATGCTTCTCCAGAGGTTGGGTGTTGGCAGAAGTAATTTTGTGTCCTAGGTACTCCAGTTCGTCTGCTGCGAATTTACACTTTTTTAGGGATGCCCATAGTCCGTGTGTCCGAAGTCTCTCTAGAACCAGGCGGAGGTGGTTCTGGTGTTGGGTCCAGTCTTCTGAATAGATGATAATATCATCCATGTATACCTTGATGAAAACATCGATGTATCCTGCGAAGACTGAAGTCACGAGCTTCTGGAACACAGCTGGTCCGTTCTTGAGGCCGAAGGGCATCACCGTAAATTCGTATGAGGACCCGTCAGGCAGGCTGAACGCTGTCTTCGGGCTGGAGTCCTTGTGCAGTGGGACTTGCCAAAATCCACTCTTCAGATCTAAGGTGGTGAAGATCTGAGCCGTGCCAATCTCTTTGATGGAGTCGTGGATTGGTGGCATGCTGGAGGCTTCGTCGATGGTCACGTTGTTAAGCTTCCTATAGTCTACGCAGAAACGGGGGGTGCCATCCTTCTTGGTTACAATAACCACCGGGCTATTGTAAGGAGATTTGCTGGGGCGGATGACTCCTGCGGCTAGCATCTCTCTCACCTCCTTGGCCATTATCTGCTTCTTCTCCGTAGAATATTTATAGGGCTTAACGTTGATAGGCGTGGCGTCGGTCACTTCGATTTTCATTTCGGTGGCCTTGGTGGTCGGCTGACGTAGACGGTCGTCGAAAACGTCATCGTACTCTTGAATCAACTTTTCAACTTGTTGCAAAGCGAAGCCACTTGCGAAGCAACTTGGATTGCCTTTTTGCTGCGTTCTTCCAGTAAATGGTGGTTCTGCAGGTGGTACCGACGTGTAGACATTTACGTGGTATGTCTACATTGGCCTCTTCCTGTTCCAACCAAGGCATCCCCAACACAACGTCGTGGTTCAAGTCCTCCATAACCACGCAGTTGACGGTTGAATCCAGAGTCTCGATGTTAATCTTGACTTCAGCAGTCCCTAGGGTGCGGGACGTGCTGCCCGTGCACGCCAGCTGAACCAATCCTGATCCTCGTTGCAGGTCCCGTCTCTGGATCAATCTCTGGTGAATGAAGTTCCCAGATGCACCGGTGTCGACTAAGATCTTCACACGTTGTCCGTTGATCCTTCCATGGAGTTGGGGGAGGCCTGTCGTCGAGGGTCGTGTCTGAATCGGGTTCAGTTGGGGCACCATCTTCACAACAGGGTTTAGTTGGCGCCCCTGTTGGCGTTTCCCTGGTTCTGAGGTAGTGGAGGTGGTGGTTGGCTCATCGGTGGCATCCTGGACTGTCTGTTGGGGTTCCTCCATTCCTCGATCGCTTCAGGGTGGCGTGGTGTGTTGTTTTGACGTGGGGGACGGTAGTGCTGTCGCTGTCGGGATTGTTGCTGGGATTGATGTTGGGGTTTGTTAGCGACGGTGTTCCGGTGGGTATCAGCTTCCATTCCTTGGGCTATTGTTAGGAGGTCCTCCTCGGTCTTTGGAATGTTCACTCGTAGGCAGATCGCGATGTCGGGTCTTAGTTGGTTTACGATGGTGATACACCTCTGGTCCTCAGGGGTGTATGGTGCGAGACGTCTGAATAAGGCTGATTTACCGTTGATAAAGTCCTCCGTGGGTTCATCCTTCCGTTGATGCTCTCCATGAAGTTTTGACGTCAAGGCTGAAATCACGGCAGGGTCGTTATATTTCCTTAGGAGACGGTCTCGGAATGTGTCGTACGGCAGGTCCGTGTGTGTAAACTTCTGGGCCCATTTCTTCGCATCGCCGTGGAGTGAGTTGTCGATGAGATAGTCTATCCAGTTGTCCTCGTCTACGTCATATTTGGTTAGGAAATTCTCAGCTTTGGTTAGGAAGTTGAGAGGGTTTTCAGTGTCCCGGCCTGAGAATTGAGGGGGCTTCATATATGTGATCTTGGGCTTCGGTGGCTCAGGTTGAGGCATCTGGGGTGTAGTGCCTTGAGTAGTGGATAGGGCCGTCATCGCTTGCATTAGGGCAGAGATGAAGTCAGCTGTAGAAGGCTGGCTTGAAGACGGTCCTGGGGTCGTGAGTTCGGGTTTTGTTTGTTGGGCGCCATGTTGCCGAGAGGGGGCATTTGGGTCTGTAGGACCCATCGCCGGCTCTGCGGACTTCTTCCTGTCCTCGGAATTAGACCGGGTGTTGACCATCTTTGCTTGTCACTGATAAAATGGTTTAATACTTCTACTGGTATAAAATAACGGTTACCGTGACAAGTATCTGTTATAGGTAACAGTTCCAAGGAGCAGTTACGAAATAACAGATCAAAAATAGAAAACAGAACAGGTAAAATAGTCTAAGTATTCCTTGACTTACGGAAGGAATAACTTAGTAAACAAGAAAAATAAAATGGTATAAAAGTACAATGCAAAGAAAATGTTTCTAAGTGTTTCTTGACTTACGGAAGAAACAACTTAGAATGAAAAGTAAAATACACCAGATAAAAGAATAGAAAAGTGCAGAAATATTCCTAAGTGTTTCTTGTCTTACGGAAGAAACAACTTAGAGTGAAAACACACAAGAGAATCAAATATGGAAAAATAAGAATACAAATACTTATAAGTGTTTCTTGACTTACGGAAGAAACGACTTACAAATACGAAAAATCAAATACAGAAAAGATGTGGAAATATTGCTAAGTGTTTCTTGACTTACGGAAGAAACAACTTAGCATAAAATAGAAAATGAAAGAGACAAATGTATTAAGTATTTTCTTAAATTAAGGAAGAAAATATCTTAGATAAAATATCGGAAATAATAATGCAACAATGATTATGAAAATATTTCTAAGTGTTCTTTTGACTTACCGGAAAAGAACGGCTTAGACGCACAATTAAAATAACAAGTCAAATATTCAGAGAAATATTTCTAAGAGTTCTTTGACTTACCGGAAAGAACTACTTAGACAAAGTACAAATCAAAATATAAAATAGAAAAAGCAAGATAAATATTTCTAAGTGTTCTTAACTTACGGAAGAACAACTTAGACACAAAATACAAGAAAAATAAACAATCAAAATAATCAAATAAAATATCAAACAATCAGTACATGAACAAATATAGATCAATGTATTATTCTAATCTGAAAAGGTCTGAATATACAACAATGCTAAAATAAAAAGGTATACAGAAAATCAGAAATAAAACAATAACTTAGTTGGAACAATAATAGCACCGACTAGGTCTACAGTAGAAGAGGCAAGCTCGACTGACCGATGAGAGAAAATCTACCTGCTTTTATGTAAAACAAATCCTTTGTTTTACGAAGCAAAAGTGGAATTTCCCTGCATCGAATCAATTAGAAATTTGGATTTGGCCAACCTTGGAATTCCCAAGTATTTTAACCGATATCCAAATTCCTTGATGCGTCGAGGACAATATCAACAATGGGAGAAATTATTTCCAGCTTAGGTGGATTACCTGGTAGCTGAGCTACCGGGTTGCTTACCTATATTTCTAGCTAGACTGAAAAATGATGTGACTGCGCTAGTAATCATCCAAGCCCTAACACAAATAGCTGCGGGACCAATAAGTAAGTATTTTTTTAATCAATTTTTGTATAACCCTGTAGTTTGAGTCTAATGTTTCTTCTGTCCCATTTTTCTCGTGACCAAATGTTCATTTATAAAGGAATTTCAATTTTGGCCCTATATTTGGGTGCTATTTGGTCAGAAATTATCATTCATTCAGTATACCTAATTTCATTTATGATGTTACTATAAATTCCTGGTAAATTTTATGAATTTGAACTTCTGATGGCTTGTGTAAAGCCCTCAGCTCCCTCTATATGGAGAAATGCACCCAACATAACAGGAGTGATCTCCGGAGTTTGTGTAGAAGTGGATTGGATTAGACGTTTTATTTATAATTCTGATTTTATTGTAGGGTCCTACTGCATTACAACCTAACAAGATTTTTTGTATACTGTTTTGTAAGTATATGGAAAATAATATGGAGATGTTTTTCCTTGTGTAAAAGATATAATCTTTTAGCGAAAGCCGCTATCGCTTTATTAAATTAAATGGCCAAATATATGGCCTAGGAGGACAAATTCGTTAAACTTCCCGTGCTCGAATCGGTATCAATAAAGCGGCTTTCGCTAAAAGATTATATCTTTTACACATTTCGCATAGCGCAGAGGACAGAAAACGATATTATCATATCGTTTTCGTTCACGGCCGCCAAAGCAGGTGGCGCCTTTGTAGCTAACTACTGCTGTAGTGAAGTTTTGGGAGACATTCGTTGGACTTTCCGAGTTTGAATTTGTATCAGCCCAAAGTGTCTGATGAGGCTGGGCTAGGCCGAAATGATCATAACACTTTATTGATACCGATTCGAGCACGGGAAGTTTAACGAATTTGTCCTCCTAGGCCATATATTTGGCCATTTAATTTAATGTTTTTCCTTGTTGAGCTTTTAGGTATCCAAGTGATTTAGCGCTGTCTTTACTGTTATCTTCTAGGTCTTTTAATAACGTTTCCATCCACAGCCTTTTTTTGTTTTTGCAACATTGGTCTGCTTGGATAGCACCGGTAGCAGAGATAATAATAGTTACTGCCTGGGTTTTTTTTCCATTCTTCACTGTCTTCTTATTTATATTTCGGAATCTCTGTACTTGGCGATATTTTCATTGTATTTAACACACATATTATTGTTGTTAGGTGTCGCCTAATTATCGTTAGGTATCAATTAGTGTTGCTTGTCTAGTTAATGTATTAAATATAGTGAAATTGACATTCAGGTGACAGCTTTACAGAGGCCTATGCTTTCTATATGTCAGAAATAACTACAATGTTGTCAAAGTTTTTAATCGTACGTTATGGGCCGGCTCCTATAAAAAAATTATTATTTGGAAAATGTGCGTGAATATAAATTGGAAAATATCGCACTTTTATGAATTTTTTTTAATTATATGATTTTTCTGTTGGTATTTTAAAAATATTTTCGGTTTACAATTACAGACATTAGAAAATAATGTTAAATTAAGGAAATATAATTATAAATTTAAAATTTTTTTTAATGTGTGCAATTATAAATTTAGGTAGATAAAATGTTCATTCATAAAACGTTAAATGTTTTTAACTATTTGTCAAACAATAACAATGGTTAAAGTGTATCAACAATATTGTGGGAAGTTAGTGCTATGACTGGAGTCTCCAAACCAACGATATTTCGATATAGAGATAAAAATAAAAATTGGCCACTCGTAACTTCCATAAGGAAAAAAGAACCGGTTATTCGAATAGTCCTGAGAATAAATATGATGAAGTAACTCGCTCTATAATAAGACAAGTAGTGGACGGATTTTTTATGGACAATATTCCTTCAACCTTTGACGTAGTTCTAAAAAAATTAAAGAAAGGAAGCATCTTCCGAATTTTTCTAAGAGTACATTAAAAGACTATTGCACGACATGGGTTTTATATATGGCAACAGGGTAGAAATTCAATGTTAATAGAAACACAAGAGATAGCTGCTTCGAGGCTCCACTTTCTCAGGTAAATAGAGAAACTGAGGAATCACGGAGCCAATATCATTTATATGGACGAATGGTGGGTCTACCCACTGGAACTACCAATGGACAAGTAATGCAAGATACAACAATAAAAAACAGACGGTAGGCTTTCGTAAATGGGCTTACCACATGTTTAAAAACAATATACTACTATATATATATATATATATATATATATATATATATATATATATATATATATATATATATATATATATATATATATATAGAGGAAAAGAAAAGAAATTTAATCTTTGCAGATAAGTTAAATAGTAAACTCTTAAATATTGGGGAAATCTGCAAGAAAGACTCTAATGAGTATCAATTGTTTCGCCGAACGTTTTCGCCAAAGAGAATTAATTTGGCTTCTTCAGGGCTGAAAGAGAATAAATTATAATTAGCTACCATATATTATCTATTAAAAACATTATTGATCTTACCCTAACTTAGAATTGTAGAGTTAGAATATTAAAAAACTTTGCTAGTAACATAGTGGTCTTTCTTTTTTTTTTCGGTTGATATCGTTATTTTAGCTCTTACTAACCTATGATCACTGCTTGTACTGAACAAAAAACAACCAAAGAAATGGACAAAACCAACTAACATTCAGGAGTTCGAAAAATATATTGGTAATTCATTGAAAGATACAACAACAGCAGACATCAATATATTGAACAAACAAATAGTCAACACAATGCAACAGGCTCAAACTAAATATTGTCCGACAAGCAAAATAGATGAAAAACTAAGTCAGCCCACGAAAACCCTTATAGAACTAAGGCGACAAATGAAAGGAGATAACACTACAAGCAAAGAAGCGATAAATCAAATAAATAAGACGATCACAAAGGCAATAAGAAAAGACATAAGAACTAAGTGTTCCAGAAAGGCTGTTAAGTATGCTATAAAGAACTCTGGATGGACTGAAGTTTATGGATTGTCACAACCAGCCCTTGAGAATGAAATTAATGTTCAAGGTCCGGCATCAATGGTGGTCTCAAGCTCAAAAATCATGAGCAGTTTCCAAGCCACTGGATATTCCATTGTGAATTTTAGAGGAAAGAGATATTTCTTATGTCCTTTCCAGACCAATCTGGGGAGATCACGACCAAGCCAGCTTGGGGATCTTCAGATCTTACCAAGCAACAGAGCACACATGGCATATGAATTGGATTACTGCACCCCCATCCTCGGAACGGCTCCTTACTGCAAAGCAAGCAAGTCATTCGAACCTTTCATTCCAGAAGCCTGCCAGGAGCTACCACATAGTGTGGGTGATTTTAGATTAAGCGTCATGAGTGACAGTCCAATTGTTACTAGAGAGGGAAATCTCGAGGTGTCGGTGATTTCACTTGATCCCATAGCCATTGATCATGACTCAACACCATGTGTGATGAAGAAGAAGACTATGAGTAGGAAAGGCTTTAAGGAAGGCTCATTCATGCTTATAGAGTTGGATAAGGGGGTCATGGATGCTCATGCTGTCATTCTGGATCCTTGTACTCACATCCACCATCATCTCCCATGCAACAAGATTCTGCACACCATGCAGGTGCCCAGCATCTCCACCTGTAAAGTAGATCCCACAGAATATACTATCATAAAATCAACAAAAGCAACTCTGGACTACTACAGCTTCATTGACGAAGAATTCCATTCAATCCACAATGAGTCACGATCCTGGTGGGACACTCTATGGTCTAGTTGGTTCATTACTCATGTGCTAAGCTGACTAACCATTCCATTAATCATATCTCTAGCAATGCTAACCATCAGAATATATCAATGCTGCAAACCATGATTTCCCAATAAGGTGACCCTCCACAGACTACATCAGATTCAATTCAAACTCCACAACATAGAAAACAAACACAAACTACAAACTCTCAATTCAGGAAGACTATCAATTAACAGTTAATTAACATTCTTGAATATGCGGAACAAAATGGCATAACCCTATTTTGCCTACCTAGCCACACGACACAGTTCTTGCAACCTCTTGACAGAGCGCTTTTTAAATCATTAAAATTAAATTACGAATTTGCTTGCAATTCGTTCAAGAAGAATAACCCAGAAAGGAAAATAACTCAATTTGGCTTCAAATTGGGAAATTACTGAAATTTGCTCGGGGAAAGTCTGCTACGGTTAGTAACGCAGTATCCGCTTTTGAATCAACTGGAATTGTACCTTTGGATTCTTCTGTAATTTCCATCGATGCTTTTTTATCGGAGGACAATGTACCGAAGGAAAAAAAATTAACCCTCACCTTTCAAGACCTGAGTTACAAAGTTAAAGCTGGTTATAGCAACTGGAGTGATTATCAGCTTGACAAAAGGGGGGAACTAGATTTGTTACAGAGTACATAAACTACAAGCAAAAATCGCTCTGAAGTTGATAGTCGATTAGAACTGTAACATCTGAAATTACTACAGGAAAATTGCTTGATGAAATCTCACCTCTACCAAATAAACGTGGAGTAGCTGCGGACAGAAAGAGAAGCAAACAGCTAGCAGAGATTCTTACTTCCAAAGAAACCATTGCTAGAAAGAAAGAAAAGAGAGAAAAGAAAGAAAAGCAAGCTAAGGCTTTGAAAAAAGTGAAAGTTTTAAAAACAAATGGAAAGATTATTTCTAAAGGCAAAAAACAAAACCAAACAAAACAAAATAAACACAAACAAAATCAAACTAGTTTCAGAATATTCTGATAGTCTCAAAGATGATTCAGATATGGATGATGATTCCGATGCAGAATGTTTAGAAATATATTCACAAACTTCCAACTTCGACGACTGGCTTCAATGTATGCATTGCAAGAAATGGTTTCACGAATCTTGTAGCAAATACTTTAATTTCTGCGACCTTTGTGGCAAACTTATTTGTTCAACAAGAAGTACCTAGAGAACTAGTTATGTAACATAAAAATGAGTTATATGTAACGTAAAAATGAGTTATCTTAATTTTTTTTATAATACGCCATCTCACCTTCTTCATAGAACCAACTCTCCTCCGTTATGTTGGTGAGATGTTTTTTTTTCATACTTATATTTTTTAACATAAACAAATATATTTAAGTTTTATTTGTATTTCATACTGAAATAGTATCAATAAACTATAATCATTATATGAAGTTTTATTTTACTTCCAAATTTCAAAAACTTTTAAAAATACATCCATTCTAAAAAAAGTGGGCCATCTCTTCTCGAATTACCCTACTTCACTAAGAAAATACTTCAAAAATGCTTGATGAAAACCCGATATTTTTCTATAAAAAACAAGGCGCAGAGGGAGTATTATTGAAACAACAAGATTTTTGTCCCATAACTGTGAATAAATTTCAAAAAACAATCTGGAGCAAATTTGGAAATAGTACTTTAACAATTGATGAAACACACGGCTTGAATTCGTATGATTTTGAATTAACAACACTTATGGTATTAGATGAATTTAAACACGGTTTTCTAGTAGCCTTCATGTTTGCTAATAGAAAAGATGTTTACATATGAAGACCACACGGAAGAAAGGCGAAATGTCAATTTTTGATTATTTTTTGTTCAGAGCAGCAATATGTAGGTTTTTAGTAGTAGTTTTATGTGAGTCGTTCAAACATGGGAAAAAGACGAATCCTCATAGCTTAAAACACGTTATAAAATTCTTCGTACAGGGAAGAAAGGCGAATGGTCCTCGCGTAAATTACAGGTCGAATAAATGAAGTAATGAAGCGGTTAAGACAACAGAGCCATGAAACAGGTGACGATTGTCAATGTAAGAGACTTAAGTGTTTCAAAACAGTAGATCAACAAAATCGATCAAACATTATAAACAATTTTAACCGTATGGGGCGTGATGAACAAAATATTTACTTGGCAGGCCTAATAACGTTAATGCCCGTAAAGCAAAGAAGAGCCCGAGAAGAAGCTACATCAAGATTGCATGATGCAACGTATTCTTTTAGAGTTAGAATAACGACTGACGATAAAACTACTGACGTCCCAGTTTGTTTTAAAGCTTTTCTAAGCCTTCATGGCATTGGTCCGAAGAGGCTTGAAAATATTCAAAAAAGTTTAAAAGCTACTGGTAGTGCACCAATTGACAAACGCGGAAAAAATCCAAAAAAACACGCATTAACAAAACAACAGCTAGATGAAGTTATTGAACACATAAAGCGTTTTAAAGGAAGAGAAAGCCATTATAGTAAAAATAAAACTAAGAAAATGTACCTTCCGGATGACTTAAATATTAAGAAAATGTACACTATGTACAAATCCGATAAGGGCGCTCCTTTGTCTTACGAAACATATCCACAAATCTTTAATAAGCATTTTAACATTAGCTTCGGCTATCCGCGGAGTGATACGTGTAGTGCTTGCGATCATTTCTTTGCTGAACTTAAGGTCCTTCACAATAAACTGAATGAAACAATTGATGCCTCTGAAAAACAAATAACACTTGACTTTGTCAAATAACCTACACAAATCCAAAGCGGAAGCATTTTATGAAATAAAGAGAAGGGCAAGGAAAGCAGCAATGCAGAATGTTAACTGTGAAGCAGTATCTATGGATTTTGAAAAAAATTTATCCACTCCAAATATTCCGACCAACGACGTCTACTATAAGAGACAACTGACGCTTCACTCCTTTAATATTCATGTATTGTCAACAGGAAATGCTACATTTTATTGTTTTCCAGAAACCATAGGAGGCAAAGGTTCAAACGAAGTAGTGTCATTTCTGCACCATTTTATCTTTGTTCAGCTTGATCTGTCAGTTCGTCACCTCCACATATTCTGTGATTCATGTGGCGGCCAAAATAAAAACTTCACTGTTTTCCGTTATCTTCACTATGTAGTTAATACTGCAAAAAGGTTGGACTCAACCAAAGTAACCTTCCCAATACGATGTCATTCTTACATGGAGTGCGATCGAGATATGGGTGTGATAAACCAAAAAATTATGGCTGAACTTCCTGAGGATTGGTACACGGAAATTAGATCATGTCGAGTAAAACCAAATCCGTTCGATGTCGTCGAGGTCGATCAATTACTTATAAGAAACTGGTTACTATTCTTGGACAAAATTTACGTAACTATACCAACATATAAATCAAGACCAATCAGAGAACTCGAAATATTGAAAGATCATCCACGCCTTTTCAAACACCGAGATTCCTATAATGGACAATGGGAGACGTCAATTATACGCAAACCATTTACAAATTCCGATGAGGTGCAACTACCCGAGAGCCAGTTTATTTTACCACCAAAATTATATACAGGTGAGTTTGTTTTAAAAATTCCCTTCCTTTTCTCTTTTTTCATAGAGATGTTTTTTAGAGCTAAGGAAAATTTCTAAGGAAAAATTTAACGATCTGGTCCACTTGAGTCAGTTTTGCACATCTGAAAGGGCTAGATCGTTCTATAGAGGCTTACCTTACAACAAAAACAACAAAAATGTAAACAAAATGAGGAGAAAATAATAAAAGCTAGACAAATGACGATCAGAAAAAAAATTGTTGTCATATATTTCGCTTTTTTCCCGTGTTTGTAGTGACTTGTGTTTACATAAAGCAATGTTTCTAAGTTTTGTGTTTTATTTTAAATTCCGTTGATTAAATAATACGTTACAAAGTAAGTATGAAGACTACTTAAATAAAGAAGTACGCAAAATATTTAATTGTATGATGATGTTTAGGGTTTGAAAGTTAAAAATTCAATTTTCTCGAATTAACCTCTTTGTGACATTTCGCCTTTCTTCCGTGTGGTCTTCATATATCAATTATTGTTTCAACATATAGTTACAAGTAATTAAATTACAAATGTATTCATTTTATATTTATAATGTACCCAAGTTGTAGGTGAATTTCATCCAAAAATATTTATGTCTGATTTGACAGAGGCATATTTTAATGCATGACTGTCATTAATGGGAACACTGGAAATACTCAACATATTTACTGTTCCTGGCATGCGGACTGTGCACGGCAAAGTAATATTAACAAAGTTAAAGGTTTGGAAAAATTATGCATCAAATTTTAGAAAATGGGCATACTGCTTCCGAAAACACTCTTTAATTGATACAAATAGGCATGTCGAAGCAATGCATAAAATTTTGAAATAATAGCCTCCCGTTTTATACCGCTTCGCGACTTTGGGAGTATAGCAGGGTAGTCTGCTATATCTAAGGCCTACGGTATACAAGGAAGGTAACATGGCCAGTGCTACGCTTCAACCGCCTATTATTACCCGTGGTTTTACCCAAGGTACTCGCTTTTATTCAGGCTGAGTCAACCTGGGGCCTATAGTCATTTTTAAAAATGTCTAGTTGTTCTTGCCGGCGGTAGGATTCGAACTCCGGACCACCGGCATGCGAGGCAGTAGCACTTTATTTCAGTTTTTCCTGATGATGAAAATAAACATTTTCGAAAGCTTGAAACTTAGTTAAAAGAGTACACTTATTTCACCGCTGCAAATCCCAATAAACCTCAAAGCTCCGTTTTCTAACGTTGTCAGCAAAGACTTCTTTTCCTTTTCTTTTTTAAGGCATGGGATTCTATCAGAACATCGCTTATCGTTATGGTGACCTCGCAGTACGAGCACTCAAGGATTGGGCTAAGACTAAACAAAAATTGGCAAGAGAATATAACAAGAGGTGTTTTCTATTACGCTGTAGATCATCCAACATCACACCTTCACACATTACACATTCCACTTCATCCATCACAAAATTGTTGCAAAGACAGGACATCCATTCGAACAAGGACACTTTACAATTTACCAGGTTAGAAAACAGAATTTTGAATTTATAAATTTCAAATTGCATTAAAGTCATTCACAGTTTAGAGTCTAACTTATCAAAATTCAAAAAAAACATCATTGAATTAACTTCTGAATTCATTTTTAATAACTTTTCTAGTAAACAACAAGTTGTATATAATAGAACTTTTCACAAAACCAAATTACGTAATACTAACAAATATAATAGGCTATTCAATCTTGAGCTGAACTTAAAACTAAAGACAAAGCCGGGCTGGATTAAGAACCTTTCCAGTGTAACTTTACCAGATGATATCTCTAGATTTTTGTCTTTGGGTCCTAAGTTCAGCATAGAACCTATTTTAGGGAAAGATATCCCTATCAAGGATATGTTGGCTGACGTTGAAACAATTATGCATTCTGTCACTGATGTGCATCAGAGAAACGTACTTATAGCTAGATCTACATACATAATTACTGATTATTTACATAAAAACAACAGAAAAAATAGCTTTAATTTTTTCAGAGCTATGTTACAAAAAACTCGTAAGTTTCTTAGTGAAAACACTAACATCATTGTCATGCCTTCAGACAAATGTAATGTAACTGTAGTTCTGAAAAAACAGAGATATTTAGATCTATGTCTTGAATTACTTAATTCTGATAACGTATATGAGAGATTGAACAGAGATCCAACTAACACTGTTCAAACCAAATGTAACAATCTCATTAAGGAATTATGTGGCGCAAGACAAATAGATGAAGCTACAAAGAAAAAACTAACTAGCTATAAGGGTGTTATACCCAAATTTTACGCTTTACCTAAGATCCATAAACCACAGCTTACGGTTCGTCCCATTGTTGCATGTATTGGTGCTCCCACTAATTTACTAGCATCTTTTTTAACAGAGATCTTAACCAATGCTTATGTTTCTAATGAATATTACATAAAAAATTCTTTTGATGTTTTTAACAACTTTAATAACCATCAGTTACCTGAAAACTATGTGATTGTCAGTCTGGATGTAGTTTCATTATTCACTAATGTACATCTAGATGCAGCTTTAATAGCTATTGAAAACAATTGGAATTTTATTAGTTCTCATTGCAATATCAGCTTAGTATACTTCAAAAAACTTATCTCTTTTTTTATTCAACAACACCTATTTCACATTCAACAATACTGTGTTCAGACAAACACAAGGAACCCCTATGGGAGGTACCATCTCTCCCATTTTGGCCTGTTATGTGATGGATCATTTACTAGATATGGTGATTCCAGAATTGTCCTTTCATATTCCCTTTGTAAAAAAGTATGTGGATGACTTAATCCTAGCTATTCCTAGCAATGGATCCACAGAAATCTTGAATATATTTAATAGTTATGACCCTCTATTACAGTTCACAATCGAACATGAGGATGATCTATGCTCAGTCCCCTTTCTTGATACCCGGTTCATCAGAACCCAGAACAACTCCCTGATTATCCACTGGCATAGAAAACCTCATAGTTCTGGACGCTTCCTTAACTATTGGTCATATCATAGACATTCAATTAAAATCAATTTGCTTAAACAAATGAAAGCTAGAATCATAGCAATCAGTGATCCTTCTTTCCATCAGAAGAACCTGAAAATCCTTTCTAACCTTTTCATCGACAATTCATACCCACAACACCTAGTCACCAAGATCTTATTTAGTTTGACCCCGAACATAGCACGCCATAATGATGAGGTGCAAATTATTGTCACAAGTGGAGAACAAAATACCAATTGCTCATATTCTTCATTAAAATACATAAAAGGCATAACACCCAGACTGACAAGACTTTTTAAAGATTTTACTAATTTAAAAATAGCCTTTAAAACTTCATTAACTGCGAGATCAATATATTCCAAAGTCAAAGATAAAAGTGACATCAAAGATTGTTCCAACGTTGTGTACCAGATTCCTTGCAACAATTGTAATTTGGTATATGTGGGACAAACCACGCGTAGCCTAGGTAGTCGCTTAATCAGTCATCGAAGCGACAGCAGACTATATCCGGAAAGATCTGCCCTTGCAGAACATGTAAATAAAGAACATCACATAATGAATTATGAATCAGTCAAAGTTTTAGCTACTGAAACCAATTACAAAAAAAGAATCTTCTTAGAAATGGCATTCATTGCTCAGAATTCAAACGCAATGAACAAAAGGAGTGACATTAATCAGTTAAGCTCCATTTACTCCTACCTATTATATTTGGATACACATTCACATGTCAATGATGTTTCAACATCTGAGTCATTGTAAAGTTTCCAGGTTTCTTTATTTAGTATTTTTTCATCTAAAAAAAATAAAAATTGTTCTTTCAACCTAAATACAATCTTTGTTAAATTCTGATGTGTAATATAGTAGTACTTACTACATAAGACAAAGAAAACAAGAAGAAGTTCTGTCATTTGCCATGTCCAGGAATGACAGCTACTCTTAACCTAACACTCCACTGTTGGCCGGCACGAGTTGCGTAGATTTACTTCAGGAATTGTGTAAAACTTTTCCAGGAGTAGTAAGTAAACATCTTGGGAACATAATAGGTTGCACCACGAAATGCATTACTGAAACTAATGTTGATAGATACTTGAAGACTAAAGCATTATCGTTTATGTATTTTTTACTGGATATTTATGATGCTCAATATTTTTATCCGTTTATTGACGCTTTGATGCCCGAAATTTTAAGTGCCGTTAAGCATAACTTTTATAAAGTCGCAGCGGAAGCTCTAAGGATATTGAAACAATTAGTTAAAGTGATACGACCTATTTATCTTGATTATGGTCTCGATTTTACGCCATTGGTCAAAGATATTTATGCCTGCACGTTTGAACGTTTCATGCCTGTACGTATCGATCAAGATATTAAAGAGAGCGCAATATCAACAATGGGAGAAATTATTTCCAGCTTAGGTGATTACCTGGTAGCTGAGCTACCGGGTTGCTTACCTATATTTCTAGCTAGACTGAAAAATGATGTGACTGCGCTAGTAACCATCCAAGCCCTAACACAAATAGCTGCGGGACCAGTAAGTAAGTATTTTTTTAATCAATTTTTGTATAACCCTGTAGTTTGAGTCTAATGTTTCTTCTGTCCCATTTTTCTCGTGACCAAATGTTCATTTATAAAGGAATTTCAATTTTGGCCCTATATTTGGGTGCTATTTGGTCAGAAATTATCATTCATTCAGTATACCTAATTTCATTTATGATGTTACTATAAATTCCTGGTAAATTTTATGAATTTGAACTTCTGATGGCTTGTGTAAAGCCCTCAGCTCCCTCTATATGGAGAAATGCACCCAACATAACAGGAGTGATCTCCGGAGTTTGTGTAGAAGTGGATTGGATTAGACGTTTTATTTATAATTCTGATTTTATTGTAGGGTCCTACTGCATTACAACCTAACAAGATTTTTTGTATACTGTTTTGTAAGTATATGGAAAATAATATGGAGATGTTTTTCCTTGTGTAAAAGATATAATCTTTTAGCGAAAGCCGCTATCGCTTTATTAAATTAAATGGCCAAATATATGGCCTAGGAGGACAAATTCGTTAAACTTCCCGTGCTCGAATCGGTATCAATAAAGCGGCTTTCGCTAAAAGATTATATGTTTTACACATTTCGCATAGCGCAGAGGACAGAAAACGATATTATCATATCGTTTTCGTTCACGGCCGCCAAAGCAGGTGGCGCCTTTGTAGCTAACTACTGCTGTAGTGAAGTTTTGGGAGACATTCGTTGGACTTTACGAGTTTGAATTTGTATCAGCCCAAAGTGTCTGATGAGGCTGGGCTAGGCCGAAATGATCATAACACTTTATTGATACCGATTCGAGCACGAGAAGTTTAACGAATTTGTCCTCCTAGGCCATATATTTGGCCATTTAATTTAATGTTTTTCCTTGTTGAGCTTTTAGGTATCCAAGTGATTTAGCGCTGTCTTTACTGTTATCTTCTAGGTCTTTTAATAACGTTTCCATCCACAGCCTTTTTTTGTTTTTGCAACATTGGTCTGCTTGGATAGCACCGGTAGCAGAGATAATAATAGTTACTGCCTGGGTTTTTTTCCATTCTTCACTGTCTTCTTATTTATATTTCGGAATCTCTGTACTTGGCGATATTTTCATTGTATTTAACACACATATTATTGTTGTTAGGTGTCGCCTAATTATCGTTAGGTATCAATTAGTGTTGCTTGTCTAGTTAATGTATTAAATATAGTGAAATTGACATTCAGGTGACAGCTTTACAGAGGCCTATGCTTTCTATATGTCAGAAATAACTACAATGTTGTCAAAGTTTTTAATCGTACGTTATGGGCCGGCTCCTATAAAAAAATTATTATTTGGAAAATGTGCGTGAATATAAATTGGAAAATATCGCACTTTTATGAATTTTTTTTAATTATATGATTTTTCTGTTGGTATTTTAAAAATATTTTCGGTTTACAATTACAGACATTAGAAAATAATGTTAAATTTAAAATTTTTTTTAATGTGTGCAATTATAAATTTAGGTAGATAAAATGTTCATTCATAAAACGTTAAATGTTTTTAACTATTTGTCAAACAATAACAATGGTTAAAGTGTATCAACAATATTGTGGGAAGTTAGTGCTATGACTGGAGTCTCCAAACCAACGATATTTTGATATAGAGATAAAAATAAAAATTGGCCACTCGTAACTTCCATAAGGAAAAAAGAACCGGTTATTCGAATAGTCCTGAGAATAAATATGATGAAGTAACTCGCTCTATAATAAGACAAGTAGTGGACGG
The DNA here is from genome assembly GCF_040954645.1 of Diabrotica undecimpunctata. Taxonomy (NCBI): domain Eukaryota; kingdom Metazoa; phylum Arthropoda; class Insecta; order Coleoptera; family Chrysomelidae; genus Diabrotica; species Diabrotica undecimpunctata. The sequence continues at coordinate 56,681,063 of NC_092811.1, forward strand.
ATTTTTTATGGACAATATTCCTTCAACCCTTGACGTACTTCTAGAAAAATTAAAGAAAGGAAGCATCTTCCGAATTTTTCTAAGAGTACATTAAAAGACTATTGCACGACATGGGTTTTATATATGGCAACAGGGTAGAAATTCAATGTTAATAGAAACACAAGAGATAGCTGCTTCGAGGCTCCACTTTCTCAGGTAAATAGAGAAACTGAGGAATCACGGAGCCAATATCATTTATATGGACGAATGGTGGGTCTACCCACTGGAACTACCAATGGACAAGTAATGCAAGATACAACAATAAAAAACAGACGGTAGGCTTTCGTAAATGGGCTTACCACATGTTTAAAAACAATATACTACTATATATATATATATATATATATATATATATATATATATATATATATATATATATATATATATAGAGGAAAAGAAAAGAAATTTAATCTTTGCAGATAAGTTAAATAGTAAACTCTTAAATATTGGGGAAATCTGCAAGAAAGACTCTAATGAGTATCAATTGTTTCGCCGAACGTTTTCGCCAAAGAGAATTAATTTGGCTTCTTCAGGGCTGAAAGAGAATAAATTATAATTAGCTACCATATATTATCTATTAAAAACATTATTGATCTTACCCTAACTTAGAATTGTAGAGTTAGAATATTAAAAAACTTTGCTAGTAACATAGTGGTCTTTCTTTTTTTTTTTTCGGTTGATATCGTTATTTTAGCTCTTACTAACCTATGATCACTGCTTGTACTGAACAAAAAACAACCAAAGAAATGGACAAAACCAACTAACATTCAGGAGTTCGAAAAATATATTGGTAATTCATTGAAAGATACAACAACAGCAGACATCAATATATTGAACAAACAAATAGTCAACACAATGCAACAGGCTCAAACTAAATATTGTCCGACAAGCAAAATAGATGAAAAACTAAGTCAGCCCACGAAAACCCTTATAGAACTAAGGCGACAAATGAAAGGAGATAACACTACAAGCAAAGAAGCGATAAATCAAATAAATAAGACGATCACAAAGGCAATAAGAAAAGACATAAGAACTAAGTGTTCCATAAAGGCTGTTAAGTATGCTATAAAGAACTCTTGATGGACTGAAGTTTATGGATTGTCACAACCAGCCCTTGAGAATGAAATTAATGTTCAAGGTCCGGCATCAATGGTGGTCTCAAGCTCAAAAATCATGAGCAGTTTCCAAGCCACTGGATATTCCATTGTGAATTTTAGAGGAAAGTGATATTTCTTATGTCCTTTCCAGACCAATCTGGGGAGATCACGACCAAGCCAGCTTGGGGATCTTCAGATCTTACCAAACAACAGAGCACACATGGCATATGAATTGGATTACTGCACCCCCATCCTCGGAACGGCTCCTTACTGCAAAGCAAGCAAGTCATTCGAACCTTTCATTCCAGAAGCCTGCCAGGAGCTACCACATAGTGTGGGTGATTTTAGATTAAGCGTCATGAGTGACAGTCCAATTGTTACTAGAGAGGGAAATCTCGAGGTGTCGGTGATTTCACTTGATCCCATAGCCATTGATCATGACTCAACACCATGTGTGGTGAAGAAGAAAACTATAATGAGTAGGGAAGGCTTTAAGGAAGGCTCATTCATGCTTATAGAGTTGGATAAGGGGGTCATGGATGCTCATGCTATCATTCTGGATCCTTGTACTCACATCCACCATCATCTCCCATGCAACAAGATTCTGCACACCATGCAGGTGCCCAGCATCTCCACCTGTAAAGTAGATCCCACAGAATATACTATCATAAAATCAACAAAAGCAACTCTGGACTACTACAGCTTCATTGACGAAGAATTCCATTCAATCCACAATGAGTCACGATCCTGGTGGGACACTCTATGGTCTAGTTGGTTCATTACTCATGTGCTAAGCTGGCTAACCATTCCATTAATCATATCTCTAGCAATGCTAACCATCAGAATATATCAATGCTGCAAACCATGATTTCCCAATAAGGTGACCCTCCACAGACTACATCAGATTCAATTCAAACTCCACAACATAGAAAACAAACACAAACTACAAACTCTCAATTCAGGAAGACTATCAATTAACAGTTAATTAACATTCTTGAATATGCGGAACAAAATGGCATAACCCTATTTTGCCTACCTAGCCACACGACACAGTTCTTGCAACCTCTTGACAGAGCGCTTTTTAAATCATTAAAATTAAATTACGAATTTGCTTGCAATTCGTTCAAGAAGAATAACCCAGAAAGGAAAATAACTCAATTTGGCTTCAATTTGGGAAATTACTGAAATTTGCTCGGGGAAAGTCTGCTACGGTTAGTAACGCAGTATCCGCTTTTGAATCAACTGGAATTGTACCTTTGGATTCTTCTGTAATTTCCGACGATGCTTTTTTATCGGAGGACAATGTACCGAAGGAAAAAAAATTAACTCTCACCTTTCAAGACCTGAGTTACAACCTAAAGCTGGTTATAGCAACTGGAGTGATTATCAGCTTGACAAAAGGGGGGAACTAGATTTGTTACAGAGTACATAAACTACAAGCAAAAATCGCTCTGAAGTTGATAGTCGATTAGAACTGTAACATCTGAAATTACTACAGGAAAATTGCTTGATGAAATCTCACCTCTACCAAATAAACGTGGAGTAGCTGCGGACAGAAAGAGAAGCAAACAGCTAGCAGAGATTCTTACTTCCAAAGAAACCATTGCTAGAAAGAAAGAAAAGAGAGAAAAGAAAGAAAAGCAAGCCAAGGCTTTGAAAAAAGTGAAAGTTTTAAAAACAAATGAAAAGATTATTTCTAAAGGCAAAAAACAAAACCAAACAAAACAAAATAAACACAAACAAAATCAAACTAGTTTCAGAATATTCTGATAGTCGCAAAGATGATTCAGATATGGATGATGATTCCGATGCAGAATGTTGTGCAGGATGTTCAGAAATATATTCACAAACTTCCAACTTCGACGACTGGCTTTAACCCTTAACTGGTATGGCAGGGTCAAATTTGACCCTATTGGAAATTCTTTTGTAATTTTCGGAAAAACTAGGCGATATGGCAACATACCATTTGAGGTATTCTTTCAAGGCGTGCAACTGCTTCAGTTCCGCTATCAGTCGCCCGCAAGCAATTAGTGGCTCCACGTGAATATTGTGAATTGGGTCAGATTTGACCCTGCCATACCGTTAAAGGATAATTTCTCGTTTTCGGGTAAGAAGCACAATACTGTTATTTTTCCAGAAAAAAATACAATTTTGTTTGTTCTTTCAATTTAGAGTTGTGATCGAAGTATAATATGTCGAACGTGCGTGACAAAAGGGCGCCTTTGACACAAAAGGAAATTGAACATATTGCTGAAACTTTATGGGATACCGACAACGACCTTTCCGATGCAGAGACGATTGTTAGTGATCACGATACGGATAGTGACTACAATGCTGATAGTGAGAGTGAAGATGAAGCTGTTGATGGCAGTGATAGGCACTCTGTCGAAGAAGTTAGCTTATCTGTTGAAAGTGAAATTGTTGGGGATGAAAGTGGCTATTTCTACGGAAAAAATAGAAAAAAGTGGGCGAAAACGCCACCTGCGTCTAGCCGTACTCGCGTCACCAACATAGTGTCGCATATTCCTGGCCTTTCGGGACCATGTCGGACCAATAAGCCAACTACACCCTTGCAGGCGCTCAGTTTTTTTCTCGATGGATACATTATAAATGAAGTTATCGCAAGAACGAATGAGAAAATAACTGAACTGCAGGCAACCTATGGCGATCAGGCCTTGTCATGTCAGTTTATTAATCATGTCGATGAAGTAGAAATGCGAGCATTTCTCGGTCTTCTCTATCTAGCTGGAGTGTTCAAGTCGAGTCACGAGGACATAAATTCGCTTTTTGCAACAGATGGAACAGGTCGTGACATTTTTCGTGCAACAATGACTCTAAAGAGATTCAGTTTCCTGCTAACAGCCTTAAGATTTGACAATCCAGCCACTAGACGACAACGTATTGAAGACGGAGATAAACTTGCTGCAATTTCAAATTTGTTTTACAGATTTATTGGAAACTGTAAGATAAACTATTCTTGTGGGGAATACGTAACCGTGGACGAAATGTTGGTTGGATTTCGGGGAAAGTGTAGGTTCCGTATGTTTATAAAAAGCAAGCCTGTGAAATACGGACTAAAAATATTGTGTTTGTGTGACGCTCGTACACATTATTTGATCAATGCTTTTGTATATACGGGCAAAGATGAAAATAGGGCAAATCCAAAGAAGCTATCTATTCCAACCCAAACTGTGCTAACTTTGATTGAACCAATAGCAAATTCGAACCGTAATATTACAGGGGACAATTGGTTCACGTCACTAGAGCTGGTTGAAGAATTGCAACGCCAAAACTTGACATACGTAGGTACTATTAGACGGAATAAAAGGGAGTTACCTAAAGAGTTCCTAGCTAGTAAGCAACGTGAACCACTTTCCTCGCTTTTTGGATTTACTAAGGATATAACAATTGCGTCATACGTTCCAAAAAGAAATCGCTCAGTTTGCATGATGTCTACAATGCACCATAATAACATGGTCGAAGAAGGAGCAAAGAAATTACCAGACATCATCTCCTTTTATAACCTAACGAAAGTTGGCGTTGATGTACTGGACCAAATTTGTGCCAATTACAAAGTAGGAAGACGTACTCGGCGTTGGCCTCTAACTTTGTGGTACCGAATGATGGACATCTCCGCCGCAAATGCAGGCATAATTTATAATGCTGCTAATCCAAATAATGAGATGGTTCGTAACCGTTTCCTTATTGATTTAGGGAGAGAAATGATCAACGAACACTTAGTTCGAAGAAGTCAAATGAAAAACATTCCTCGGGAATTGAAGGTAACCATAAGGCGAATCAGCAATATCCCAGATGAGGCCCCACGAAGCATAGATAACCCTCAACGTCGACAACCTAAGCGTGCCAGATGCTTCTTATGCCCTTACAGTGACAACAAACATCCAATTGTATGTGACGAGTGTAGCAGGCATATTTGCAAAGACCATTGCAAAACGTCCAACATGTGTACAAATTGCTCCGAACAATAAAATACTGCGCAAAATGTAGTTGTCAGAATTTTTGTTTATTATGTTTTTTCATGTTTTTAAGTATTTTTCCCTAGGTTTATATATATATATATATATATATATATATATATATATATATATGTATGTATATATATATATATATATATATATATATATATATATATATATATATATATATATATATATATATATATATATATATATATATAGAGGAAAAGAAAAGAAATTTAATCTTTGCAGATAAGTTAAATACTCTTAAATATTGGGGAAATCTGCAAGAAAGACTCTAATGAGTATCAATTGTTTCGCCGAACGTTTTCGCCAAAGAGAATTAATTTGGCTTCTTCAGGGCTGAAAGAGAATAAATTATAATTAGCTACCATATATTATCTATTAAAAACATTATTGATCTTACCCTAACTTAGAATTGTAGAGTTAGAATATTAAAAAACTTTGCTAGTAACATAGTGGTCTTTCTTTTTTTTTTCGGTTGATATCGTTATTTTAGCTCTTACTAACCTATGATCACTGCTTGTACTGAACAAAAAACAACCAAAGAAATGGACAAAACCAACTAACATTCAGGAGTTCGAAAAATATATTGGTAATTCATTGAAAGATACAACAACAGCAGACATCAATATATTGAACAAACAAATAGTCAACACAATGCAACAGGCTCAAACTAAATATTGTCCGACAAGCAAAATAGATGAAAAACTAAGTTTTCTTTCCATCGATGCTTTTTTATCTAATTTCCATCGATGCTTTTTTATCGGAGGACAATGTACCGAAGGAAAATAAATTAACCCTCACCTTTCAAGACCTGAGTTACAACCTAAAGCTGGTTATAGCAACTGGAGTGATTATCAGCTTGACAAAAGGGGGGAACTAGATTTGTTACAGAGTACATAAGCTACAAGCAAAAATCGCTCTGAAGTTGATAGTCGATTAGAACTGTAACATCTGAAATTACTACAGGAAAATTGCTTGATGAAATCTCACCTCTACCAAATAAACGTGGAGTAGCTGCGGACAGAAAGAGAAGCAAACAGCTAGCAGAGATTCTTACTTCCAAAGAAACCATTGCTAGAAAGAAAGAAAAGAGAGAAAAGAAAGAAAAGCAAGCTAAGGCTTTGAAAAAAGTGAAAGTTTTAAAAACAAATGGAAAGATTATTTCTAAAGGCAAAAAACAAAACCAAACAAAACAAAATAAACAAACAAAATCAAACTAGTTTCAGAATATTCTGATAGTCTCAAAGATGATTCAGATATGGATGATGATTCCGATGCAGAATGTTGTGCAGGATGTTTAGAAATATATTCACAAACTTCCAACTTCGACGACTGGCTTCAATGTATGCATTGCAAGAAATGGTTTCACGAATCTTGTAGCAAATACTTTAATTTCTGCGACCTTTGTGGCAAACTTATTTGTTCAACAAGAAGTACCTAGAGAACTAGTTATGTAACATAAAAATGAGTTATATGTAACGTAAAAATGAGTTATCTTAATTTTTTTTATAATACGCCATCTCACCTTCTTCATAGAACCAACTCTCCTCCGTTATGTGGGTGAGATGTTTTTTTTTTCATACTTATATTTTTTAACATAAACAAATATATTTAAGTTTTATGTGTATTTCATACTGAAATAGTATCAATAAACTATAATCATTATATGAAGTTTTATTTTACTTCCAAATTTCAAAAACTTTTAAAAATACATCCATTCTAAAAAAAGTGGGCCATCTCTTCTCGAATTACCCTACTTCACTAAGAAAATACTTCAAAAATGCTTGATGAAAACCCGATATTTTTCTATAAAAAACAAGGAGCAGAGGGAGTATTATTGAAACAACAAGATTTTTGTCCCATAACTGTGAATAAATTTCAAAAAACAATCTGGAGCAAATTTGGAAATAGTACTTTAACAATTGATGAAACACACGGCTTGAATTCGTATGATTTTGAATTAACAACACTTATGGTATTAGATGAATTTAAACACGATTTTCTAGTAGCCTTCATGTTTGCTAATAGAAAAGATGTTTACATATGAAGACCACACGGAAGAAAGGCGAAATGTCAATTTTTGATTATTTTTTGTTCAGAGCAGCAATATGTAGGTTTTTAGTAGTAGTTTTATGTGAGTCGTTCAAACATGGGAAAAAGACGAATCCTCATAGCTTAAAACACGTTATAAAATTCTTCGTACAGGGAAGAAAGGCGAATGGTCCTCGCGTAAATTACAGGTCGAATAAATGAAGTAATGAAGCGGTTAAGACAACAGAGCCATGAAACAGGTGACGATTGTCAATGTAAGAGACTTAAGTGTTTCAAAACAGTAGATCAACAAAATCGATCAAACATTATAAACAATTTTAACCGTATGGGGCGTGATGAACAAAATATTTACTTGGCAGGCCTAATAACGTTAATGCCCGTAAAGCAAAGAAGAGCCCGAGATGAAGCTACATCAAGATTGCATGATGCAACGTATTCTTTTAGAGTTAGAATAACGACTGACGATAAAACTACTGACGTCCCAGTTTGTTTTAAAGCTTTTCTAAGCCTTCATGGCATTGGTCCGAAGAGGCTTGAAAATATTCAAAAAAGTTTAAAAGCTACTGGTAGTGCACCAATTGACAAACGCGGAAAAAATCCAAAAAAACACGCATTAACAAAACAACAGCTAGATGAAGTTATTGAACACATAAAGCGTTTTAAAGGAAGAGAAAGCCATTATAGTAAAAATAAAACTAAGAAAATGTACCTTCCGGATGACTTAAATATTAAGAAAATGTACACTATGTACAAATCCGATAAGGGCGCTCCTTTGTCTTACGAAACATATCGACAAATCTTTAATAAGCATTTTAACATTAGCTTCGGCTATCCGCGGAGTGATACGTGTAGTGCTTGCGATCATTTCTTGGCTGAACTTAAGGTCCTTCACAATAAACTGAATGAAACAATTGATGCCTCTGAAAAACAAAAGATAGAAGTTGAGATAAAACGAATAACTTTGTCAAATAACCTACACAAATCCAAAGCGGAAGCATTTTATGAAATAAAGAGAAGGGCAAGGAAAGCAGCAATGCAGAATGTTAACTGTGAAGCAGTATCTATGGATTTTGAAAAAAATTTATCCACTCCAAATATTCCGACCAACGACGTCTACTATAAGAGACAACTGACGCTTCACTCCTTTAATATTCATGTATTGTCAACAGGAAATGCTACATTTTATTGTTTTCCAGAAACCATAGGAGGCAAAGGTTCAAACGAAGTAGTGTCATTTCTGCACCATTTTATCTTTGTTCAGCTTGATCTGTCAGTTCGTCACCTCCACATATTCTGTGATTCATGTGGCGGCCAAAATAAAAACTTCACTGTTTTCCGTTATCTTCACTATGTAGTTAATACTGCAAAAAGGTTGGACTCAATCAAAGTAACCTTCCCAATACGATGTCATTCTTACATGGAGTGCGATCGAGATATGGGTGTGATAAACCAAAAAATTATGGCTGAACTTCCTGAGGATTGGTACACGGAAATTAGATCATGTCGAGTAAAACCAAATCCGTTCGATGTCGTAGAGGTCGATCAATTACTTATAAGAAACTGGTTACTATTCTTGGACAAAATTTACGTAACTATACCAACATATAAATCAAGACCAATCAGAGAACTCGAAATATTGAAAGATCATCCACGCCTTTTCAAACACCGAGATTCCTATAATGGACAATGGGAGACGTCAATTATACGCAAACCATTTACAAATTCCGATGAGGTGCAACTACCCGAGAGCCAGTTTATTTTACCACCAAAATTATATACAGGTGAGTTTGTTTTAAAAATTCCCTTCCTTTTCTCTTTTTTCATAGAGATGTTTTTTAGAGCTAAGGAAAATTTCTAAGGAAAAATTTAACGATCTGGTCCACTTGAGTCAGTTTTGCACATCTGAAAGGGCTAGATCGTTCTATAGAGGCTTACCTTACAACAAAAACAACAAAAATGTAAACAAAATGAGGAGAAAATAATAAAAGCTAGACAAATGACGATCAGAAAAAAAATTGTTGTCATATATTTCGCTTTTTTCCCGTGTTTGTAGTGACTTGTGTTTACATAAAGCAATGTTTCTAAGTTTTGTGTTTTATTTTAAATTCCGTTGATTAAATAATACGTTACAAAATAAGTATGAAGACTACTTAAATAAAGAAGTACGCAAAATATTTAATTGTATGATGATGTTTAGGGTTTGAAAGTTAAAAATTCAATTTTCTCGAATTAACCTCTTTGTGACATTTCGCCTTTCTTCCGTGTGGTCTCATATACTTCATTAAAATACATAAAAGGCATAACACCCAGACTGACAAGACTTTTTAAAGATTTTACTAATTTAAAAATAGCCTTTAAAACTTCATTAACTGCGAGATCAATATATTCCAAAGTCAAAGATAAAAGTGACATCAAAGATTGTTCCAACGTTGTGTACCAGATTCCTTGCAACAATTGTAATTTGGTATATGTGGGACAAACCACGCGTAGCCTAGGTAGTCGCTTAATCAGTCATCGAAGCGACAGCAGACTATATCCGGAAAGATCTGCCCTTGCAGAACATGTAAATAAAGAACATCACATAATGAATTATGAATCAGTCAAAGTTTTAGCTACTGAAACCAATTACAAAAAAAGAATCTTCTTAGAAAAGGCATTCATTGCTCAGAATTCAAACGCAATGAACAAAAGGAGTGACATTAATCAGTTAAGCTCCATTTACTCCTACCTATTATATTTGGATACACATTCAAATGTCAATGATGTTTCAACATCTGAGTCATTGTAAAGTTTCCAGGTTTCTTTATTTAGTATTTTTTCATCTTAAAAAAATAAAAATTGTTCTTTCAACCTAAATACAATCTTTGTTAAATTCTGATGTGTAATATAGTAGTACTACATAAGACAAAGAAAACAAGAAGAAGTTCTGTCATTTGCCATGTCCAGGAATGACAGCTACTCTTAACCTAACACTCCACTGTTGGCCGGCACGAGTTGCGTAGATTTACTTCAGGAATTGTGTAAAACTTTTCCAGGAGTAGTAAGTAAACATCTTGGGAACATAATAGGTTGCACCACGAAATGCATTACTGAAACTAATGTTGATAGATACTTGAAGACTAAAGCATTATCGTTTATGTATTTTTTACTGGATATTTATGATGCTCAATATTTTTATCCGTTTATTGACGCTTTGATGCCCGAAATTTTAAGTGCCGTTAAGCATAACTTTTATAAATTCGCAGCGGAAGCTCTAAGGATATTGAAACAATTAGTTAAAGTGATACGACCTATTTATCTTGATTATGGTCTCGATTTTACGCCATTGGTCAAAGATATTTATGCCTGCACGTTTGAACGTTTCATGCCTGTACGTATCGATCAAGATATTAAAGAGAGCGCAATATCAACAATGGGAGAAATTATTTCCAGCTTAGGTGATTACCTGGTAGCTGAGCTACCGGGTTGCTTACCTATATTTCTAGCTAGACTGAAAAATGATGTGACTGCGCTAGTAACCATCCAAGCCCTAACACAAATAGCTGCGGGACCAATAAGTAAGTATTTTTTTAATCAATTTTTGTATAACCCTGTAGTTTGAGTCTAATGTTTCTTCTGTCCCATTTTTCTCGTGACCAAATGTTCATTTATAAAGGAATTTCATTCATTCAGTATACCTAATTTCATTTATGATGTTACTATAAATTCCTGGTAAATTTTATGAATTTGAACTTCTGATGGCTTGTGTAAAGCCCTCAGCTCCCTCTATATGGAGAAATGCACCCAACATAACAGGAGTGATCTCCGGAGTTTGTGTAGAAGTGGATTGGATTAGACGTTTTATTTATAATTCTGATTTTATTGTAGGGTCCTATGTTTTTCCTTGTGTAAAAGATATAATCTTTTAGCGAAAGCCGCTATCGCTTTATTAAATTAAATGGCCAAATATATGGCCTAGGAGGACAAATTCGTTAAACTTCCCGTGCTCGAATCGGTATCAATAAAGTGTTATGATCATTTCGGCCTAGCCCAGCCTCATCAGACACTTTGGGCTGATACAAATTCAAACTCGGAAAGTCCAACGAATGTCTCCCAAAACTTCACTACAGCAGTAGTTAGCTACAAAGGCGCCACCTGCTTTGGCGGCCGTGAACGAAAACGATATGATAATATCGTTTTCTGTCCTCTGCGCTATGCGAAATGTGTAAAAAATATAATCTTTTAGCGAAAGCCGCTATCGCTTTATTAAATTAAATGGCCAAATATATGGCCTAGGAGGACAAATTCGTTAAACTTCCCGTGCTCGAATCGGTATCAATAAATTGTTATGATCATTTCGGCCTAGCCCAGCCTCATCAGACACTTTGGGCTGATACAAATTCAAACTCGGAAAGTCCAACGAATGTCTCCCAAAACTTCACTACAGCAGTAGTTAGCTACAAAGGCGCCACCTGCTTTGGCGGCCGTGAACGAAAACGATATGATAATATCGTTTTCTGTCCTCTGCGCTATGCGAAATGTGTAAAAAATATAATCTTTTAGCGAAAGCCGCTATCGCTTTATTAAATTAAATGGCCAAATATATGGCCTAGGAGGACAAATTCGTTAAACTTCCCGTGCTCGAATCGGTATCAATAAAGCGGCTTTCGCTAAAAGATTATATCTTTTACACATTTCGCATAGTGCAGAGGACAGAAAACGATATTATCATATCGTTTTCGTTCACGGCCGCCAAAGCAGGTGGCGCCTTTGTAGCTAACTACTGCTGTAGTAAAGTTTTGGGAGACATTCGTTGGACTTTCCGAGTTTAAATTTGTATCAGCCCAAAGTGTCTGATGAGGCTGGGCTAGGCCGAAATGATCATAACACTTTATTGATACCGATTCGAGCACGGGAAGTTTAACGAATTTGTCCTCCTAGGCCATATATTTGGCCATTTAATTTAATGTTTTTCCTTGTTGAGCTTTTAGGTATCCAAGTGATTTAGCGCTGTCTTTACTGTTATCTTCTAGGTCTTTTAATAACGTTTCCATCCACAGCCTTTTTTTGTTTTTGCAACATTGGTCTGCTTGGATAGCACCGGTAGCAGAGATAATAATAGTTACTGTCTGGGTTTTTTTCCATTCTTCACTGTCTTCTTATTTATATTTCGGAATCTCTGTACTTGGCGATATTTTCATTGTATTTAACACACATATTATTGTTGTTAGGTGTCGCCTAATTATCGTTAGGTATCAATTAGTGTTGCTTGTCTAGTTAATGTATTAAATATAGTGAAATTGACATTCAGGTGACAGCTTTACAGAGGCCTATGCTTTCTATATGTCAGAAATAACTACAATGTTGTCAAAGTTTTTAATCGTACGTTATGGGCCGGCTCCTATAAAAAAATTATTATTTGGAAAATGTGCGTGAATATAAATTGGAAAATATCGCACTTTTATGAATTTTTTTTAATTATATGATTTTTCTGTTGGTATTTTAAAAATATTTTCGGTTTACAATTACAGACATTAGAAAATAATGTAAAATTAAGGAAATATAATTATAAATTTAAAATTTTTTTTAATGTGTGCAATTATAAATTTAGGTAGATAAAATGTTCATTCATAAAACGTTAAATGTTTTTAACTATTTGTCAAACAATGGTTAAAGTGTATCAACAATATTGTGGGAAGTTAGTGCTATGACTGGAGTCTCCAAACCAACGATATTTTGATATAGAGATAAAAATAAAAATTGGCCACTCGTAACTTCCATAAGGAAAAAAGAACCGGTTATTCGAATAGTCCTGAGAATAAATATGATGAAGTAACTCGCTCTATAATAAGACAAGTAGTGGACGGATTTTTTATGGACAATATTCCTTCAACCCTTGACGTACTTCTAGAAAAATTAAAGAAAGGAAGCATCTTCCGAATTTTTCTAAGAGTACATTAAAAGACTATTGCACGACATGGGTTTTATATATGGCAACAGGGTAGAAATTCAATGTTAATAGAAACACAAGAGATAGCTGCTTCGAGGCTCCACTTTCTCAGGTAAATAGAGAAACTGAGGAATCACGGAGCCAATATCATTTATATGGACGAATGGTGGGTCTACCCACTGGAACTACCAATGGACAAGTAATGCAAGATACAACAATAAAAAACAGACGGTAGGCTTTCGTAAATGGGCTTACCACATGTTTAAAAACAATATACTACTATATATATATATATATATATATATATATATATATATATATATATATATATATATATATATATGTAAATACTTTTTTCTTTTTGGGTGTGGTAGTCAATAAAAAATAGAGCTTTGCTAAGGCGTACTATTTATTCTGAATCCAAGCTTTCGGTGGTTTTTTGCCACCTTTATCAAGGTCTACAAAGAAAATTACTATGAAGTAACAAACTGAATGGTGCCAAAAAGGCTGTAAAAAACTATAAAAAACTTACCCGAATGTAAGATTCGTGGCATAAACAACAACGTTAAATAACATGATAAAACTGAGGTTGCAACTAAACTTAAAAATGTTACTGTTAAAAAACACTTTAAAAATTACTAAAAACGTTAAAAGTTAAAAACAAAATGTAGGACGACATGTTGAAAACAGTCGTCGTTGCAGGCTTGATTTCAGTCACATTTCACGAGCAGAAAGAGAAAGTGAGTGGATAATTATTGTTTAAATAGTTTGGAGAAAATACAAAAAACAACTTTGAAAATAACGTCTAACAGAATACTGTTAGTGAATTTTTTTTAGTACTGCCAACTGTATTACCAACTTGAAATTAAGCGGGAAATTAAAAATGTAAATTATAACATAAGCAATCGAAAGAAAATAGTATTTAGTAAATAGGTTTAGAAAAAACAACTCAAAACAAAACAAAACTGAATTAGTAATTGCAGTTTGATCGTAAATATTCAATTAATAATGATATTTCAAAAAAGGAAAGAACCAAAGAAAACTCTGAGATGCAAAATAGCTCAGTCAAAAGTCAATATAAAATTGTAAATTTTGCTAAGATTCTGGATCTCAGATCTCTTATTAAGATTGTTATTATCACTCTTGCTGATATGTACCATCTCTAAGAAAGTTCTCTTGAATTTATTTTTCTCTCTGGCTAATATTTTTACATTGTTGAAATCTATCTTATGGTCTAGATCGATAGTATGCTCTGCCAAAGCACAAGTAGGTTTGTTTAATCTACAATCACTCTTATGAGAAATAATACGGCTAGACAGATTCCTTCCAGTTTCACCAATGTACGTGGATGGACATTCAGTACATTGAATGCAATAAACAACATCTGTAGTCTCTAGAGTGGTTAGGGGTTGTTTTATTTTGCTATACAGCTGACGTATGGTTTTGATGTTCTTGTTAGCTATTTTGATATTCTTAAAGTCTTTAAAAATCTTAGTGAGTTCAACGGTTAGTTTCGGAATATATGGAAGGGCATAAAAATACACACTTGTTGGAGCAGAAATATTTTGTGCTGAGGGCACTGATTGTGACATAGTAAGTATGTTGTTTCTATTAACAAAGGGGACATTAAAAATTAATTTATTTATCAGTCTTAGAGGATATGAATTTTCAACAAAAATATTGCGTAAGAGGTTGAGATCATGTTGGAGATAATCCGGATGAGACAACCTTTTGACACGTTCTTTCATCGCTAGGACTAAATTAGTTTTCATCCTCGGGGGGTGGTAGGAGTGGTAGCTTATGAATCTATTGCTACATATGGGTTTTCTATACCATTGTGTTTTCACAACATTATCCTCACATCTATGCAAACTCATGTCAAGGAAAGGCAAAGATCCCTCCCGCTCCTCCTCGCATGTGAATTGCAAGTGTGGGTTTTGTTGGTTGAAAACATTACATTACATTTCGTTGTTTATGCCACGAATCTTACATTCGGGTAAGTTTTTTATAGTTTTTTACAGCCTTTTTGGCACCATTCAGTTTGTTACTTCATAGTAATTTTCTTTGTAGACCTTGATAAAGGTGGCAAAAAACCACCGAAAGCTTGGATTCAGAATAAATAGTACGCCTTAGCAAAGCTCTATTTTTTATTGACTACCACACCCAAAAAGAAAAAAGTATTTACATATATTTTTTCCAAACTAGTCAAAAAACTTTGGACTACTTTTTCTTATATATATATATATATATATATATATATATATATATATATATATATATATATATATATATATATAGAGGAAAAGAAAAGAAATTTAATCTTTGCAGATAAGTTAAATAGTAAACTCTTAAATATTGGGGAAATCTGCAAGAAAGACTCTAATGAGTATCAATTGTTTCGCCGAACGTTTTCGCCAAAGAGAATTAATTTGGCTTCTTCAGGGCTGAAAGAGAATAAATTATAATTAGCTACCATATATTATCTATTAAAAACATTATTGATCTTAGCCTAACTTAGAATTGTAGAGTTAGAATATTAAAAAACTTTGCTAGTAACATAGTGGTCTTTCTTTTTTTTTTTCGGTTGATATCGTTATTTTAGCTCTTACTAACCTATGATCACTGCTTGTACTGAACAAAAAACAACCAAAGAAATGGACAAAACCAACTAACATTCAGGAGTTCGAAAAATATATTGGTAATTCATTGAAAGATACAACAACAGCAGACATCAATATATTGAACAAACAAATAGTCAACACAATGCAACAGGCTCAAACTAAATATTGTCCGACAAGCAAAATAGATGAAAAACTAAGTCAGCCCACGAAAACCCTTATAGAACTAAGGCGACAAATGAAAGGAGATAACACTACAAGCAAAGAAGCGATAAATCAAATAAATAAGACGATCACAAAGGCAATAAGAAAAGACATAAGAACTAAGTGTTCCATAAAGGCTGTTAAGTATGCTATAAAGAACTCTTGATGGACTGAAGTTTATGGATTGTCACAACCAGCCCTTGAGAATGAAATTAATGTTCAAGGTCCGGCATCAATGGTGGTCTCAAGCTCAAAAATCATGAGCAGTTTCCAAGCCACTGGATATTCCATTGTGAATTTTAGAGGAAAGAGATATTTCTTATGTCCTTTCCAGACCAATCTGGGGAGATCACGACCAAGCCAGCTTGGGGATCTTCAGATCTTACCAAACAACAGAGCACACATGGCATATGAATTGGATTACTGCACCCCCATCCTCGGAACGGCTCCTTACTGCAAAGCAAGCAAGTCATTCGAACCTTTCATTCCAGAAGCCTGCCAGGAGCTACCACATAGTGTGGGTGATTTTAGATTAAGCGTCATGAGTGACAGTCCAATTGTTACTAGAGAGGGAAATCTCGAGGTGTCGGTGATTTCACTTGATCCCATAGCCATTGATCATGACTCAACACCATGTGTGGTGAAGAAGAAAACTATAATGAGTAGGGAAGGCTTTAAGGAAGGCTCATTCATGCTTATAGAGTTGGATAAGGGGGTCATGGATGCTCATGCTATCATTCTGGATCCTTGTACTCACATCCACCATCATCTCCCATGCAACAAGATTCTGCACACCATGCAGGTGCCCAGCATCTCCACCTGTAAAGTAGATCCCACAGAATATACTATCATAAAATCAACAAAAGCAACTCTGGACTACTACAGCTTCATTGACGAAGAATTCCATTCAATCCACAATGAGTCACGATCCTGGTGGGACACTCTATGGTCTAGTTGGTTCATTACTCATGTGCTAAGCTGGCTAACCATTCCATTAATCATATCTCTAGCAATGCTAACCATCAGAATATATCAATGCTGCAAACCATGATTTCCCAATAAGGTGACCCTCCACAGACTACATCAGATTCAATTCAAACTCCACAACATAGAAAACAAACACAAACTACAAACTCTCAATTCAGGAAGACTATCAATTAACAGTTAATTAACATTCTTGAATATGCGGAACAAAATGGCATAACCCTATTTTGCCTACCTAGCCACACGACACAGTTCTTGCAACCTCTTGACAGAGCGCTTTTTAAATCATTAAAATTAAATTACGAATTTGCTTGCAATTCGTTCAAGAAGAATAACCCAGAAAGGAAAATAACTCAATTTGGCTTCAATTTGGGAAATTACTGAAATTTGCTCGGGGAAAGTCTGCTACGGTTAGTAACGCAGTATCCGCTTTTGAATCAACTGGAATTGTACCTTTGGATTCTTCTGTAATTTCCGACGATGCTTTTTTATCGGAGGACAATGTACCGAAGGAAAAAAAATTAACTCTCACCTTTCAAGACCTGAGTTACAACCTAAAGCTGGTTATAGCAACTGGAGTGATTATCAGCTTGACAAAAGGGGGGAACTAGATTTGTTACAGAGTACATAAACTACAAGCAAAAATCGCTCTGAAGTTGATAGTCGATTAGAACTGTAACATCTGAAATTACTACAGGAAAATTGCTTGATGAAATCTCACCTCTACCAAATAAACGTGGAGTAGCTGCGGACAGAAAGAGAAGCAAACAGCTAGCAGAGATTCTTACTTCCAAAGAAACCATTGCTAGAAAGAAAGAAAAGAGAGAAAAGAAAGAAAAGCAAGCCAAGGCTTTGAAAAAAGTGAAAGTTTTAAAAACAAATGGAAAGATTATTTCTAAAGGCAAAAAACAAAACCAAACAAAACAAAATAAACAAACAAAATCAAACTAGTTTCAGAATATTCTGATAGTCTCAAAGATGATTCAGATATGGATGATGATTCCGATGCAGAATGTTGTGCAGGATGTTTAGAAATATATTCACAAACTTCCAACTTCGACGACTGGCTTCAATGTATGCATTGCAAGAAATGGTTTCACGAATCTTGTAGCAAATACTTTAATTTCTGCGACCTTTGTGGCAAACTTATTTGTTCAACAAGAAGTACCTAGAGAACTAGTTATGTAACATAAAAATGAGTTATATGTAACGTAAAAATGAGTTATCTTAATTTTTTTTATAATACGCCATCTCACCTTCTTCATAGAACCAACTCTCCTCCGTTATGTGGGTGAGATGTTTTTTTTTTTTCATACTTATATTTTTTAACATAAACAAATATATTTAAGTTTTATGTGTATTTCATACTGAAATAGTATCAATAAACTATAATCATTATATGAAGTTTTATTTTACTTCCAAATTTCAAAAACTTTTAAAAATACATCCATTCTAAAAAAAGTGGGCCATCTCTTCTCGAATTACCCTACTTCACTAAGAAAATACTTCAAAAATGCTTGATGAAAACCCGATATTTTTCTATAAAAAACAAGGAGCAGAGGGAGTATTATTGAAACAACAAGATTTTTGTCCCATAACTGTGAATAAATTTCAAAAAACAATCTGGAGCAAATTTGGAAATAGTACTTTAACAATTGATGAAACACACGGCTTGAATTCGTATGATTTTGAATTAACAACACTTATGGTATTAGATGAATTTAAACACGGTTTTCTAGTAGCCTTCATGTTTGCTAATAGAAAAGATGTTTACATATGAAGACCACACGGAAGAAAGGCGAAATGTCAATTTTTGATTATTTTTTGTTCAGAGCAGCAATATGTAGGTTTTTAGTAGTAGTTTTATGTGAGTCGTTCAAACATGGGAAAAAGACGAATCCTCATAGCTTAAAACACGTTATAAAATTCTTCGTACAGGGAAGAAAGGCGAATGGTCCTCGCGTAAATTACAGGTCGAATAAATGAAGTAATGAAGCGGTTAAGACAACAGAGCCATGAAACAGGTGACGATTGTCAATGTAAGAGACTTAAGTGTTTCAAAACAGTAGATCAACAAAATCGATCAAACATTATAAACAATTTTAACCGTATGGGGCGTGATGAACAAAATATTTACTTGGCAGGCCTAATAACGTTAATGCCCGTAAAGCAAAGAAGAGCCCGAGATGAAGCTACATCAAGATTGCATGATGCAACGTATTCTTTTAGAGTTAGAATAACGACTGACGATAAAACTACTGACGTCCCAGTTTGTTTTAAAGCTTTTCTAAGCCTTCATGGCATTGGTCCGAAGAGGCTTGAAAATATTCAAAAAAGTTTAAAAGCTACTGGTAGTGCACCAATTGACAAACGCGGAAAAAATCCAAAAAAACACGCATTAACAAAACAACAGCTAGATGAAGTTATTG
This sequence comes from Diabrotica undecimpunctata, assembly GCF_040954645.1. Classification (NCBI taxonomy): domain Eukaryota; kingdom Metazoa; phylum Arthropoda; class Insecta; order Coleoptera; family Chrysomelidae; genus Diabrotica; species Diabrotica undecimpunctata. The sequence goes on from NC_092811.1 coordinate 56,700,419, forward strand.
AACACATAAAGCGTTTTAAAGGAAGAGAAAGCCATTATAGTAAAAATAAAACTAAGAAAATGTACCTTCCGGATGACTTAAATATTAAGAAAATGTACACTATGTACAAATCCGATAAGGGCGCTCCTTTGTCTTACGAAACATATCGACAAATCTTTAATAAGCATTTTAACATTAGCTTCGGCTATCCGCGGAGTGATACGTGTAGTGCTTGCGATCATTTCTTGGCTGAACTTAAGGTCCTTCACAATAAACTGAATGAAACAATTGATGCCTCTGAAAAACAAAAGATAGAAGTTGAGATAAAACGAATAACTTTGTCAAATAACCTACACAAATCCAAAGCGGAAGCATTTTATGAAATAAAGAGAAGGGCAAGGAAAGCAGCAATGCAGAATGTTAACTGTGAAGCAGTATCTATGGATTTTGAAAAAAATTTATCCACTCCAAATATTCCGACCAACGACGTCTACTATAAGAGACAACTGACGCTTCACTCCTTTAATATTCATGTATTGTCAACAGGAAATGCTACATTTTATTGTTTTCCAGAAACCATAGGAGGCAAAGGTTCAAACGAAGTAGTGTCATTTCTGCACCATTTTATCTTTGTTCAGCTTGATCTGTCAGTTCGTCACCTCCACATATTCTGTGATTCATGTGGCGGCCAAAATAAAAACTTCACTGTTTTCCGTTATCTTCACTATGTAGTTAATACTGCAAAAAGGTTGGACTCAATCAAAGTAACCTTCCCAATACGATGTCATTCTTACATGGAGTGCGATCGAGATATGGGTGTGATAAACCAAAAAATTATGGCTGAACTTCCTGAGGATTGGTACACGGAAATTAGATCATGTCGAGTAAAACCAAATCCGTTCGATGTCGTAGAGGTCGATCAATTACTTATAAGAAACTGGTTACTATTCTTGGACAAAATTTACGTAACTATACCAACATATAAATCAAGACCAATCAGAGAACTCGAAATATTGAAAGATCATCCACGCCTTTTCAAACACCGAGATTCCTATAATGGACAATGGGAGACGTCAATTATACGCAAACCATTTACAAATTCCGATGAGGTGCAACTACCCGAGAGCCAGTTTATTTTACCACCAAAATTATATACAGGTGAGTTTGTTTTAAAAATTCCCTTCCTTTTCTCTTTTTTCATAGAGATGTTTTTTAGAGCTAAGGAAAATTTCTAAGGAAAAATTTAACGATCTGGTCCACTTGAGTCAGTTTTGCACATCTGAAAGGGCTAGATCGTTCTATAGAGGCTTACCTTACAACAAAAACAACAAAAATGTAAACAAAATGAGGAGAAAATAATAAAAGCTAGACAAATGACGATCAGAAAAAAAATTGTTGTCATATATTTCGCTTTTTTCCCGTGTTTGTAGTGACTTGTGTTTACATAAAGCAATGTTTCTAAGTTTTGTGTTTTATTTTAAATTCCGTTGATTAAATAATACGTTACAAAATAAGTATGAAGACTACTTAAATAAAGAAGTACGCAAAATATTTAATTGTATGATGATGTTTAGGGTTTGAAAGTTAAAAATTCAATTTTCTCGAATTAACCTCTTTGTGACATTTCGCCTTTCTTCCGTGTGGTCTCATATACTTCATTAAAATACATAAAAGGCATAACACCCAGACTGACAAGACTTTTTAAAGATTTTACTAATTTAAAAATAGCCTTTAAAACTTCATTAACTGCGAGATCAATATATTCCAAAGTCAAAGATAAAAGTGACATCAAAGATTGTTCCAACGTTGTGTACCAGATTCCTTGCAACAATTGTAATTTGGTATATGTGGGACAAACCACGCGTAGCCTAGGTAGTCGCTTAATCAGTCATCGAAGCGACAGCAGACTATATCCGGAAAGATCTGCCCTTGCAGAACATGTAAATAAAGAACATCACATAATGAATTATGAATCAGTCAAAGTTTTAGCTACTGAAACCAATTACAAAAAAAGAATCTTCTTAGAAAAGGCATTCATTGCTCAGAATTCAAACGCAATGAACAAAAGGAGTGACATTAATCAGTTAAGCTCCATTTACTCCTACCTATTATATTTGGATACACATTCAAATGTCAATGATGTTTCAACATCTGAGTCATTGTAAAGTTTCCAGGTTTCTTTATTTAGTATTTTTTCATCTTAAAAAAATAAAAATTGTTCTTTCAACCTAAATACAATCTTTGTTAAATTCTGATGTGTAATATAGTAGTACTACATAAGACAAAGAAAACAAGAAGAAGTTCTGTCATTTGCCATGTCCAGGAATGACAGCTACTCTTAACCTAACACTCCACTGTTGGCCGGCACGAGTTGCGTAGATTTACTTCAGGAATTGTGTAAAACTTTTCCAGGAGTAGTAAGTAAACATCTTGGGAACATAATAGGTTGCACCACGAAATGCATTACTGAAACTAATGTTGATAGATACTTGAAGACTAAAGCATTATCGTTTATGTATTTTTTACTGGATATTTATGATGCTCAATATTTTTATCCGTTTATTGACGCTTTGATGCCCGAAATTTTAAGTGCCGTTAAGCATAACTTTTATAAATTCGCAGCGGAAGCTCTAAGGATATTGAAACAATTAGTTAAAGTGATACGACCTATTTATCTTGATTATGGTCTCGATTTTACGCCATTGGTCAAAGATATTTATGCCTGCACGTTTGAACGTTTCATGCCTGTACGTATCGATCAAGATATTAAAGAGAGCGCAATATCAACAATGGGAGAAATTATTTCCAGCTTAGGTGATTACCTGGTAGCTGAGCTACCGGGTTGCTTACCTATATTTCTAGCTAGACTGAAAAATGATGTGACTGCGCTAGTAACCATCCAAGCCCTAACACAAATAGCTGCGGGACCAATAAGTAAGTATTTTTTTAATCAATTTTTGTATAACCCTGTAGTTTGAGTCTAATGTTTCTTCTGTCCCATTTTTCTCGTGACCAAATGTTCATTTATAAAGGAATTTCATTCATTCAGTATACCTAATTTCATTTATGATGTTACTATAAATTCCTGGTAAATTTTATGAATTTGAACTTCTGATGGCTTGTGTAAAGCCCTCAGCTCCCTCTATATGGAGAAATGCACCCAACATAACAGGAGTGATCTCCGGAGTTTGTGTAGAAGTGGATTGGATTAGACGTTTTATTTATAATTCTGATTTTATTGTAGGGTCCTATGTTTTTCCTTGTGTAAAAGATATAATCTTTTAGCGAAAGCCGCTATCGCTTTATTAAATTAAATGGCCAAATATATGGCCTAGGAGGACAAATTCGTTAAACTTCCCGTGCTCGAATCGGTATCAATAAAGTGTTATGATCATTTCGGCCTAGCCCAGCCTCATCAGACACTTTGGGCTGATACAAATTCAAACTCGGAAAGTCCAACGAATGTCTCCCAAAACTTCACTACAGCAGTAGTTAGCTACAAAGGCGCCACCTGCTTTGGCGGCCGTGAACGAAAACGATATGATAATATCGTTTTCTGTCCTCTGCGCTATGCGAAATGTGTAAAAAATATAATCTTTTAGCGAAAGCCGCTATCGCTTTATTAAATTAAATGGCCAAATATATGGCCTAGGAGGACAAATTCGTTAAACTTCCCGTGCTCGAATCGGTATCAATAAAGCGGCTTTCGCTAAAAGATTATATCTTTTACACATTTCGCATAGTGCAGAGGACAGAAAACGATATTATCATATCGTTTTCGTTCACGGCCGCCAAAGCAGGTGGCGCCTTTGTAGCTAACTACTGCTGTAGTAAAGTTTTGGGAGACATTCGTTGGACTTTCCGAGTTTAAATTTGTATCAGCCCAAAGTGTCTGATGAGGCTGGGCTAGGCCGAAATGATCATAACACTTTATTGATACCGATTCGAGCACGGGAAGTTTAACGAATTTGTCCTCCTAGGCCATATATTTGGCCATTTAATTTAATGTTTTTCCTTGTTGAGCTTTTAGGTATCCAAGTGATTTAGCGCTGTCTTTACTGTTATCTTCTAGGTCTTTTAATAACGTTTCCATCCACAGCCTTTTTTTGTTTTTGCAACATTGGTCTGCTTGGATAGCACCGGTAGCAGAGATAATAATAGTTACTGTCTGGGTTTTTTTCCATTCTTCACTGTCTTCTTATTTATATTTCGGAATCTCTGTACTTGGCGATATTTTCATTGTATTTAACACACATATTATTGTTGTTAGGTGTCGCCTAATTATCGTTAGGTATCAATTAGTGTTGCTTGTCTAGTTAATGTATTAAATATAGTGAAATTGACATTCAGGTGACAGCTTTACAGAGGCCTATGCTTTCTATATGTCAGAAATAACTACAATGTTGTCAAAGTTTTTAATCGTACGTTATGGGCCGGCTCCTATAAAAAAATTATTATTTGGAAAATGTGCGTGAATATAAATTGGAAAATATCGCACTTTTATGAATTTTTTTTAATTATATGATTTTTCTGTTGGTATTTTAAAAATATTTTCGGTTTACAATTACAGACATTAGAAAATAATGTAAAATTAAGGAAATATAATTATAAATTTAAAATTTTTTTTAATGTGTGCAATTATAAATTTAGGTAGATAAAATGTTCATTCATAAAACGTTAAATGTTTTTAACTATTTGTCAAACAATAACAATGGTTAAAGTGTATCAACAATATTGTGGGAAGTTAGTGCTATGACTGGAGTCTCCAAACCAACGATATTTTGATATAGAGATAAAAATAAAAATTGGCCACTCGTAACTTCCATAAGGAAAAAAGAACCGGTTATTCGAATAGTCCTGAGAATAAATATGATGAAGTAACTCGCTCTATAATAAGACAAGTAGTGGACGGATTTTTTATGGATAATATTCCTTCAACCCTTGACGTACTTCTAGAAAAATTAAAGAAAGGAAGCATCTTCCGAATTTTTCTAAGAGTACATTAAAAGACTATTGCACGACATGGGTTTTATATATGGCAACAGGGTAGAAATTCAATGTTAATAGAAACACAAGAGATAGCTGCTTCGAGGCTCCACTTTCTCAGGTAAATAGAGAAACTGAGGAATCACGGAGCCAATATCATTTATATGGACGAATGGTGGGTCTACCCACTGGAACTACCAATGGACAAGTAATGCAAGATACAACAATAAAAAACAGACGGTAGGCTTTCGTAAATGGGCTTACCACATGTTTAAAAACAATATACTACTATATATATATATATATATATATATATATATATATATATATATATATATATATATATATATATATATATAGAGGAAAAGAAAAGAAATTTAATCTTTGCAGATAAGTTAAATAGTAAACTCTTAAATATTGGGGAAATCTGCAAGAAAGACTCTAATGAGTATCAATTGTTTCGCCGAACGTTTTCGCCAAAGAGAATTAATTTGGCTTCTTCAGGGCTGAAAGAGAATAAATTATAATTAGCTACCATATATTATCTATTAAAAACATTATTGATCTTACCCTAACTTAGAATTGTAGAGTTAGAATATTAAAAAACTTTGCTAGTAACATAGTGGTCTTTCTTTTTTTTTTCGGTTGATATCGTTATTTTAGCTCTTACTAACCTATGATCACTGCTTGTACTGAACAAAAAACAACCAAAGAAATGGACAAAACCAACTAACATTCAGGAGTTCGAAAAATATATTGGTAATTCATTGAAAGATACAACAACAGCAGACATCAATATATTGAACAAACAAATAGTCAACACAATGCAACAGGCTCAAACTAAATATTGTCCGACAAGCAAAATAGATGAAAAACTAAGTCAGCCCACGAAAACCCTTATAGAACTAAGGCGACAAATGAAAGGAGATAACACTACAAGCAAAGAAGCGATAAATCAAATAAATAAGACGATCACAAAGGCAATAAGAAAAGACATAAGAACTAAGTGTTCCATAAAGGCTGTTAAGTATGCTATAAAGAACTCTTGATGGACTGAAGTTTATGGATTGTCACAACCAGCCCTTGAGAATGAAATTAATGTTCAAGGTCCGGCATCAATGGTGGTCTCAAGCTCAAAAATCATGAGCAGTTTCCAAGCCACTGGATATTCCATTGTGAATTTTAGAGGAAAGAGATATTTCTTATGTCCTTTCCAGACCAATCTGGGGAGATCACGACCAAGCCAGCTTGGGGATCTTCAGATCTTACCAAACAACAGAGCACACATGGCATATGAATTGGATTACTGCACCCCCATCCTCGGAACGGCTCCTTACTGCAAAGCAAGCAAGTCATTCGAACCTTTCATTCCAGAAGCCTGCCAGGAGCTACCACATAGTGTGGGTGATTTTAGATTAAGCGTCATGAGTGACAGTCCAATTGTTACTAGAGAGGGAAATCTCGAGGTGTCGGTGATTTCACTTGATCCCATAGCCATTGATCATGACTCAACACCATGTGTGGTGAAGAAGAAAACTATAATGAGTAGGGAAGGCTTTAAGGAAGGCTCATTCATGCTTATAGAGTTGGATAAGGGGGTCATGGATGCTCATGCTATCATTCTGGATCCTTGTACTCACATCCACCATCATCTCCCATGCAACAAGATTCTGCACACCATGCAGGTGCCCAGCATCTCCACCTGTAAAGTAGATCCCACAGAATATACTATCATAAAATCAACAAAAGCAACTCTGGACTACTACAGCTTCATTGACGAAGAATTCCATTCAATCCACAATGAGTCACGATCCTGGTGGGACACTCTATGGTCTAGTTGGTTCATTACTCATGTGCTAAGCTGGCTAACCATTCCATTAATCATATCTCTAGCAATGCTAACCATCAGAATATATCAATGCTGCAAACCATGATTTCCCAATAAGGTGACCCTCCACAAACTACATCAGATTCAATTCAAACTCCACAACATAGAAAACAAACACAAACTACAAACTCTCAATTCAGGAAGACTATCAATTAACAGTTAATTAACATTCTTGAATATGCGGAACAAAATGGCATAACCCTATTTTGCCTACCTAGCCACACGACACAGTTCTTGCAACCTCTTGACAGAGCGCTTTTTAAATCATTAAAATTAAATTACGAATTTGCTTGCAATTCGTTCAAGAAGAATAACCCAGAAAGGAAAATAACTCAATTTGGCTTCAATTTGGGAAATTACTGAAATTTGCTCGGGGAAAGTCTGCTACGGTTAGTAACGCAGTATCCGCTTTTGAATCAACTGGAATTGTACCTTTGGATTCTTCTGTAATTTCCGACGATGCTTTTTTATCGGAGGACAATGTACCGAAGGAAAAAAAATTAACTCTCACCTTTCAAGACCTGAGTTACAACCTAAAGCTGGTTATAGCAACTGGAGTGATTATCAGCTTGACAAAAGGGGGGAACTAGATTTGTTACAGAGTACATAAACTACAAGCAAAAATCGCTCTGAAGTTGATAGTCGATTAGAACTGTAACATCTGAAATTACTACAGGAAAATTGCTTGATAAAATCTCACCTCTACCAAATAAACGTGGAGTAGCTGCGGACAGAAAGAGAAGCAAACAGCTAGCAGAGATTCTTACTTCCAAAGAAACCATTGCTAGAAAGAAAGAAAAGAGAGAAAAGAAAGAAAAGCAAGCCAAGGCTTTGAAAAAAGTGAAAGTTTTAAAAACAAATGAAAAGATTATTTCTAAAGGCAAAAAACAAAACCAAACAAAACAAAATAAACACAAACAAAATCAAACTAGTTTCAGAATATTCTGATAGTCTCAAAGATGATTCAGATATGGATGATGATTCCGATGCAGAATGTTGTGCAGGATGTTTAGAAATATATTCACAAACTTCCAACTTCGACGACTGGCTTCAATGTATGCATTGCAAGAAATGGTTTCACGAATCTTGTAGCAAATACTTTAATTTCTGCGACCTTTGTGGCAAACTTATTTGTTCAACAAGAAGTACCTAGAGAACTAGTTATGTAACATAAAAATGAGTTATATGTAACGTAAAAATGAGTTATCTTAATTTTTTTTATAATACGCCATCTCACCTTCTTCATAGAACCAACTCTCCTCCGTTATGTGGGTGAGATGTTTTTTTTTCATACTTATATTTTTTAACATAAACAAATATATTTAAGTTTTATGTGTATTTCATACTGAAATAGTATCAATAAACTATAATCATTATATGAAGTTTTATTTTACTTCCAAATTTCAAAAACTTTTAAAAATACATCCATTCTAAAAAAAGTGGGCCATCTCTTCTCGAATTACCCTACTTCACTAAGAAAATACTTCAAAAATGCTTGATGAAAACCCGATATTTTTCTATAAAAAACAAGGCGCAGAGGGAGTATTATTGAAACAACAAGATTTTTGTCCCATAACTGTGAATAAATTTCAAAAAACAATCTGGAGCAAATTTGGAAATAGTACTTTAACAATTGATGAAACACACGGCTTGAATTCGTATGATTTTGAATTAACAACACTTATGGTATTAGATGAATTTAAACACGGTTTTCTAGTAGCCTTCATGTTTGCTAATAGAAAAGATGTTTACATATATCAATTATTGTTTCAACATATAATTACAAGTAATTAAATTACAAATGTATTCATTTTATATTTATAATGTACCCAAGTTGTAGGTGAATTTCATCCAAAAATATTTATGTCTGATTTGACAGAGGCATATTTTAATGCATGACTGTCATTAATGGGAACACTGGAAATACTCAACATATTTACTGTTCCTGGCATGCGGACTGTGCACGGCAAAGTAATATTAACAAAGTTAAAGGTTTGGAAAAATTATGCATCAAATTTTAGAAAATGGGCATACTGCTTCCGAAAACACTCTTTAATTGATACAAATATGCATGTCGAAGCAATGCATAAAATTTTGAAATAATAGCCTCCCGTTTTATACCGCTTCGCGACTTTGGGAGTATAGCAGGGTAGTCTGCTATATCTAAGGCCTACGGTATACAAGGAAGGTAACATGGCCAGTGCTACGCTTCAACCGCCTATTATTACCCCTGGTTTTACCCAAGGTACTCGCTTTTATTCAGGCTGAGTCAACCTGGGGCCTATAGTCATTTTTAAAAATGTCTAGTTGTTCTTGCCGGCGGTAGGATTCGAACTCCGGACCACCGGCATGCGAGGCAAGACTAACAGTAGCACTTTATTTCAGTTTTTCCTGATGATGAAAATAAACATTTTCGAAAGCTTGAAACTTAGTTAAAAGAGTACACTTATTTCACCGCTGCAAATCCCAATAAACCTCAAAGCTCCGTTTTCTAACGTTGTCAGCAAAGACTTCTTTTCCTTTTCTTTTTTAAGGCATGGGATTCTATCAGAACATCGCTTATCGTTATGGTGACCTCGCAGTACGAGCACTCAAGGATTGGGCTAAGACTAAACAAAAATTGGCAAGAGAATATAACAAGAGGTGTTTTCTATTACGCTGTAGATCATCCAACATCACACCTTCACACATTACACATTCCACTTCATCCATCACAAAATTGTTGCAAAGACAGGACATCCATTCGAACAAGGACACTTTACAATTTACCAGGTTAGAAAACAGAATTTTGAATTTAGAAATTTCAAATTGCATTAAAGTCATTCACAGTTTAGAGTCTAACTTATCAAAATTCAAAAAAAACATCATTGAATTAACTTCTGAATTCATTTTTAATAACTTTTCTAGTAAACAACAAGTTGTATATAATAAAACTTTTCACAAAACCAAATTACGTAACACTAACAAATATAATAGGCTATTCAATCTTGAGCTGAACTTAAAACTAAAGACAAAGCCGGGCTGGATTAAGAACCTTTCCAGTGTAACTTTACCAGATGATATCTCTAGATTTTTGTCTTTGGGTCCTAAGTTCAGCATAGAACCTATTTTAGGGAAAGATATCTCTATCAAGGATATGTTGGCTGACGTTGAAACAATTATGCATTCTGTCACTGATGTGCATGAGAGGGACGTACTTATAGCTAGATCTACATACATAATTACTGATTATTTACATAAAAACAACAGAAAAAATAGCTTTAATTTTTTCAGAGCTATGTTACAAAAAACTCGTAAGTTTCTTAGTGAAAACACTAACATCATTGTCATGCCTTCAGACAAATGTAATGTAACTGTAGTTCTGAAAAAACAGAGATATTTAGATCTATGTCTTGAATTACTTAATTCTGATAACGTATATGAGAGATTGAACAGAGATCCAACTAACACTGTTCAAACCAAATGTAACAATCTCATTAAGGAATTATGTGGCGCAAGACAAATAGATGAAGCTACAAAGAAAAAACTAACTAGCTATAAGGGTGTTATACCCAAATTTTACGCTTTACCTAAGATCCATAAACCACAGCTTACGGTTCGTCCCATTGTTGCATGTATTGGTGCTCCCACTAATTTACTAGCATCTTTTTTAACAGAGATCTTAACCAATGCTTATGTTTCTAATGAATATTACATAAAAAATTCTTTTGATGTTTTTAACAACTTTAATAACCATCAGTTACCTGAAAACTATGTGATTGTCAGTCTGGATGTAGTTTCATTATTCACTAATGTACATCTAGATGCAGCTTTAATAGCTATTGAAAACAATTGGAATTTTATTAGTTCTCATTGCAATATCAGCTTAGTATACTTCAAAAAACTTATCTCTTTTTTATTCAACAACACCTATTTCACATTCAACAATACTGTGTTCAGACAAACACAAGGAACCCCTATGGGAGGTACCATCTCTCCCATTTTGGCCTGTTATGTGATGGATCATTTACTAGATATGGTGATTCCAGAATTGTCCTTTCATATTCCCTTTGTAAAAAAGTATGTGGATGACTTAATCCTAGCTATTCCTAGCAATGGATCCACAGAAATCTTGAATGTATTTAATAGTTATGACCCTCTATTACAGTTCACAATCGAACATGAGGATGATCTATGCTCAGTCCCCTTTCTTGATACCCGGTTCATCAGAACCCAGAACAACTCCCTGATTATCCACTGGCATAGAAAACCTCATAGTTCTGGACGCTTCCTTAACTATTGGTCATATCATAGACATTCAATTAAAATCAATTTGCTTAAACAAATGAAAGCTAGAATCATAGCAATCAGTGATCCTTCTTTCCATCAGAAGAACCTGAAAATCCTTTCTAACCTTTTCATCGACAATTCATACCCACAACACCTAGTCACCAAGATCTTATTTAGTTTGACCCCGAACATAGCACGCCATAATGATGAGGTGCAAATTATTGTCACAAGTGGAGAACAAAATACCAATTGCTCATATACTTCATTAAAATACATAAAAGGCATAACACCCAGACTGACAAGACTTTTTAAAGATTTTACTAATTTAAAAATAGCCTTTAAAACTTCATTAACTGCGAGATCAATATATTCCAAAGTCAAAGATAAAAGTGACATCAAAGATTGTTCCAACGTTGTGTACCAGATTCCTTGCAACAATTTTAATTTGGTATATGTGGGACAAACCACGCGTAGCCTAGGTAGTCGCTTAATCAGTCATCGAAGCGACAGCAGACTATATCCGGAAAGATCTGCCCTTGCAGAACATGTAAATAAAGAACATCACATAATGAATTATGAATCAGTCAAAGTTTTAGCTACTGAAACCAATTACAAAAAAAGAATCTTCTTAGAAATGGCATTCATTGCTCAGAATTCAAACGCAATGAACAAAAGGAGTGACATTAATCAGTTAAGCTCCATTTACGCCTACCTATTATATTTGGATACACATTCACATGTCAATGATGTTTCAACATCTGAGTCATTGTAAAGTTTCCAGGTTTCTTTATTTAGTATTTTTTCATCTTAAAAAAATAAAAATTGTTCTTTCAACCTAAATACAATCTTTGTTAAATTTTGATGTGTAATATAGTAGTACTACATAAGACAAAGAAAACAAGAAGAAGTTCTGTCATTTGCCATGTCCAGGAATGACAGCTACTCTTAACCTAACACTCCACTGTTGGCCGGCACGAGTTGCGTAGATTTACTTCAGGAATTGTGTAAAACTTTTCCAGGAGTAGTAAGTAAACATCTTGGGAACATAATAGGTTGCACCACGAAATGCATTACTGAAACTAATGTTGATAGATACTTGAAGACTAAAGCATTATCGTTTATGTATTTTTTACTGGATATTTATGATGCTCAATATTTTTATCCGTTTATTGACGCTTTGATGCCCGAAATTTTAAGTGCCGTTAAGCATAACTTTTATAAAGTCGCAGCGGAAGCTCTAAGGATATTGAAACAATTAGTTAAAGTGATACGACCTATTTATCTTGATTATGGTCTCGATTTTACGCCATTGGTAGCCGCTTTATTGATACCGATTCGAGCACGGGAAGTTTAACGAATTTGTCCTCCTAGGCCATATATATGGCCATTTAATTTAATAAAGCGATAGCGGCTTTCGCTAAAAGATTATATCTTTTACACATTTCGCATAGCGCTGAGGACAGAAAACGATATTTTCATATCGTTTTCGTTCACGGCCGCCAAAGCAGGTGGCGCCTTTGTAGCTAACTACTGCTGTAGTGAAGTTTTGGGAGACATTCGTTGGACTTTCCGAGTTTGAATTTGTATCAGCCCAAAGTGTCTGATGAGGCTGGGCTAGGCCGAAAGGATCATAACACTTTATTGATACCGATTCGAGCACGGGAAGTTTAACGAATTTGTCCTCCTAGGCCATATATTTGGCCATTTAATTTAATGTTTTTCCTTGTTGAGCTTTTAGGTATCCAAGTGATTTAGCGCTGTCTTTACTGTTATCTTCTAGGTCTTTTAATAACGTTTCCATCCACAGCCTTTTTTTGTTTTTGCAACATTGGTCTGCTTGGATAGCACCGGTAACAGAGATAATAATAGTTACTGTCTGGGTTTTTTTCCATTCTTCACTGTCTTCTTATTTATATTTCGGAATCTCTGTACTTGGCGATATTTTCATTGTATTTAACACACATATTATTGTTGTTAGGTGTCGCCTAATTATCGTTAGGTATCAATTAGTGTTGCTTGTCTAGTTAATGTATTAAATATAGTGAAATTGACATTCAGGTGACAGCTTTACAGAGGCCTATGCTTTCTATATGTCAGAAATAACTACAATGTTGTCAAAGTTTTTAATCGTACGTTATGGGCCGGCTCCTATAAAAAAATTATTATTTGGAAAATGTGCGTGAATATAAATTGGAAAATATCGCACTTTTATGAATTTTTTTTAATTATATGATTTTTCTGTTGGTATTTTAAAAATATTTTCGGTTTACAATTACAGACATTAGAAAATAATGTAAAATTAAGGAAATATAATTATAAATTTAAAATTTTTTTTAATGTGTGCAATTATAAATTTAGGTAGATAAAATGTTCATTCATAAAACGTTAAATGTTTTTAACTATTTGTCAAACAATAACAATGGTTAAAGTGTATCAACAATATTGTGGGAAGTTAGTGCTATGACTGGAGTCTCCAAACCAACGATATTTCGATATAGAGATAAAAATAAAAATTGGCCACTCGTAACTTCCATAAGGAAAAAAGAACCGGTTATTCGAATAGTCCTGAGAATAAATATGATGAAGTAACTCGCTCTATAATAAGACAAGTAGTGGACGGATTTTTTATGGACAATATTCCTTCAACCCTTGACGTACTTCTAGAAAAATTAAAGAAAGGAAGCATCTTCCGAATTTTTCTAAGAGTACATTAAAAGACTATTGCACGACATGGGTTTTATATATGGCAACAGGGTAGAAATTCAATGTTAATAGAAACACAAGAGATAGCTGCTTCGAGGCTCCACTTTCTCAGGTAAATAGAGAAACTGAGGAATCACGGAGCCAATATCATTTATATGGACGAATGGTGGGTCTACCCACTGGAACTACCAATGGACAAGTAATGCAAGATACAACAATAAAAAACAGACTGTAGGCTTTCGTAAATGGGCTTACCACATGTTTAAAAACAATATACTACTATATATATATATATATATATATATATATATATATATATATATATATATATATATATATATATATATATATATATATATAGGAAAAGAAAAGAAATTTAATCTTTGCAGATAAGTTAAATAGTAAACTCTTAAATATTGGGGAAATCTGCAAGAAAGACTCTAATGAGTATCAATTGTTTCGCCGAACGTTTTCGCCAAAGAGAATTAATTTGGCTTCTTCAGGGCTGAAAGAGAATAAATTATAATTAGCTACCATATATTATCTATTAAAAACATTATTGATCTTACCCTAACTTAGAATTGTAGAGTTAGAATATTAAAAAACTTTGCTAGTAACATAGTGGTCTTTCTTTTTTTTTCGGTTGATATCGTTATTTTAGCTCTTACTAACCTATGATCACTGCTTGTACTGAACAAAAAACAACCAAAGAAATGGACAAAACCAACTAACATTCAGGAGTTCGAAAAATATATTGGTAATTCATTGAAAGATACAACAACAGCAGACATCAATATATTGAACAAACAAATAGTCAACACAATGCAACAGGCTCAAACTAAATATTGTCCGACAAGCAAAATAGATGAAAAACTAAGTCAGCCCACGAAAACCCTTATAGAACTAAGGCGACAAATGAAAGGAGATAACACTACAAGCAAAGAAGCGATAAATCAAATAAATAAGACGATCACAAAGGCAATAAGAAAAGACATAAGAACTAAGTGTTCCAGAAAGGCTCTTAAGTATGCTATAAAGAACTCTGGATGGACTGAAGTTTATGGATTGTCACAACCAGCCCTTGAGAATGAAATTAATGTTCAAGGTCCGGCATCAATGGTGGTCTCAAGCTCAAAAATCATGAGCAGTTTCCAAGCCACTGGATATTCCATTGTGAATTTTAGAGGAACGAGATATTTCTTATGTCCTTTCCAGACCAATCTGGGGAGATCACGACCAGGCCAGCTTGGGGATCTTCAGATCTTACCAAGCAACAGAGCACACATGGCATATGAATTGGATTACTGCACCCTCATCCTCGGAACGGCTCCTTTCTGCAAAGCAAGCAAGTCATTCGAACCTTTCATTCCAGAAGCCTGCCAGGAGCTACCACATAGTGTGGGTGATTTTAGATTAAGCGTCATGAGTGACAGTCTAATTGTTACTAGAGAGGGAAATCTCGAGGTGTCGGTGATTTCACTTGATCCCATAGCCATTGATCATGACTCAACACCATGTGTGGTGAAGAAGAAGACTATAATGAGTAGGGAAGGCTTTAAGGAAGGCTCATTCATGCTTATAGAGTTGGATAAGGGGGTCATGGATACTCATGCTGTCATTCTGGATCCTTGTACTCACATCCACCATCATCTCCCATGCAACAAGATTCTGCACACGATGCAGGTGCCCAGCATCTCCACCTGTAAAGTAGATCCCACAGAATATACTATCATAAAATCAACAAAAGCAACTCTGGACTACTACAGTTTCATTGACGAAGAATTCCATTCAATCCACAATGAGTCACGATCCTGGTGGGACACTCTATGGTCTAGTTGGTTCATTACTCATGTGCTAAGCTGGCTAACCATTCCATTAATCATATCTCTAGGAATGCTAACCATCAGAATATATCAATGCTGCAAACCATGATTTCCCAATTAGGTGACCCTCCACAGACTACATCAGATTCAATTCAAACTCCACAACATAGAAAACAAACACAAACTACAAACTCTCAATTCAGGAAGACTATCAATTAACAGTTAATTAACATTCTGGAATATGCGGAACAAAATGGCATAACCCTATTTTGCCTACCTAGCCACACGACACAGTTCTTGCAACCTCTTGACAGAGCGCTTTTTAAATCATTAAAATTAAATTACGAATTTGCTTGCAATTCGTTCAAGAAGAATAACCCAGAAAGGAAAATAACTCAATTTGGCTTCAATTTGGGAAATTACTGAAATTTGCTCGGGGAAAGTCTGCTACGGTTAGTAACGCAGTATCCGCTTTTGAATCAACTGGAATTGTACCTTTGGATTCTTCTGTAATTTCCGACGATGCTTTTTTATCGGAGGACAATGTACCGAAGGAAAAAAAAATTAACCCTCACCTTTCAAGACCTGAGTTACAACCTAAAGCTGGTTATAGCAACTGGAGTGATTATCAGCTTGACAAAAGGGGGGAACTAGATTTGTTACAGAGTACATAAACTACAAGCAAAAATCGCTCTGAAGTTGATAGTCGATTAGAACTGTAACATCTGAAATTACTACAGGAAAATTGCTTGATGAAATCTCACCTCTACCAAATAAACGTGGAGTAGCTGCGGACAGAAAGAGAAGCAAACAGCTAGCAGAGATTCTTACTTCCAAAGAAACCATTGCTAGAAAGAAAGAAAAGAGAGAAAAGAAAGAAAAGCAAGCTAGGGCTTTGAAAAAAGTGAAAGTTTTAAAAACAAATGAAAAGATTATTTCTAAAGGCAAAAAACAAAACCAAACAAAACAAAATAAACACAAACAAAATCAAACTAGTTTCAGAATATTCTGATAGTCTCAAAGATGATTCAGATATGGATGATGATTCCGATGCAGAATGTTTAGAAATATATTCACAAACTTCCAACTTCGACGACTGGCTTCAATGTATGCATTGCAAGAAATGGTTTCACGAATCTTGTAGCAAATACTTTAATTTCTGCGACCTTTGTGGCAAACTTATTTGTTCAACAAGAAGTACCTAGAGAACTAGTTATGTAACATAAAAATGAGTTATATGTAACGTAAAAATGAGTTATCTTAATTTTTTTTATAATACGCCATCTCACCTTCTTCATAGAGCCAACTCTCCTCCGTTATGTTGGTGAGATGTTTTTTTTTCATACTTATATTTTTTAACATAAACAAATATATTTAAGTTTTATGTGTATTTCATACTGAAATAGTATCAGTAAACTATAATCATTATATGAAGTTTTATTTTACTTCCAAATTTCAAAAACTTTTAAAAATACATCCATTCTAAAAAAAGTGGGCCATCTCTCCTCGAATTACCCTACTTCACTAAGAAAATACTTCAAAAATGCTTGATGAAAACCCGATATTTTTCTATAAAAAACAAGGCGCAGAGGGAGTATTATTGAAACAACAAGATTTTTGTCCCATAACTGTGAATAAATTTCAAAAAACAATCTGGAGCAAATTTAGAAATAGTACTTTAACAATTGATGAAACACACGGCTTCACATATATCAATTATTGTTTCAACATATAAAAGCTACAGTTGGTAAGTAATTAAATTACAAATGTATTCATTTTATATTTATAATGTACCCAAGTTGTAGGTGAATTTCATCCAAAAATATTTATGTCTGATTTGACAGAGGCATATTTTAATGCATGACTGTCATTAATGGGAACACTGGAAATACTCAACATATTTACTGTTCCTGGCATGCAGACTGTGCACGGCAAAGTAATATTAACAAAATTAAAGGTTTGGACAAACAAATAATAATAAAACTAATACAATTACATTGCTGTTAAATGATTAGGACACTAAAGATTTTGGAACATATTTTAAAAACAATTATGCATCAAATTTTAGAAAATGGGCATACTGCTTCCGAAAACACTCTTTAATTAATACAAATATGCATGTCGAAGCAATGCATAAAATTTTGAAATATATATATATATATATATATATATATATATATATATATATATATATATATATATATATATTTATATATATATATATATATATATATATATATATATATATATATATTTATATATATATATATATATATATATATATATATATATATATATATATATATATATATATATATATATATATTTATTTTTTAGTGGATTTTCTTGGGCTTAGGTTCATAAAAAAATTAGATTTGATACTAAGGCATTTTCATATATTTTTTCGACGTTTCGGCAGGAAATCCATGCCTTTTTCAAGAAGTAATATTGACTAAAAAAACATTTTATGATAGACATAATACGATTTAAAAGTTAAACTTTTGACTTACCAAGCATGTAAAAATTTGTTTCTAACAAGTAGACGTCACAATTAAAATAATATTAAAAACATAGGACATACCCACTAAGTCACTACATGTAAAATATATTTTAGATCTAATGTGTTGTTTATTGAAGTTAGTTTATCGTTTAAACAACCAGTTATTTTAACATCATAGGCGTTCTGAGATTGTCTTTTTATGTGTTTTTAAATTAAGTTAAAATATATTTTGTTCAAATTTTTGACATCTTTTTTATCATTTATTGCATTATTATTTTTTTTTTTATTTGTATAGACTCTAGAAGCTCTCTCTTTTTCCTGTTGGGTTCACTTTTTAGGATCTTGGTTTTCTCAAAATCAAATTTATGTTTTTTTTCGTTTTCATGTTTTGTGAGGGCGGTTGAGTTTTTTTTGTCATATTTGTGGGAACGTATTCTTGAGTTAAGTAGCTGACTGGTTTGTCCAATATAAACTCCATCACAATTCGAGCAGGGAATTTCATATACAACATGCGATCTTTTTAATAGAGGGGTTTTTGTTTTTAATCTTGTAAAATTCTTTTTCAAAAGATTGTGCCCTTTATGAGCAACCATAATATTATGTTTGGACAGAAGATTTGCAATTTGTTCTGATAATCCTTTTATATAGGGAAGAGACATATAGTTTTTCTTTACCGTGTTGGTTTCATTGTTATTATTGTTATTGTAAAATTTATGCAGTCGCGATTTGAAAGTGTTGTCGATAAGGTGGTGTGGGTATGAATTAAGTGTTAGTGCTGTTTTTGCTTTTTTAATGGCCTGAGGTCTATTAATAGGATCGGATAATCTAATAGCTCTATCGGCGAGTCCGATAACTACTGATTTCTTTTGAGACAGGGGATGATGAGAGTTAAAATTCAGATATCTCGATGACCAGGTTTTTTTGGTGTACCATGAAGTAGTTATAGTGCTGTTTTCTCTATGTAAGGTCAGGTCCAGAAAATTAATTTGATGATTTTTTTCAATTTCTAATGTAAATTTTAGTTTTTGGTGAAAGTTATTGAATTCATTTAGTAAAATATCCATTTTAACCTCTGGTGCTGCGCTCAAGCAGTCATCTATATAGCGATAGAAAAAAGGTATATCAAAATCTATTTTATTTAAAACAATTTCCTCTAGATGCTCTAAAACTAATTGAGCGATGGCACTGGATATGCTAGCACCCATAGACTGCATAAATTTTACAATAACAATAATAACAATGAAACCAACACGGTAAAGAAAAACTATATGTCTCTTCCCTATATAAAAGGATTATCAGAACAAATTGCAAATCTTCTGTCCAAACATAATATTATGGTTGCTCATAAAGGGCACAATCTTTTGAAAAAGAATTTTACAAGATTAAAAACAAAAACCCCTCTATTAAAAAGATCGCATGTTGTATATGAAATTCCCTGCTCGAATTGTGATGGAGTTTATATTGGACAAACCAGTCAGCTACTTAACTCAAGAATACGTTCCCACAAATATGACAAAAAAAACTCAACCGCCCTCACAAAACATGAAAACGAAAAAAAACATAAATTTGATTTTGAGAAAACCAAGATCCTAAAAAGTGAACCCAACAGGAAAAAGAGAGAGCTTCTAGAGTCTATACAAATAAAAAAAAATAATAATGCAATAAATGATAAAAAAGATGTCAAAAATTTGAACAAAATATATTTTAACTTAATTTAAAAACACATAAAAAGACAATCTCAGAACGCCTATGATGTTAAAATAACTGGTTGTTTAAACGATAAACTAACTTCAATAAACAACACATTAGATCTAAAATATATTTTACATGTAGTGACTTAGTGGGTATGTCCTATGTTTTTAATATTATTTTAATTGTGACGTCTACTTGTTAGAAACAAATTTTTACATGCTTGGTAAGTCAAAAGTTTAACTTTTAAATCGTATTATGTCTATCATAAAATGTTTTTTTAGTCAATATTACTTCTTGAAAAAGGCATGGATTTCCTGCCGAAACGTCGAAAAAATATATGAAAATGCCTTAGTATCAAATCTAATTTTTTTATGAACCTAAGCCCAAGAAAATCCACTAAAAAAATATATATTAAGGTTCAAGAACTAAACTCAAACTATATATATATATATATATATATATATATATATATATATATATATATACATCCTGCGTAGGATGTGACCTCCGCTAATAGCCCAATTACATTGCATACGACCTCCGGCTGCGATAGAACCTCCGTATACGGAGGTCGTATCGCATTCCATAATAAAATTCTCCAAACAATTAGAAATGGTCTTAGAAATGTTTTCCCAAAATTTAGTTTGGAGGTTGTATTTATTGAAAATTGAACATTTTCGTATAATTAGTTCACTGCTTTACCACTCGAATGCTTGTGCGCTTCACATAGTGTATATTCGGACAGTGATCCGGTTACAGTTACCAGTGGAATTGACCTTCAAAAAACCGACAACACTGTATTGCGTTTTTTAACCTGCGACTATGCATTTGCCTTTCTAAAATAATGTAAACGTGAATCACTCTCAAGAGCAGTTAGAATTTACCTACTCGTAGCAGTTTCTCCTTTGTGGTAAGTACATATTTCAATTTACATATTTTAAGTTGATCGGATATTATTTATGAAAGGATAATGCATTTTACGTAATTATATTAGTAGAATACCATGTGTAAATTAGTTTTAAGTGCCAATGCACAATGTATGTAAGCGTAAACGCAAACGCAAGACTTAAAGTTAAGCCACATTCTGATAAAGTGAGGTTATTAAATTTAATGTACAGGCATGCTTATTACGTTTCTTGCACAAATTCTTATGTCCATTGTGAACACTGTTCTTGAATATGAGATTTTACGCATGAGTTACGTAACGAATTTTCATTTACGTTTACGCTTATGTAGGTACATTCTGAATTGGTACTTGGGATTAGAAGTAATTTTTATTTGATAATGTGTGTTTTATTATGAGAATTTTATTATAAGATATATCTAAATTAGAATTATAAAGTTTAATTATTTTTATTTATCTACTCGTCGCGTTTAGATGCCACTTTTTTATTATTCCTTTCATACATTCAAATAAATTCTAAATTTAATATTATTTCTGTAAGCAAATTAAGTAATCATGTATAGTGATAGATAGCCGGTAAACTGCCGACATGGGCTATATTTCGATACAGGAATAAAACTTCCAAAGAGGTTTGTAATACTATGTATTTTACTGACAATCATCATAAAACATAATTGTAAACACTTTATTTAAAATATAAGTGATTAACTCTTTGAGACACAGAAGTCTGTTAATAATCTAGGCCCTAGTTGCACACAAAAAATTTTAAATAAGAAATATTTTTTTGTGTTTAAGTTGGAGTTGGTAATCAACAGAAATAAAAAACAAGAAATTTCATTTAAAAAACCTGTCACTTTGACATATAGAGGGTGGTACAAAAGTTGTACCACTGTGCAGCATCAGTATTTTCTTTGTGTATTAGAAATAATGAATATTGTATTAAAAATCTTTATTTTCAGATAAAAAAAATTCTAATTTTTTATGATATTGTTGGAAACAATCTTTTGTTTTGCTAAGGCATAAATAAAGGTTTTGCTAAGGCAATAGTACAAGTCCATTAAGCACGGATTTGTTGTGCTTTAGTACTACATCGGGCACACCTTCTTGTTGACCGTATTGGCTGGTGGTCTGAAGACGTAAATCTTACTTCTTCGGGCAACCTTCTTTGTCGTTTATTTATTGGTACCCCACTACTTTCTTCCAAATTAGCTGCAGTTCATTCCACATATTTCTCGGCCAATAATCCATCTATTACTCTTCTTCGAAAGTCTTTTAGAGATGTTTTTTGTAGACTGTGTATCTTATGTAATATAAAGGCGTTTACAACAGAACAGTCTAGAAAATGGAAAAAAATTTTCATCCACCATTTTTTGCTTTTCCTATCCAACTCGTATGAAGACTTCATTTGGTCTAACCTCTACAAAATTCAATAATTAATATTATAATCAACCAAAACCGTAGGACATGAAACAGACAGTTTCGATCCATCCTTTTGCTTTTTTTGTACAGAAGTTGTCTGGGTGGGATCGTGAAAATTAGAGAGAATATGAACATACTTCCTATCTTTCCATTTAATAAAAGTTATTCCATCACTACAAATGCTTTCTGTTTGACATAACTGTTCCACATGAATAAAATCCGAGGTCTTTTAGTTTTATTTGTAAGTCATAGGAATTAAAGAAATTATCAAAGAATAAAACATGGTTTTTTTGCTTTAAGTTCTCCATCAACCTTAGAACTACTTTTTCGCCTAAAGAGTGTTCTACATAGTCGTCTGTTTTGCCTGTATAAATATCAAAATTATATAGATAGCCATTTTTATCAGCGAGTGTCCAAATCTTGTAGCCCCTTTTTATTGGTTTTTTGGGCATATACTGTTTCAATACACTTCTACCTTTGTACTTTATCGTAGACTCATCGATGGCTACATTAGCTGTTGGTTTGTAGTATTTTTGAAAATTATTCTTCACTTCATTGAGGAAAGGCCGGACTTTATACAGCTTATTATATTCATTCTCTCCTTTTTTGGCGTTAGGTTGTTGTCATTTAGATGAATATGACTTAGCAGCCAACCAAATCTATTTACAGGTATGAATTTACGGATATAGTCATCATGAAAATCTTTATTTACTCTCCAATAATCCCTATAACCTGGCAGTGGTTTTATACCCATTAGCAGATTTAGACCAATAAATACTTTTATTTCCTTCACGCTTGTTGGAGTATATTTCTTTTGATTTTTTTGAAATTCCTTTTCCGCATACAGGTTGGTTTGAAAAGTAATTTTATCTAAAATATCATCAGATATAAACAGATTGAAAAAATTGTAAGGTGTCAGCAAGATGTCTTCTTTTTGTAACAATTCCTGACAAAATCCTTGTTCATCAGTAAAATCTTTTACTGGAAGTATTTTTTTAATACTCCGTGTAGACCATGAAATTGTCTTTTATTGATTAGGAACTTTCGCAAAATTCGTCGGCAAAAGAACATTCTCATCACTCAACACATCTTCCTCACTAGACACATCGTCATTATTTAGTACAAACTCATCACTCGGTGGTTCAAACGTCTCGTCTTCACCTGAATCATCATCAATTTCTGATTCTTGATCACTAGGAATTTCCTCAAACTCCCGGTAGAATTCTTCGTCTGTCATCCCTACTAACCTGAAAGGTAACGGCTCCTTCCTATTATTACTGGACGCCATTTATTCCTACAAAGGAAAAACGTTAGCTGCACGTTGGTACATATTTTGGATTGCCTTATTTATTCAAAAATATAAAGTTTGTATAAAAAATAGTATTGTTTTATGCTCCAGTGATTAAATAAATACACTACTAATCTAAAATAATATAATAAACAACACACAATACTTACTTTTTAATAAGAAAATCACGACGTAAAAATTTGTTTTACAGACAAGTGCACTAGAAGTTGTTAGAATTGCAGCTGATATCTAAAGACACAATTTTTTGGGAAATATTTCTGGCACGTGTTTTAAACATGTTTATTAGGCGGTTAAGTATAGTGGTACATTTTAGCCGTCGCTGTGCCGAACGATAAATTTATTTTGTTAGGTGGTACGTTTTATGGACCGTTGTGCAACATGGGACTAATTTTTAGTGGTACAAAAAATGTACCAGTGTACTTCAAAGAGTTAAAGTACTCAAATAGTAAAAGGCCACCAATTTTTATTATTTATTCTCTAGGTATAAGCAGTTTTTATTAGAATTTTATTAGAATGGCGTACTACCCAAATGGACGATTGTTTCCACCAGAATATGTAAGTATCTACTTTTTTAATATTGATTTTTGATTGATGATGTTTAAATTTTAATGTTTCTGCGACTAAATCGTCTAATCGGCGAAGAAGTGGAAATTGGTTTTGCAATAGACCCCTTTCTTCAGTAATAAGAAATTCAGATAAAGTTTGTGGAAATGATTACCTGTGCTAAATTAATACGAATTATAAGTTGTGTTTGACAAATTTATTCATTTTGAATGGGTTATAAAGATAACCGTTAACAAATTATACGAGATGATTCCCTAACAATGAAGATTTCAGATACAAATTACGTTTTTAGGAATTAATATTCAGATGAATTATTGGGAATACTTAAAGCTCAGATTTTATTTAAACCTGTCGGCTTTATGTTTGAATCCATTGGTCTGGAAACACTCCATTGTAAAACGGATCTAACTGAATTCTGAAAATAATGAATTTTCGAAAAACCTTTAAATTTTTTTTATCCCTTTCTTTTTTATATAATTATCTTCCCCTAGATAATCTGAAATTCGCTTTTTCTTACATCGAAACTCTCCTGGCAATTTTTTTGGTACGTGTATACTTTAGCAATAAACTAATCAATGGAATTATTCCTAGTATTTATGTTTGCCCCGTTCATCCTTGGGCAAGCTACTTTGCAAAGTAGGAAAAATGGAAAAAACATTTTAAGTTAAAATGCGTAATCTATATATCTATAAAGAAGAAGTACTGACTGACTGACTGACTGACTGACTGACTTATGGATAATAATCAACGCCCAGCCCAAACCATTATAGCTACATGCATGAGATTTTCACAGCAGCTCCGGTACTACTCATAGGTGTACAATATGAAGGGATTTTAAATTTTTTCAATCCTAAGGGCATTTTTGAGCAAAATTCATGCTGTTGGTGTACCACGGAGACGCAGCAGCGTGGGTACTTTCTTAGGCAACCCAACGTTCAAAGAGAAGGCGTGCGGGAAAACACGAGTTCTGTTCACACTCTTTCACGACGCGGGCAATGCCGCAGGTAGCCGATAGTGGTTTATAATTACGTCGAACGTTTTCGGCTGTTATGTTATCATCAGAACATTCGTCAAAGGTCAATAGAGAATAAGAACATTATAAAGGAAACTAATACAAATGATAAATAATCCAACTATTACAATAATTGCAAAATCAGTAAATACAAAAGTTTGTTATTACTTCATTGACGGTTTGAAAATCTTTAAAATAATATTTTCATAGGTAAGTATTCGTTTGTCTTCAACTTTCGTTTCTTTATGGTTATTTTATCTTTGACTAAACTAATTAATTGCAAAACTTCAGTATACGAATTTACTCACTTTGCAATTGTAATGTTATAGTTGGATTTTTTATCATTTGTATCAGTTTCGTGTATGATGCTCTTAACCTTTGACGAACACTGTGATTATGGCATAACTTGCGAAAGCACCCGACGTAATTATAAATCATTAAACACTTTAAATTACTAAGTTTTTTCTTTTTTCCCACCAGTACTTATAACTCACCCTGTAGATATCAAGTTTCAAATAGTTTCAAATGGTTCTATTGAATCATATGAATAATTTAGATTATTATGTTCTAGATTTTATCGGAATTGTCAGAGCTAGAAATTCCGTCTCCTTCATCTTCTTCACCAGGAGTAAGCTACAATGAAGACCCAGAATATGAACCCTCTAGTAGTAGTAGTTCAAGCAATTTCAGTATTAAATCCAACGATGCTGTTGAAACTGTTTTAATAAATTCTGTAACTAGCCCGGTTCAAAACGCATCAAACACTCAAAATAACTCTTGTTTACAAAAAGAAACTTCTAATTTGTTGGAAAAAGAAAATAATGATCGTTCTAGATTAAAACAGAAAAACACTGATTTTTGTTATTTTTGTGAATCAGAAGTACAGTCCCATAACTTTGCCAGACATCTTTTGCGGAATCATAGCGGTGAATTAGAAATACAAAAACTAGCAGCTCTTCCCAGTAAATCAAAAGATAGAAAACAATATTTGACAATTCTAAGAAAGAAAGGAAATTTTTTAAAAAGTTCTGAAAACGGAAAACCTATCAGAAAATACGAAGGAACTAACTACCTGCCTTGTACTTTCTGCTTAGGCTTTTACTCCTCTAATCTTTGGAGACATAGAAAAATATGTTCGGAAAACACAACCTCAGCAACTTCCGGTAGAGCCATCAGTGAAGCACAAAATTTGTCAATTAGACATTTAAAAATTGATCCTTATTTATCAAAAAATGTTTTCCCTCATATGAGAGGAGATCATATATCTTTGGCAGCCAAGAAGGATCGATTAATTTGCGCTTTTGCATCTCGTTATCTTATGATACATAGAAAAAAGCATTTTATTGCAGTAACATCGAGAAAAATGCGTGAACTCGCGAAAATTTTAATAGAACTTAAAAAAAATACGAATATATCTACATTATTTGAAGCACTAAAACCTAAATATTATGATTCTTTAGTAGCTGCAACAAAATGTATTGCTAGGTATGACCCTGAAAAAGAAACTTATGGAGCACCGACCTTTGCAATGAACATGGGAATAACTTTAAAACAATGCTGTGATATAGCATTGTTACACGTCTTAAAACAGACAGATTGCTGCAAACCAGACCAGACGATTTCATCTGCTGAAAGAGAGGCTGAAATTAAAACGTTAACAGGGCTTATTGAATCCAACTGGAAGTTTGATATTTCAAGTCAAGCTTCCAGTGATTTAACAATGAAAAAATGGAACAAGGTGTCTATTGTTCCCTTAGCAGGAGATTTAAAGCTTTTAAAGGATCATTTAGTTCAAACCGCTAATGCAGCTCTACAAAATTTAAACCATAATAATGAGAATAGATCGGCGTTTACAAAACTATTGGAAACGGTATATTGTCGACTGATTTTATTAAACAGAAGACGTCCTGGGGAACTTCAAAGGTTTTATTTACACACTTATGAGAATTCTATTAAAAATATCGACACTTGCTACGAGGAATTTACCGAAGCAATAAGTGATACAGAAAAAGAGTTGATGAAATATTTTAAAAGAATTGTCATTAGAGGTAAACGAGGGAGAGGAGTGCCTGTTCTTTTCAGTAAGGATATACAAGAACACCTTAACGTTATCCTTGACCTTCGAAAGAATTTTGTTAAAAACAATAATCCTTATCTTTTTGGCAATCCAAACTCTGAACTTCCTATTACAGGATATAAAATTTTAAATAAATATGCCAACTCGTGTGGAGCTAAAAACCCAGCTGCATTGACATGCACGAAATTAAGAAAGCATTTAGCCACTCTTACACAATTATTTAATATGTCTGACAACGACATGGAACAGCTAGATTCTTTCATGGGGCATACTCTAGGAATACATAGGTCTTCATATAGATTACTGGATAATTTGTATCAGACAGCAAAAATTTCTAAACTGCTTCTTATGGAAAAAGGACAGGCCGCTCAATTTAAAGGAAAACATTTAGATGCCATTGAGCTTAATTTGGAGGATGATCTGATTGAAACTTGTGAAAATACAGCTGGTCAAAATGAAAATGATCACGATGAAAGCAGTGTTGTTGAAATGTTTGAAAATGACGAAAGAAATGATGAAGATCAAAATAAATTAGACATTGAGACGAAAATGCAAACTAAGAAAGGAAATAAACGTAATTTAATTCCTTGGACAGACCAACAAAAAGACATTGTAATAAAATATTTTCAGAAACATATTAAAAATAAAAGACCTCCAAAAAAAGATGAATGTGAAACTTTAAAAAACCTTCACCCTAAACTGTTGAATAATAAAGACTGGTTGAAAATTAAAGTTTATGTTCAGAACAAATACTCGAAAAATAAATCTTAAATATATTATATAAATATATATATTATATATTATATTATATAAATATTTAATTTTTTAGATAAAATAATGTTAATTTGAAATAAATTTAAATTTATTTATAATTAACATATGTTGAAGAGAAGAATTCTATAGGGTGTTTCATTAATAATTATAAATAAAATAATTAAATAAAAAATGCTTTCCTTAAAAATGTCAATTTGGTTTTTGCTAATTTTAACTCAAAGTCATGTAATGATTTGTAATGTTCCAATTTCTTGAAAAGTATTAAGCAAATGACAAAAAAAGTGAAATTAGAAGTTCCACAGAGACGTCTGTAGTAGTCTGAAGTAGTTTTTAACTAACAAAATAAATTGTATTCGTTTTATATTATACGTATATTATAATTCGTTTTAGTTAAATACAATGATTTTGTATTTTATATATTTTTAAGTGTTTTCTATAATAAAATAAAAACTTATTTTATTATTATTATATACTTATTAAACTGTTTTATTTTTATTAGATAAACAACTTTTTCCAGTAAATACTAAATAAGACAATAACAAGAATTTCAACTACTTCATTAAAATACACTTATACTTTAAACAAATTGCAATATTTCCTGAAAACCAGATAGCTGAAAAAAAACATTAAAAAATTAGTTGGTTTAATTTTTAATTTCTCATATCTTTGACTATATAATAGACAGTCCATGTTCGATATTTTGGGTCGTGCCCAAGAGATGGTGAGATCGTTTTGCACCTGTCAGTGGCGTACGCATATCATGCCTTTGAACTTTGACTATACATATTCAAAGGCATGGTACTGCGTGCGCTACTGACAGGTGCAAATCGATCTATTGGGCATGCCCCAAAACATCGACCATGGACTGTCTAGTATTGTATAGTCAAAGCTTATACATAATATACATACATATACATAACGAGGTTTGTTGCACATGAAACTCTTAAAATAGCGTAAGCAACCGCCGCGCATTGGTAAGCGAGGTCATTCACAAGTACAAACTTAAAAAGTCCGTAGTTTTTAGGCCAAAAAGTCCGTCTTCTTAGAGTGCCGTCTCCGTGCGGAGGTTGGCGATCATAATGGCTATGCGGATCTTAGATGTTGCCGCTCTAAATAAATCGATGGATCTGCAATTGTACGATTCCGGAGGTTTCTTAACCAGGATTTTTGTCTTCTACCTATTGACCTTTTTCCCTGAATTTTCCCCTGGAGGATAAGCCTGAGTAATTCGTATTTCGGTCCCCTCATGATGTGGCCCAGGTATTCAAGTTTTCTTTTTTGTATAGTGAAGGTCAGTTCTCTTTCTTTTTCAACCCGATTTAGTACTTATTCGTTCGTAATTCTTTCAGTCCATGATATCCTCAGCATCCGTCTATACACCCACATTTCAAATGCTTAAAAAAAAGTCCGTAGTTAGCCATAAAAATATTCCTAGGAAACAAAAATCTAAGTAGTAGATCTTGGTCATGAGTCAATGGGCTATAGCTATACGAAATTTTGAGTCTTAACTCGCAAGCGTTCAGACACATATGTGAGTGAGTAACAAGCTAAAAATTTATTTACGTCTTGTAATTTTAAGTCGTAAATCTCTTATCATGACAACAAAAATAACTAAACAACTTGTGTGGCGACAGAAAAAAGATATTACATAGTAATATCTTTAATAGTAATTGTACTATGTAATATCTTTTTTCTCTGTCGAGAGCACGTAACTTATATTACCAAATTAGAATAAATATAGATTTGCAGATGGTGTAGGAGCATTTTTATACCACGCGCTATTTATATGCTAATGAAAATTGTCCTAGGAAACAAAAATCTTGGTCACGAGTCAATGGGCTATCGCTGTACGAAATTTGGAGTCTTAATTCGCAAGCGTTCAGGAGTTATGACGATCACGGACGGACGGACATCACTGGCATTTCTATAAAGCAGCTTACGCTACTTAATAAAGTATTGTTTTCATGAATAAAATCTGTCGAGATTTTGACAAATCTTCATGCTTTGAACACTTTTACGTCGATTCCAACTAATTTCGGCATGGGGTCTGTGTGTATGTCTGTCTATGTATGAATAAACACGATGACTTAAAAAATAATAAACTGATCTTTACAAAATTTTGAACATATGTTTTTAAGCAAAATTGTAAATCCGTATTAAATTTTCATAGCAGTCTATAAACCAGAAGTGATGTTTCTTGTGAATGGAAGAAGTTTTTATATTTCTTTTTGTTTCCCCGCGGTTTATTTTTTATTAAAGTCCCATTTTTTAGATTCTACGTAAAATTTTAACCCTATTACATGTATCATAACTTATTTCTACTCATTTAATAGTACATATTAAGACTTAGGCTACCATTATTGACAATAAATCAAAACGTCAAATTAAAACGTAAAATTGGCCTTGCTTCACAATTCGATTAACATAGGTTGTGTTAAAATGATTAAATGCCACAACTTGTCAAAAAATATATTTGGCAGATTTTTTAAAGGTTAAAACGCTTTTTTCGCGTCACTAGATGGTGACTACATTATCCCAAAGCGGCATATTCAAACTTTAACCGATTTGTTGTTATGAATATAAAAAATTGTGACGAAGTAATTATCTGCTTTTTATCGCATTGAATCGCACGATTAAAAAAACGATCTAAAAGACAACTATAGAACAATAAGTGTATAAGAAAGTCATGTGGTGGCCTTATCAGATATTTTGATATTAATTATGAAGCAAAATAGAGAATAAGGTATAAATTTTACGCGGCGAGAATTATTAATTTCTCTTTAGCACAAAAATACATTCTTTCAACAAAAATCTACAGGATTTTTTGTTTCATACAGTTATATTATGATATATTGATACTGCATGAATCACATTTGTTCAGTCAAGCAAGAGTATTTATTATCATACCATAATTACTTTCTCAATTAGTGTTACAATAAATCAAAAATACGAAGACGTCAAAATTGGTCCATACCTTAAATATGGAGTCGAACAAACCGAACAGAATATGTTTATAAAAAAAAATAAGCGTCAGTATTATGGAAATACGTTTCTACCATTAGTTATACATTATCATGCTAAGTATAAGCAAAATAAATAAGGCAACATTGCAGGAGGTTCTAACTGTTGTGATTTAAAAAAAAAAATATGCATCACGGAGGTAAGATCCACTGTAAACCATAACAAAAATATACTGGGCGGAGATCTAAAACGCTTTATACTGGAATGAGCCCAGATGCGTTGTGAACTGTTCAGATTTTTTTTATTGGAGTTTGGATATCGATTGCCATTGAACTAAAGATAGAAGAAAATGTAATATACTTTCATCAAAACATATATATTTTAAGTATTTATGGTGGAGGTCAAAAAGCTGGATTTCGGAAGGAGGTCACATATATATGTAGATGTAAATATATATATATATATATATATATATATATATATATATATATATATATATATATATATATATATATATATATATAGGAAAAGAAAAGAAATTTAATCTTTGCAGATAAGTTAAATAGTAAACTCTTAAATATTGGGAATATTAAAAAACTTTGCTAGTAACATAGTGGTCTTTCTTTTTTTTTTCGGTTGATATCGTTATATTAGCTCTTACTAACCTATGATCACTGCTTGTACTGAACAAGAAACAACCAAAGAAATGGACAAAACCAACTAACATTCAGGAGTTAATAAATTTTCATTCTTATAGTTGTAAGTATTAAAATATTCATTTTGTTTACATATAATCATTAATTATTCTAATAAATTTACAGTTTTCTCCTGAAGAAGTCACAAAATCGTGACGAAATATTGAGACTGAACAAATAGAGTTTTATTTCCTGACCGATTGCTGATACTCTAAATCAATATTTAAAACAGTACGGTCGAAAAAATCATTTGAAATATATATATATATATATATATATATATATATATATATATATATATATATATAGGGGAGAAGAGGGAGACTTGATCATATGGGAGATATGGGAGACTTGATCACTCTTTAAAATTTCAGTAAATAAGTAGCCTAAAATTATAAAACCGGCAACAAAGCGTAGCTGTTAGTATGTCTGAAGATCCCATTTAATTTAGTTTGTATTAGAATCCACAACGAAGAGCACGTGTTTATTACAAGTTTTTTGTCCCTACCGAGAAGTGTTTTCAGAATTATTTCAAGTTGATTTTCTTTAATATTCGTTAAGGTGAGTTTTTCGTATGTATAATTTTTATTTATCACTATAATCATTCAGTTTACGTTTTGCACATTTTGCAATGAGTTCTAGTTTGTCGTCATATTTTTATAGACAAAAATATTCAAATGGCGTCTTGGGGGAGACTTGATTACATCTTATCTGGGAGATGTGATCCCGGGATCAAGTCTCCCAGAAACTCCTTATAGATGAGTGTTTTTTATTTTATAGATATGCCACGTCAATACAAAAGGAGGGAATGAGCAAAGAAAAGAACACCTGTCGACAACCAGAAGTTAAAAGAAGCTGTATTAGACGTTATTAATAACGGAACGTCTCTCAAGGGAACGGCAAGTCGTTATCAAATAAATGTTATGACATTAAAAAGATACGTTCGCCGACAACGATCTGAAAATGTTGAAATAACTTATTATCCTGATTACAAGAAGGCTCAAATTTTTACAAATGCAGAGGAAAATATGTTTAAAGATTATTTAGATGTTGCCAGCAAATTACACCATGGCCTTACAACCAAACAAGCAAAAGAACTAGCATACGAGTTTGCCGTAAGAAATAATAAAAAAATACCTGCTTCGTGGAATAAACATAAGCAAGCCAGTTACGACTGGTTATACGGATTTCTGAAGAGGATGAAGACCTTATCACTACGATCTCCGGAAGCAACCAGTCTTACTAGAGCAACTAGCTTCAACAGAAACAATGTATCAAAATTTTTCATAAATTTAAAGACAGTTCTTGAAAGCAATGGAATTGGACCAGAAGCAATTTGGAGCATAGACGAAACTGGCCTTTCAACTGTCCATAAGCCAAAGAAGATTATTGCATGCAAAGGTGCAAAACAGGTTGGTAAAATTACGTCAGGGGAACGTGGACCAACAGTAACTCTTTGTGGTGCAATCAACGCAATTGGAAATCATATACCGCCTTTTTTGGTTTTTCCTCGAAAACTTTGGCAAGATCGCATGATTGATCATAGCCCACCAGGGACCACCGGCGTAGTTTATGAAAGTGGATGGATGACCGCTTCTAATTTCGTCAAATTTTTGGAACATTTTCAAAAACATGTAAAGGCGACTACCGACAATAAATCTTTAATCATAATGGACAATCACGATAGCCACGTTAGTATGGAAGCCATAACGTATGCCAAAGCACACGGAATAGTTCTTCTTGCCATACCACCACATACGTCGCATAAGCTCCAGGCGTTAGACACGAGTGTATTTGGCCCTCTCAAGAGTTTTTATAATACTGCCTGTGATGATTGGATGGTGGCGCACCCAGGAAGGACAATTACAATATATGAAGTCGGAGGATGCTTAGCTTACGCTTTCCCCCTAGCTTTTACTCCACGTAATATTGAGAGTGGATTCAGAGTTACGGGTATATGGCCTTTCAATTCCAATATTTTTACCGATGAAGATTTTATGTCTGCGTATGTTATTGATCGCGAAGATCCGGAAAACAAATCCACTTTATCCCAGTTTGATGTTGCACAACCAGCCATAGATAACAATAATCAACCCTCCACTTCTACTGGCACTTTCACCACCCCTGAAATTATTAGACCACATTCCTCAAGTGGATCCATTTCACATAATCAACAACTACGACGAACACTAATTGAGGACGAAAATCAGCCTTCTACTTCTACTGGTACTTTCACTACACCTCAAATAATTAGATCCCATTCTGTAAATGGAGATACTTCACAAAATGAACAGCTACAACAAACATCAAAAGAGCACAATAACCATTCTTTCCCTTTTGCCACGTTTACTAGTCCAGAAATGATTAGACCCCACCCTAAAGCCGGGCCCAGGACTTCAGCAAAGGGTAGAAAGCGAGCAACTACAAAAATTCTCACAGCAACACCAGAAAAACTTGCGCTTGAAGCTGAAGTTAAGGCTAAAGAAGAGAAAAAATTAGAAAAAGAGCAAAGGGCCAAAATAAGAGCCCTAAAAAGAATAACTAAACAAAAACTGAAGGATTTGAGGGAATCTTCAAGTTCGGGGGGCAGTGACATTATACTACCATCGTCAGAGTCTGAATATGATCCTAATGATGAAATGCAAGTAGAGACAGATAGTGAATGTGAATCGGAAGCATAAGGTGACGAGTTTGAGTTGAGTGTGCAAGATTGGGTAATTGTCAGCTTTGTCTCCGAAAGAAACTTAGTCCATCGATACGTAGGACAGATAATGGAAAAAAAGAACGAGGATTTTAAAATCAAATTTGCCCAAAAAAAAGATGAAAAAACCTTTAAGTGGCCAGAAAAAGAAGACATGGGTGAAGTCCCACGTGACCAAATTTTAAAAAAGTTACCACGCCCGACTTTTAGGAGCTACAGTAAGCGCATAGGATGTTTTGTCTTTCCCAAATCACTAATAATGTTCAATATTCGAGAATAATTTTTTTTCTTTTATCATTTTTCAGTATAGTTTTTTGCCAGAAAGTGTTATATATTTTTAATAACATTATTTGTTATAAGTCATGACTGAGTAAAGTTAGTTTTCAGCATCCAATTTTTGGTTTTATTTTAATATCGTAAATCTGGAAAGGTATAATCAAGTCTCCCATACACAAGGATCAAGTCTCCCGGAGTACGGGGAGACATGATTAGTTTCTCCATGTTACGAAATTCTACAAAAACTCGTTTTTTATTAGCAGTATATTTTTCGGGTGTACAATACCCAAAACTGTGATAAATTTGTAATGTTCCACTAAATTATCAAGGTTCTAGATTGGTTGTAAAAGGAGCTATCTGAAAAAATGTAACGGTGGGATCAAGTCTCCCTCTTCTCCCCTATATATATATATATATATATATATATATATATATATATATATATATATATATATATATATATATATATATATATATATATATATATATATATATATATATATATATATATATATATATATATATATATATATATATATATATATATATATATATATATATATATATATATATATATATATATATATATATTGAAAAAGTTGTATTTTATTAATTTTATTTTTATTTATAATAAATGTTGTAATTTTTAAAATCTGTGGTTCGTTGTTTAATTTAATATATACCTCAGCTAGCTCAATTATGTGTTCTAAGCAATCTGTCACTGTGTGACGTCGACTCTGTAGTCTCCTGGTAGAGTTCAAAAAGAAATTGTGGTTTAGAGTCGTGACAATAAAAATTTATTACAAAATGTGGAGACTCTATACAAGTACCTAAAAACTAAATAAATATTGCAACTTTATAAAGTGTTTAAATATTTTTTAAGAATTCTTCTTTTTTTGTTCTTTTTAAGGTTTAGACGATTCACCTATACACTAGGCAACTATACTATTCAGAAATTATTAACACCATACCAGGTAAGTAAAAAATTATTTTATTTAACAATTTACTAATCTTTTTCTCTCTTTTATTTCAGAGTCGAACCCACATTGTGATGGCTTCATGAAATTCATGAACAACAAACTCATATAAAAATCCATTTAAGTTGTATCCTTTTTAACATATTGAAATCATTTCAACTTCCCCCCAATTTGGATTTTGTTCAGTGCTAACTATCAGCACTTACTAAATCTAAATTCTTACCGGTAAACTTAAATATTTTATTAATATTAACATAACAATAAACTGACTTTTATTAATAAGCATATCTCTTGAATATTTTTTTTTTATAATTTACTCTATGACAAATACAGAATTCTCCAAACAAAATCTACAAATCTTTCACTAATTACATCAACTTCAGAATCAAATTTCCAAGTACTTTCCCAATTTCTTTACTTCTTTTCCTGTACTATTTATTTCTTGTACTATTTTCGTAGAAATTCTTATAATTGTTTCCCTATATACTATTTCAGTATCTTTATTCATTGCCGCTTTATTATTTATTCTTTTTATATCCGCATATAATATTAATTTCATCATCTCTACATATAACTCTCTATATTTCATATTTCAATATTTCTTATAATTTTATTTTTCATCTTATTTCCGCATATACTATTTATCATTATAATATTCCCTATTTCCCAATTTCTACAAAATATCGATTTGTCCATAGTACTTTGCTCATTTATTTATACTTGTAACTCCTATAAATCTACTTGAAAATAAATCAACCTTTTTTGTTTATATAAATTCATCATTATTCTGTACATCTGTTCCTAATAAATTATTTAATTATCAAATTTATCTCAAGATATGCTTATTTATTAATTATCCTTCTATTTACAAAACTTATATCTTATAATACCAAATTCGTGTCATAATATTGCCTACCCTTGTATGTTTATTCATAATACTTATAAATTCCCTCTATATTAAATATCCCTCTAATTTTATTAGTTTCTGGATGTCTTAGTTCATAACTGTTTACCCCATGTTCAGTACTAATGACATAAGGTCCTTCAAATGGCAAAAGTAATTTTCCACAAAGATTTTCATCCCTAAGTGATCTACCACTAACATTTGTATTTCATACATTTTATTTCCCAATTTTACATTACAGATTATAGAACTATTAGTATCATATAATTTTTTATTATTCGCCCCTAATAATGATAATTTATTTGTTTTTATTACCATAATATTGTCCTTATTTAAATTATTTACAATGTTTTTGTTGATTAGAGTTACTTCTGAACCTGTATCTAATAATAACTTGTATACTGAATCTTGTATGTACCCTTCAATAAACTTTAAAGTATTAGTGTTATTATTTTTATTTAATTCCCCAGTATCTCTAATAAACTCCCTTGGATGTTCATACTTTGATAAGTAGACAATATTATGCACATAGGAGCGGTCTAAATAAAATTTCTGCCTTCTGCATCAACACTTGCTTCCCCCCTATTCTCCTCTGTTCTAACTACATTCACCTGTCTTCTCTCCTCATTTTCCCCCCTATTATATCTTGGATTCCCTTCTCTGTAAGCTTCCCTATTTCTCGTATCCTGTGGATAATTTCCCTGGTTCTGTCTCCAATTATTGCCTCTGTCATTTCCTTGTCTCCAGTTATTCCCTCTATCATTGTTTGGATTCCCTTGTCTACGTTCCCAGTTATATCTTCCGATATCTCTCCTGGCATTGTTCATATTCTCTCCCCTATTTGTAAAATCCCTGCTTCTATTTTGTCTCTCAAATTCTCTTTCCCTATAATTATTCCCTCGATTCACATATCCCTGTCTATTTGCTGTGTTATTCCTATATGTCCCTTGCTCTTGTCGTTGTTTCGAATATTCAATTTCATTTCTATCGGATCCCTTACATTCTTTACCTTATTTTTGATGATATCTACAAATATTCTAGGATGTAAGTGATTCAGGTTTCCGTCAAACTTAATTCCCCCATCATTATAACTCGGCATCACAGTACTCACTCCCCTTGTTTGTCCTAGATTTGATTCCAAACGCTGAATCTCCTCACTTGCATTTTTAAATTTCTCTTTCAATTCCTCAACTTGTCCCTGTAATACTCTATCTCCCTTTTCCGCCTGATTTGCATGCCTACCAATTTCCAGTTCCAAATTCTGCAATCCCATCTTTATATTGTTTTTGATAATGGTAAGTTTTTCCTCATGATCCTGAGTTTGCCTTTTAACACTTTCTACCTCCCTAACAATCTCTTTATTCTGCTTATTAACTTCTTTGTTTATTTCCCTTGGTAAATTCTCTTGAATGGATGTTCCCAACTCTACAAATCTGCTCCCAATTTCCTGTCCTATTTCCGCTCTAATTATGGCCTTTTCTCTGGATATCTCCTCCTGTACATTCCTCTTAAAATCCTCACTTTCTCCTCTAACCTGTTCTACTTTCTCTTCTAAACCTTGGGTAATGTGTAGCATCTCTTCCCTGACTATCTTCACTTCTTCTTTGATTTCTTCCCTCATTTTAATTAACTCTCCCCTAAGTTCTCCTTTAATATTATTTTCCATTTTGTTCATATCCCCCCTAATATTGTTAATATTACTATCCATTTTGTACATATCCCCCCTAATATTATGATCCATCTGTTGTAGCATCCGCATTATTTGCCTCATATCCATCTGTGTCATCCCTGACTCTCCAACATCTCCTTCCCTGCGTCTCTCCTCCTGCACTCTACTTTCATCCTCACTTTCATCACGTCTATCTCTCACTGTCTCATCCAACTCCTCTCTCAAACTATCTGTTAGACTTCCCTCTCTATCACCTTGTCCTGCTTCTTGTATGCATTGCTCTAAATATACTACAACTTCTCCTGACCTTCCTCTGCTTTCTTCATCTACCTGTATATCCTGTTCCTGTTCTAATACCTGTTCTCCTTTACTCTCTTTCGGTACGACTTCTTTTCCATTTCTTAAAGTCATTCGGTCTGCCATTTTATCCTAATATCTATTTATTCTCAAATTTAACTTTAACTGCCCCAGAATCTCTGCAACACTAATCACACCAATTTATTTTTACTCTAATCTGTGTAATATTAATAAATCTGCTTAAAAACACCCTTATTTCTGTTTTCCGAGAGGCCCCACGTTGTTAGCGTCAATTGAAAAAGTTGTATTTTATTAATTTTATTTTTATTTATAATAAATGTTGTAATTTTTAAAATCTGTGGTTCGTTGTTTAATTTAATATATACCTCAGCTAGCTCAATTATGTGTTCTAAGCAATCTGTCACTGTGTGACGTCGACTCTGTAGTCTCCTGGTAGAGTTCAAAAAGAAATTGTGGTTTAGAGTCGTGACAATAAAAATTTATTACAAAATGTGGAGACTCTATACAAGTACCCAAAAACTAAATAAATATTGCAACTTTATAAAGTGTTTAAATATTTTTTAAGAATTCTTCTTTTTTTGTTCTTTTTAAGGTTTAGACGATTCACCTATACACTAGGCAACTATACTATTCAGAAATTATTAACACCATACCAGGTAAGTCAAAATTAATTTATTTAACAATTTACTAATCTTTTTCTCTCTTTTATTTCAGAGTCGAACCCACATTGTGATGGCTTCATGAAATTCATGAACAACAAACTCATATAAAAATCCATTTAAGTTGTATCCTTTTTAACATATTGAAATCATTTCAATATATATATATATATATATATATATATATATATATATATATATAATAATAATAATATATAATAGCCTCCCGTTTTATACCGCTTCGCGACTTTGGGAGTATAGCAGGGTAGTCTGCTATATCTGAGGCCTACGGTATACAAGGAAGGTAACATGGCCAGTGCTACGCTTCAACCGCCTATTATTACCCCTGGTTTTACCCAAGGTACTCGCTTTTATTCAGGCTGAGTCAACCTGGGGCCTATAGTCATTTTTAAAAATGTCTAGTTGTTCTTGCCGGCGGTAGGATTCGAACTCCGGACCACCGGCATGCGAGGCAGAATCCTACCGCTTGCGCTACGCAGGCCCATATATATATATATATATATATATATATATATATATATATATATATATATATATATATATATATATAGAGGAAAAGAAAAGAAATTTAATCTTTGCAGATAAGTTAAATAGTAAACTCTTAAATATTGGGGAAATCTGCAAGAAAGACTCTAATGAGTATCAATTGTTTCACCGAACGTTTTCGCCAAAGAAAATCAAACTAGTTTCAGAATATTCTGATACTCAAAGATGATTCAGATATGGATGATGATTCCGATGCAGAATGTTGTGCAGGATGGTTAGAAATATATTCACAAATTTCCAACTTCGACGACTGGCTTCAATGTATGCATTGCAAGAAATGGTTTCACGAATCTTGTAGCAAATACTTTAATTTCTGCGACCTTTATGGCAAACTTATTTGTTCAACAAGAAGTACCTA
Source organism: Diabrotica undecimpunctata (assembly GCF_040954645.1). NCBI lineage: Eukaryota > Metazoa > Arthropoda > Insecta > Coleoptera > Chrysomelidae > Diabrotica > Diabrotica undecimpunctata. The sequence goes on from NC_092811.1 coordinate 56,740,403, forward strand.
GAGAACTAGTTATGTAACATAAAAATGAGTTATATGTAACGTAAAAATGAGTTATCTTAATTATATATATATATATATATATATATATATATATATATATATATATATATATATATATTGAAAAAGTTGTATTTTATTAATTTTATTTTTATTTATAATAAATGTTGTAATTTTTAAAATATGTGGTTCGTTGTTTAATTTAATATATACCTCAGCTAGCTCAATTATGTGCAAAATTTACTTTAGACTTTTGATAAATTAACCCAAATGAAGCACGTTATTTATTAATATTGAACAAATTTAATATAAACAATAAAATTCGTCTGCAACTTGGATTGCCTTTAAAATTTTACAAAAATAGGAATCGTATAAATCTTAATGTGGTTTAGTGTCGTGACAATAAAAATTTATTACAAAATGTGGAGACTCTCTACAAGTACCTAAAAACTAAATAAATATTGCAACTTTATAAAATGTTTAAATGAACTATAAAGAAAAAGAAAATGAACACTTTATTCCGCTGACTTTTAACTTGCATTCAAATATAATCAAAATTTCAAATGATCCCCAAAATTATTATCCAACCTCACTTTAAAACAGTTCTGATTTATTTAAAGAAAACTAACTACTCGCAAAATAATCGGTGAAACTGGAATATCAATCCTCTCTTCGGAAGTTAAGGTACGTACTATTCTATTTTTAATTTAATGATCATTAATATTTTCTTTTTTAAGGCCTATCGCAATTATGTTAATTCATGAATTTTAATTTTCTCAATTTAAATGACATTTCTGTACTCCAATAATAATTTATAAGTCAAATTGTTTCTCTTACTCTCTGGAACAAATTCTGGATATCTCTGCTGTGGAAACTGTGGAAAAACTAAAATTCTAATTAGACGAGTTAAAAAACACTTCCGACCTATTCCACAGTTTCAGGGCTCCCCTTCGTCGAAAAATCCTCGTCGGCCTCCCCAAAAAACCTATTATCCGTTGCTAACAGTAACCAACGTTCTTTTTTCTTTTCGTCTTCTATTTTTTTTTAAACCATAAAACTGTCCTGTTCTAACACATTTGTCAATCCACATTAATTTCTCATAATCACTTTAATCACATCTAATTTGGGAATTTATAAAAAAAAATGTTCAGATATAAAACTTATTCTATTACAACGCTAATACAATTTATTCTTTTCATCTCCACATCATTGTAATTTCTTATTTAACAAAACCCCTATTAATTTAGCTCCCACAGACTTGCTTGACAGTTTATTTTCTGACGTTTTTTTTAAAATTTCTATGTTTAAATATTTTTTAAGAATTCTTCTTTTTTTGTTCTTTTTAAGGTTTAGACAATTCACCTATACACTAGGCAACTATACTATTCAGAAATTATTAACACTATATCAGGTAAGTCAAAATTAATTTATTTAACAATTTACTAATCTTTTTCTCTCTTTTATTTCAGAGTCGAACCCACATTGTGATGGCTTCATGAAATTCATGAACAACAAACTCATATAAAAATCCATTTAAGTTGTATCCTTTTTAACATATTGAAATCATTTCAATATATAGAGGAAAAGAAAAGAAATTTAATCTTTGCAGATAAGTTAAATGATAAACTCTTAAATATTGGGGAAATCTGCAAGAAAGACTCGAATGAGTATCAATTGTTTCGCCGAACGTTTTCGCCAAAGAGAATTAATTTGGCTTCTTCAGGGCTGAAAGAGAATAAATTATAATTAGCTACCATATATTATCTATTAAAAACATTATTGATCTTACCCTAACTTAGAATTGTAGAGTTAGAATATTAAAAAACTTTGCTAGTAACATAGTGGTCTTTCTTTTTTTTTCGGTTGATATCGTTATTTTAGCTCTTACTAACATATGATCACTGCTTGTACTGAACAAGAAACAACCAAAGAAATGGACAAAACCAACTAACATTCTGGAGTTCGAAAAATATATTGGTAATTCATTAAAAGATACAACAACAGCAGACATCAATATATTGAACAAACAAATAGTTAACACAATGCAACAGGCTCAAACTAAATATTGTCCGACAAGCAAAAAAGATGAAAAACTGAGTCAACCCACGAAAACCCTTATAGAACTAAGGCGACAAATGAAAGGAGATAGCACTACAAGCAAAGAAGCGATAAATCAAATAAATAAGACGATCACAAAGGCAATAAGAAAAGACATAAGAAACTACAATGTAGAAAAAACAAAACAGGCAATAGAGCAAAATAAGAACATGAAAGTTTTGAAGAGGAGCGCACAAAAGGGAAAAATAGAAATTAACAAACTGAGAAACAGCACTGGAGAAGAAACAACGAACAGAGATGAAATATTAAGAATAGTCGAAGAGTTCTACACAGAGTTATATAGATCAAGAAAAAAAGATAACAATACGGAACCTCCAATTACACTACAAACTGGGGTATTAAACCAAGGATCAGATTTAATGCCCGATATAACAAAATCGGAAATCAAAGAAGCCCTGAAGAAAATGAAAAATAATCGAACCCCGGGTGAAGATGGAATAGTATCAGAAGCACTAAAAATTGGAGGGGATGTATTACTTGAAAAAATTAAACAACTTTTCAATATCTGCCTTCACAGCGCCAATATTCCAATAGACTGGAACAACGCTACTATGATTCTATTACACAAAGCAGGAGACAAAGCAAATTTAGAGAATTACAGACCGATTGGCCTCCTCAACCATATATATATAAGTTGTTTACGCGAATACTAGTTACGAGAATGGAAAGAAAATTAGAGACTTATCAACCAAGGGAACAGACAGGATTCCGAAAAAGTTACGGAACAAATGACCATCTACAAAGTATAAAAACCTTAATAGAGAAAGCAGTGGAATACAATAAACCTCTAGTTCTAATATTTATCGATTTTCACAAAGGTAGATTATAGATATACTAAATTATTATACAAAATATACCTGCAGGCAACAACCACTGTCAGATTACATACTAACAGTAATCGCATAAAAATAGAACGGGGGGTTAGACAAGGAGACCCAATGTCACCTAAACTTTTTAATACGGTGCTAGAACATGCTTTTAAGAATTTGGATTGGATGACAAAGGGAATAAAAATAGATGGAGAATATCTAAACAACTTACGTTTCGCCGATGATATACTTATAATAGCTGAAGATCTAGGTATGGCAAGAGAGATGGTACAGGAACTCGTTGTGGCTACAGAAAGTGTAGGTTTAAATATAAATATCTCGAAAACAAAAATCATGACCAATTTGGTACCCAACCAGAACATCAGTATTGGTGAGAAAAAAATGGAACTCGTAGATAGATATAAATACCTGGGACGTGAAATTATGATTGGCAGGGATAACCAGACTCATGAACTGAAGAGAAGAATCGGCCTTGGGTGGACAGCATTTGGAAAACTGAGAGAAACTTTTAAAAGTGAGCTGCCCACATGCCTAAAGAGAAAGGTATTTGATCAGTGCGTCCTCCCAGTCTTGACGTACGGAGCAGAAACACTTACCTTAACAAAAGCAGTAGCTACCAAACTGAGAGTCACGCAGAGAAGAATGGAGCGGTCCATGTTAGGAATAACTCTGCGAGACAGAATAACCAACGAAGACATCAGGAGAAGAACCGGAGTGACTGACATCATCGAGAAGATAGCCAGACTAAAATGGAGATGGGCAGGACACATAGCCAGAATGACAGATGGGCGATGGACAAAGAGGTTATTGGAATGGAGGCCAAGGGAAGACAAGAGAAGCGTCGGTCGTCCACCTACAAGATGGACTGACGATTTAAGAAGACTCAATAAAAACTGGATGAGAGCGGCGCAAGATAGACGGGGTTGGAAACATGAGGAAGAGGCCTATGTTCAGCAGAGGACTTTTAAGGTTTGAAATGTATGGTAGCTTTGAACTTAAAACGCAAAGGTTTACCCAAGGTTAATCGAAAAACCCAATGTAACTACATTTAAAAGGAGGTAATTCTTTGAATTGTCGGCAATAACTAAATTTTTGATTGTTAGAAAGTTTAAAGGTGAGGTTCTGTTATAGCCAGAACGCATGCGCTGACAAATATAATTAGTTCTTTTGAATCTTTATGTCGTTAAGGTTCATTGGTAAAAACGAATGAAATTGAATCCTAGTATAGGGAAATATTATTTTGATTTTCTTTATTTAATTATATTCTATTGTTCATGTATTATTATATCTTATTGAGATGTATCTAAGAAAATCAAGGGAATGTTATCTTTTTTAGTTAATGAAAATTAATTATAAAGGTAGGTTAGTTGTTAATGGATATATCAGTCAAGTTAGTTATCTGTGATGTTGTATTGTTCTTGGTATCTGATTTAAGTAAGAAGTGGTATATATCGCTTAGATTCTTAATGTCACTCTTAACATTAATGGAGAAATCGTTAAGGAAAATATAAGACATTTCAATGAACTCTCTTTTAGATTTATTGTTCTCACGGTGGAGAATTGTAGTGTTAGTATAGTCAATGAGATGACCAGTGGAATGGACATGTTTGGCTAATGCACAACGGTCAGGGTGAAGTCGAGAATCACTTTTGTGTAGTGTAATACGTGATTTCAATAATTGAGATGTTTGGCCGATGTAGGAATTGTTGCAAGAGAGGCATGGAATGTTGTAGACAATGTTACTAAGCCTATCTATGGGAGTCTTATCTTTTATCTTAGAATAAAGATTATTAATTGTTAGGGCTGATCTACAAGCCACATTAAGTTTAATGTTGTTATTATTATTACCAAAGCTATTTTCAACACTTTTCAGAATCCTTGTTAACCCCGGAGTGATATCTCTAAAATATGGTAATAAAAAATATTTGTTGATAGGAGTATCCGAGACTGGGTTCCCACTTAAGACATCAGGATCAGCATTGTTAGTCGCGAAGGAAGGTGAAATATCTTCATTATGGATAGTATTAAACAAAATCTTATTCACTAATGGTGTTGGATAAGCGTTTGAAATAAAAAGTTTCTGTAGGATTTGTAGGTTTTCTGTATGAAATGAAGGATCTGATAGTTTTAGATCTAAAGCTTAAATATGATTGATTTTACAATTTTTGTGAGACAAAAGTAGGGAAAGAATTATAAAATTGGTTAATGGAAAACTACTAAAAAAACAACTGAAATTTTTAAAAGACACAGAGAAGCCCAAAAATTATAGCGTCTTTTGATGAGAATGGCTGGAAACTAATTAAAGAATCAATACAAATTTATTTTATGAAACCAAAGCAAGAATTAAACTGTTGTTTAGATGCTTGTTCCTCCTGTAATATATGCCGACATATATATTTGTGCACATGCCCTGATTCAAGTAAATCTATGCTAATTTGCAAGCATATTCACTACATAATGCTTCATAGTTAGAGTGTCACAAATATAACAAAAAAGCCACAAAATAAAGATGATGGTAATGAAGACCTTTTTTATAATGTTCTAGATAAATCTAATGAATCTATGAAAAAAAAAATAAATAACAAGATTAACCTTTTATTTTCTAAATTGCAAAATTATAATTGGGCGGCGTTAAGCAGAAAGCTACCAACCCTCAATATATCAGATATTGGGTTAGAGGCATATTTGGAAAACAAAAACGCGTTTTATATTGTGTAAAAACCTACCACTCCTAAATTAATATATAACCTATAAAACTATAAAAATGCAAAGCCACATATTAAATTTATCTGATAATCTAATTTGCAGAAACCTACCAACCCACTTGGTATTATACTTTTAATTTACAGAAACCTTCCAACCCACTTGGTAGTATTTTAATAAAGCGCGACTTGCATCCAAATGGGTAGATAGTTTTCTATAAATATTGGGCTCTGCAGTTATAAAAACCTGAACTAATAATTTTATGTGTTGTTTTATTTTTATTTAGTAAGTTTAATCGCCGGTGTGTTTAATGTGTTTAGTTTTAGTAGCAGTGGTCTAGATAGTTTAAAAAGAATTTTGAATACAGTGAAAAAGAAGTTGGAAGTACACTTTGGATTTAGCATAATGTACAGGAATCGAAGTGTTAGAATACTAAAGGCTGCTCTTGCAATACATGAAAATTCAGGCAAGTACTTGTATTATTATAATTTTTAGTTCTTTCCTTTAAATTTTGGTACAAAAGCTTACTGACCGATTGTAACTAAACAAACCAGACTAAATAAATTAGGTAGTCTAATTGTTTAGTTAGTTAAAATAAGTCTAAATATTTGTGGTTTTGTTTTTAGGTCCTGGGTCCACTACGATCGGTATTATCTATTATAACATGCGTCAAAACTTTCGCATTGATAAAATATATTTTTTTAGATAAAATATTTTATGAATGTGATGAAGAAACAGTAGTAGGACCAAATCCGCCAAATGTTGCTGTTCAAATCAACACATCTGAGAACACACTACCTTTAAGTTATGATGATTTAACAACTCTCACAACTTTTTCAGTTGCTACGCTTATTAAATGCGACAAATTTTCAGAGGAAACATTTGTATAAAAGAGTAAGGCTACTCTTGCAAAAACATACTTCCAGGTAAGTATCTTTTATTATTCAGTTCGTTTTTGGCAGTGGTCAGGTAAAGTTCTTATCAGTGCGTGAACGAGTCTTCATTAAGTGTTTGTTTATTTATTTTTTGATTGTAATGATCGGGGATTCGGACGGAAGATATGAACCTCCTGATAGGGGAAAAAGTATAATTATAGATGAAGTGAATATGGAATTTAGCGGAAATGGAAAAAGCGACGAAACAGGTGGTATTGAAAAAATAATAAAACAAAAAAATAAATATAGTTCAACGGACCAAGGTCCATATTATGTATTTGTGCAAAGTAAAGAAGGAAACATAGGTAAGTTTTATAAAATTTCTACTGCTAGATTAATTTTAAATGCAGAACCGGAGATCAGGGATAACATTTTAAATATGTCTGTACCTGGTAGAAATAAAGTTAAAGTCGAATTAAATTCATTTAATAGTGCCAACAAATTAGTCGAGTCTAAAGTATTTCAAGAAAAAAATTACGAGGCTTATATACCCACTTTCTTTACATACAAAAAAGGTGTAATAAAAAGTATTGACAAGGATATCAAAGACGATGATTTATTAAACATAATTAAACCTAAATATGGAAATAATTTTAAAGTTTATGAAGTAAGAAGAATAAAACGAAAGGTAAATGGTGAGTTACTCCCTACAATGGCAGATATTGTTACTTTTAAGGGGCAAATGATACCTAAACAGGTAGTAATAGAAAAAATTATATACGATGTAGACATATATGTTCCACGAGTAATCCAATGCAGACAATGCATGAGGTACGGTCACGTTAGTGCACAATGTAGAGGTAAAGTTCGATGTGGAAAATGCGGCAATGAACATGAAACAAATTCTTGTAATTCGCAATTAACATCATGTATTTTATGCAAAGGAAATCATGAAGCAACGGATAGGAAAAATTGTGAAGAATTTCATCGTCAGAAACAAATTAAAACATATATGGCCACAGAAAATTTATCCTATAGTGAGGCTAATAAAAAATATGATAATAGTTACGCAACGGTGACAAAGAATGTAAATAAAAGCACTCATTACTCAGTACCAGTTAAACGCAGACGAAATTTAGAAAGTTATCCTAATTATCCCCGTTCAGGATATTCTGACGAGCATAAGGAGATTCTTTCATCTCCATCTACTAGTAGTCAACCGGTATATCAAAATTATAGAAATATCCCTAACTATTCCCAATCAACAATGAGCTCAAATTCAAATAAAAACTGTAAAATAAACTCTGTTTGTGATATGATTATAAGCACTTTTAAAAATGTATTAAAGAATAACTCAATAACTTTAGACAATATAAAAATGTTTGACGATTTTAAAAATAATTTAAGTCGTATTCTCGCAGATAATGAATAAGTTCAAAATTGTACAGTGGAACACTAGGTCCATTGTACACAATAAAGGTCATTTTGAGAAATTTATTTTTGAAAATAATATAGATATAGCTATAATTAGTGAAACGTGGTTAAAAGAAAAAAATAATATTAATTTCAGTGGTTATAATATATTTCGGAAGGATAGAGATGATGGTTATGGAGGATTAGCTATTTTAACTAAAAAATACATTCATTTCACAGGTCATCCAAATCATCATAAAATCAATCAGGTTATGAGTATATCAATATCAGTCAAATTAAAATCAAATAAAGTACTTAATATATATTCAGTGTATGCAAAACCAAATTTAAATGTATCAGAGAGTGAATGGAAAAAGTTTTTTAATAGTTTAAGTACACCATTTTTGATGGCAGGAGACTTTAATTGTCACCATAATGCATGGGGTTGCGATCAGAATGATAGGGCTGGACTTAGTCTATTAACAGCAATAGAAGACTGTGAGTTATGTTTTTTAAATAATGGGGCCGAAACTATAATACTTAGATTATACACTAAAAATAAATCAGCTGTGGACATAACTATATGTTCCAGTGACATATCTTCCTGTTTTGATTGGAACGTTAAAAATGTAGCTCTAGGTTCTGATCACTTTCCAATAATAATTGAAAGGGATGTTGATAATATAACAATAGTTAATGAGAGAACCCGATGGAACGTGAACAGAGCAGATTGGTCGTTATTTTCTTCGATTCTTGAAACTATTGACACCAAAGATATAAATACTGATGAAAATATTAATAACATATATAATACATTTATCAATATAATTAATGATGCTTGTGAATTATCGATACCTAAGAAAAAAATGACGATCAATAGTAAATTTAATAAAAAATTATGGAACCCAGAATGTGCACAAGCTATAAAATTTCAGCAAGAAGCTTTTTTAGAATTTAAACGAAATAGTACATATGAAAATTACATAAAATATCAGAAAGCAGAGGCAATTAAGAAAAAAAACAATATTAAAAAGTAAAAAAGCTTCTTGGCGAGAATTTTGTAATAAATTAAATAAAAATACTCCGGTCCAAGAAATTTGGAAAGAAATTAAAAAAATCAAAAATACTTATAATGTCCCAAAAAATCAAGTAAAGAAAGATAATTGGACTGAAGAATTTTTAAATAAGTTAGCTCCACCCTGGGTTTCACCAAATTTAAATGTAAACCATCCTAAAAAAGTGAATAATAATAACTCAAACTATTTGTTATATGAATTTACTCTAAAAGAACTAGAATATAGTTTAAAGTGTCATAAAAATACTGCTCCTGGATTAGACAATGTCCATTATATTATGCTGTATTACTTACCAAGGTGTCAGAAAATAAAATTGTTAAATATAATTAATTTAATATGGATGAAAGCTGAATTTCCGGATTCATGGAAGGATTATGTAATTATACCGATTTTAAAACCAAATAAAGATATAGACTCAGCGGATTCATATAGAGGAATTTCATTAGGATCGTGTATTTTAAAAACATTCGGACGGATGGTAAAGAGAAGACTTGAATTATGGTTAGAGAAAAATAACAAAATTAGTGATACACAATATGGGTTTCGTAAACTAAGATCGACATCAGAAAATATAGCTAACCTTATCCTAGACATTAATATATCCTTTTCTGAACGTAAATCCCTAGTATCTCTATTCATAGATGTAGAAGGTGCATATGATAATATCAAATTAAATATCCTCTATCAACAAATGGAGAAGATAGGAATACCCAGTGACTTTGGTAAAAGAATAATAAAACTGTATTCAAATAGGAAATTACAACTTCAAATCAATAATGAACTATTGGATCCAAGAATTTCTAATGTTGGGTTACCGCAAGGAAGCATCCTTAGTCCTTTACTATATCTCATTTATACCTCAGACTTACACAAAAAAGTTAATACAAGAGGAAATGTTCTACAGTTTGCTGATGATGTGTGTATATATGTACCTAAAGTTGAAATCGACCAAGGTATCAATATAATGAGTAAAATGTTTTCGACAATAGAAGAGTATTATTTTAATAGAGGACCCAGCATCTCTACAAAGAAAACCCAAGCATGTATATTCTCCAAAAAACATAGATTACCACAATCTATAGTATTCAATAACGTTAATTTTGAGGTTCAAGCATCCATTAACTATTTGGGTATGGTAATAGATAGGAAGTTATTGTGGAACGAACACATAGACCGCTTAATAACAAAAACAGAAAAAGGATTAAATACAATAAGATCAGTGTGTCATACAAGTTGGGGAGCTGATCCAAATGTTACGCTTACCTTTACAAAGCTTATATTCGTTCAATAATAGATTATGGGTCAATTTTTTATAGTCAAGCAGCGAAGACTCACCTGAAGAAATTAGATAGGTTAGTAAATAAAGTCTTAAGAATAAGTATAGGTGCACTTAAAAGTACACCCATTTCAAATTTAAATGTAGAATGCAATGAACCTCCACTAAATTTCAGAAGAGATTACTTAACGGAGAAGTTTTTATTAAAAATGTATGCAAAGAAAAGTCCAGTAGTCCAAAAATGCTTTGAGCTCAGTATTTACGATCTAGTCAAAGAATATTGACAAAAAAAGCCTACAATTCCTATTATTGAATCGTACAAATACGTAAGGATACAACTTAGTAAGGACATTTCGACTTCAAGAGAATTACCATGTTTTAAAATAGAATTAGAACACTTGGACAGCATAAAAGTAGGATATCTTAGAGACTACTCAGAATTTGAACAATATATCCGGAATAGCATGTTCCAAGCTGACATAAAGTCTATGTTCCCTAATTATTCATATATTTTTTCGGATGCATCTAAATCAGATTTAAAGGTTACATCTGCCTTTTACGATCCAGATCGAAAATTTAGTACAGTAGTAGATCTAAATATTAAAACCTCGATATATACCGCTGAATTAATAGCGATATTAGAATCACTTAAATATATTAGTAATTTCTCAAGATCAAAATCTAATTACGTTATATTCTCTGATAGTAAAAGTTCAATACAAAAAATTGAAAATATTTCTAAATATAACAATATTGGATTTAATTATGTGTTATCTGAAATTATAAACCTGGTGGGTACAATAAAATTAAGAGGATCTAATGTAATGTTTTGTTGGATAAAAGCTCATTGTGGAATATCAAATAATGAAATAGTAGATAAAATTGCTAAATATAATGAACCATCCAAAGAATCAGAATATAAATGTGTAATTGAAGATCTAAATTCTCATCTAAGGAAAAAAATGATAAATTCATGGCAAAAAATGTACAATTTATCCAACAAAGGATTATATTATAAAGATATAAAACCAAAAATACAGTCCTCAACGTGGTTCAAAAACTCAAATTTTAATAAAGATATGATTAGAATACTATGTAGAATAAGATTTAACCATGCTCTGTCTCCGTTACATAAATTTAGAATTAATTTAACCGAAACTCCATTTTGCGAATGTGGCGAAGAAGGCTCAATTGAGCATTTAGTTTTAAATTGCTCATTAAATATACGATGTATAAACCAATTTATGATAAAAATATACGAGTATATCAATAAGGAAAAAATTAGTATTAAAAGACCTTTTAATTTATCAGATTTAATAAAAACCAATAACTTGCATATATATGAAATAATTTTTCGCCACATACGTGAAATGAAAATGAATTTCTAAATGTATTATGGTAACAGTGTATATATTTCAAACATAAAAAGTTAGTTATATAAGTCCTTTGTTTTAACCCAGTTGTTAACCTTTCTATCCGTGGTCTAATTTTGTGTTGTGCAAATCGCCTTGATAGACCCCTAGGCGTATGTAATAAATCAGCAAAACCATATATTTTCCTTTTCCTTCCAGTAAAAAAAAATTAAGAAAAAAAAAATAATAAAAAAAAAAAATAAAAAACGAGAGAACCCGTTGTTGTTACGGGTTCTCTCTATGACAATTGTTAAAAAAAAATTAATTAATAACTCAAAACATAATAGGCTAATAGATTATGTCTCTAGTCATAAAATGAAACTACACACACACACACATCTTTTATTATTGTTTTTTTTTTAGTTTAACTTCAGTAGATAAATATGATAAATTACCCGTTTATTCTAAATAAAATTTATTAGTATATCTTAGTAATACCTTTTATCTTTTTAGACTATATTTATGGACCGGGTTAGGAAGCAACTGATTCGCCAATGGTTGCTGTTCAAATTACCACAACTAAAGCAAGAGTCTCTGAAAATAATGTTCTAATAGCTCTTACATCTGTTGCATCTGTTGGTGTTTCTACATTTGATATATGCGACAATATTTCTGATTAAAATTTTATAGAAAATAGTGATGACTCATTGGCAGATCCCCATTATGAAGTTAAGCAGGAAGATTCTTTATCAGAAATAGAAATAGACCAACCTAAAGATATCAGTGACAAAAATATTTCCGTCCATGTTGTTGCAGATAACGATCCCTAAATCGTTTCCATTCAAGAAATTAATCCAGCTTTGAATGAAAGGCCAAAAAAAGGGACAAAGCTAAAAATTCCCAATCAAACTAAAAAAGAAAAAAAGATAAGGATGTACACCAATAAACCATATTTTAACTATAAATGTGTTCAAGTTCAACCTAAGGAGTTCGCTGATTTTCATTGTAACTGTATATCAAAATCAGAAAATATTTCTGTTGAAAGTCGAAAATCTTAATTTGATAGGTTTTGGTCGCTAAATTCATATAATGCTAAAACTAATTTTATTGCTGCTGGTGTATCTGAGATATCAAAAAAAAGGAATATGGTAGAAATATCGAAAAAAGGAAATACACTCGAATTTATAAAATAAAGGTTCACACTACCGCAGGGAACAAATGGAGGCGAAATATCTACCACCTGGTACCACTTTACACCAAATGTATGACATGTACAAGTAGGAAGAAGCCAATCCCGTAAGCTTAATGTCATACAAGAACATATTCAACACGAAATTTAATTTGGAAATAAAGCCATTAAAAAAAGACACCTGCAATGTTTTTATACATTTAAAATGAAAGTAGGTAACGAAAAGGATGTAGAAAAAAAAAGAGTTCAAGCAGGAACATAATAAGCACTTGCAAGTTGCAGAGGAGGCACAGAAAATGAGAAGAGATGATATCTAGATAGCGACTGAACAAATAAATCAAGAGTGTTTAAGTTTTGACTTAGGAAAAAACCCTACCACTTCCCAGAATACCTACAGGCGTAGTATTTTATAAGCGTCAGTTGTGGGTATATAATGCAGGAATACACAGTGCTAAAGAAGAAAATAGTGGATACTGCTACGTTTGGGTAGAAGGTTCAGCTGGAAGGGGCGCCCAAGAAATAGGCTCTTGCCTTATAAAACATATAACAAGTAAATTAACTCCAGTCGAAATAATAAGTTAATACTTATGCTTAAATCAATTTTGCATGGGACACGCACAAACTTAGAAAGCATTACCGTAAAATATCTCTGTTATGGTCATAGTTTTCTGCCCAACGACACTGATTTCAATGATATTGAGTCGGCTCTTAAACGACAGCAAAGATTATATACCCCAAATGACCACATCGAGGTAATGCGTTCTTGCAGAAAGCAGAGACCATTGTTTGTTACCCAAATACACGTCGAAGATTTTTAGGCGTAATGAACATTGAAAAAAATTACTAATCGCAAAGTGACCCCCGTATGAAGGCGGGCTCAGGTAGAATACCTTCACGGCTTCTCCTGCTTGTCGTAAAAGGCGACTAAATGGAGCAGTTGTCCACTACCCCTATCCCGGTGTCATAACAAAACTCACAATCATACTACACCCACCCCTACCCATCATACACGTCCTGATACCCAAACCTATACCCGAGGAGAAAACCTCCACTAATACAAAAACCACTGAGAACAAATGGATATGCAATATATCGCCACCCTAACCTCAAGGTGTAACACCGTCGTGCCGAAGGGGTGCATGGCCCAAGGGGAAAAGTGGGTCTCAAGCGATGCCCTAAGAAGAAGGCAAACCGAAGGGGATTATAGCCTTGGCGGACTATGGGCGCACTGTCCCGCTGGACCGAAGAATCGACCCAATTCGTGGGAAGAAAAATGGAAAAATATTTAATAAAAAAGAAGGTAAACATAGGGGTAGAAGAGTCTATGGATAATATAGGCGAAGAGAGGCTGGCGACATTAGTGGAAGAGGAAGAAAAGGACAGTCGGGGGGAGAAAAATGTTGAGCTAAAGGAGAAGAACGAAGGGGAAAACGAGAACATAGGTGAAACGGTGGAGAAAAATGGCAGTGCAAACGAAACGGGGGATAGTAATGATGAAAATGAATGGACGACCAACACTAACAGAAAAAAGAAAAGAGAATCGCACAGAGAGAAAAACATAGGAGCTAGTGGAAATAAGAATGAAAGTAAGATCAATTTAAAAAGAAGTGAAACAGAGAAAGGAATGTCAAAAATGAAGGGATGTATCGACGAGTTAGTGAACCTAACAAAGGCGGTGGAAAATACAAAGAACGAGATCAAACAGGGAGCCGCAAAGGTACGGCAGATTTGGTGCGAAATGGAAAGAAACATTAGAGAGTTAATGTATAGTGCTATAGAGGATATAGTGCTACTGGTGTAACCTATAGATTATACAAAATTCACGAGAATTCAAAACAGTCTGAATAACACGTTGCATAAAAAGATTTTTTTCTTATCATTATAATTTGTCTACTTAATAATAACATTTTGTGAATTGTCTTGTGAGGTATACGTTCTTACCCTATGTATTCGATGTCAAAATTTAATGTTTACATCTCCTTTTTGTAATATTTTAATTTGTTTCAATTGTGTTTTGATTTTTTTTCCAATTTTACCATTAAAAAAATGTTTTCTAGAAACTTTTGTTTTAGTTTCGAAATCTACCGATTTTTGTCGGGATCTACCGATTCTCCTGCAACTGAGTCTGGCAACACTGTTTGTACTATAACCATAATAACAAGAACAAACCACATTTCACTTTTTTGGTTAGCTGTAAAATATCGTCGACACTTGCTAATACTAATTGAATATTATGGCAAGCATAAAAATTTATACAATATAAAATCAGCGTTATACATAAACAAATACGCTCGACAAACTGCCCTGGAAGCTATTGCTAAGGAGTTAAGTCTTACAAGGCCAGACACAACAGCACTGGATGTTACTAAAAAATTTAATGCCTTGCGCGCGACTTACATGGCTGCAGTAAAAAAAATGTTGCTACAAACAAAAGTGGTGCTGGAGCTGATAATGTAAGATTTTAATTAAAATTATATTTGTGTATTAGTAATGTGTAAAAATATTTTATGGATTTATATATCAAATCTATACTATTTCAATGAACTTGATAAGTACCTTCATAATATAGATGTTTCTGATTCAAAAATTAAAATTTTTACTTTTTAGAACTTTCCAGATCATAACTATGCGATAGATGAGTTTTTAAGCCCCAGATCAAGTCGTGGACCCACACCGCAACCAAATAGGAAAAAAAGACGAGTTCAGAGTGAATAAGAAGTTATTGCTGGTTTGACAGAAGCTGTAGCTAGTCTTATACAAACCTATAAAAAAACAAATAAGTACCAGTAGAAAAACCCAACGCCTGATGCAACTGACAGTTTATTTTAGTCCTGTGTAGCTAGAGTAAAAGAAATTAAATGTCCAATAATCCGAACAAATGTGGAAACAAAAGTATTTAAAGCAGTAGAGGAAGCAATATTAGAGAATTTAAATAAAAATAAATAAACATTTGAAATAAAATTTATTTTTGCTTTATAAATTATGTTTTTGTATAGAACCTCTTGCCATTCTAATTTTCCAGGTAGAGAATTGAAGTAGTCTCGTAGTTCATCACGAATCTTTATTGCTGTTGTGTTTGAACTGGAGTTTTGTTGGGAAACAGATCTTAAAATACCGTCACTAGTATTGTTACTAGAATATTCATCTTCTTTAGCGGGTGTACTTTGCTCCATTAAAAAATTATGTAACACAATGAATGCAAGAGTTATAGTTTGAACTTTATGAGGTGATAAGTTAATTGTAGTTAACAATATCCTAAATCCATTTTTCAAAATTCCAAACGCATTTTCTACAACTCTCCTGGCTCTTGATAGCCTATAATTAAATATTTTGTTATCGTGTGTTAAATTCCTATCAGGATATGGCTTCATAACTTTTGTAGTTAATGGAAATGCATCATCAGCCACAATTACATTTTGTATTTTTAAAACCCTTCCTGGCAGGCTCCTAGCATTAGGGCAGTTGAGTTTGTTTTCCGTGAGTGCTGCACATAATCTGCTATTTAGGAAAAACACCACCATCACTTACTCGGTCATTCACTCCAACGTTTACATAAGTAAATTTATAAGATGCATCTACCAATGCCAACAAAACGATAGAATGGTCCTTTTTATAATGAAAATAATAAGATCCTTCAGATATAGGAGCACGAAATTTAATGTGTTTGCTATCCATAACCCCTATCCAGTTGGAAAATTGCCCAATATTTTCAAAATTTTTGGATATTTCATCCCATTCTTGAGATGTTTTGGGTATATACAAATAAAAATCTGATGTAGGTTGTGGCTTTTTTTTTCTTGGCAATCGGGCTAAGTGCATATCCAGCCAGCAGCAAATGTGTAATAACGTTCACTTAAATTAACCTATTCTAACTAAACTAAATACACCACCATTCTGGAAATTAAAAGAAGACTACGATGGGAGAGGAACTAGGACTACTTTTCGCACCTAGGGGATATTCAAGGTGACTCACAGACAAAAAGTGTAGACCACGTAAAGTATAGGTAAAAAGGTAAAATATGTGGCGATTCAACAGAGGTTACGAGCTTAAAACTAAAGTTTTAAGTTACACATTTTAATAATTTTAAGAATAATTTTATATACCTTGTACAAATTTAATGATATCAAATAAAGTAGATTGAAAGGGGGGTATAATTTTTGCAATAATAAACTATTAATAAGTTCTTGTCTTTGTATTTCAAATTTACTACAACCATAAAAAATGTGATCAAAGTCGCAAACCACATTGCAAGTTTCACAAAGTTCGGTGTTGACTACACCGATTTTATATAAGTGTTGAGAGAAGCTTGCATATCCGAATTTTAGCCTACAAATGGTCACAATATCATTTCTTGTAAAATGAAATTCTTGGTGCCACAAATCTGTCGGAATACTTGGATGCAATAGTATGTATCGTGTGAGGTTATTAGAGCAATAGTTATTCCAATGCAATTCCCATTTTGCCTTAAAATTACTCTTAGATATCATTAAATATTCTTGAGCACCTAAAATGTTGTTGGTATGCTCTCCAGTTGTAACGCTTTCTTTGGCTAAGGAGTCTGAAACTTCATTGCCACGAAGTCCTATATGCGCTTTTACCCAAGAGAATTTTAATTCGTATTGACTTTTTTTTAATTTATGAATTCTTACTTTTAATTCTCTTATAAAAAGATTTGTATCAGTAGCCATCAAATTAATTGAGTTAGCGATGCATTTAAGAACAGATAAGGAGTCACTCAAAAAATGTACTTTTTTTAACATGTTTTTTTTTTTCGACATAATCGCAGGCTTTAATAATACCAATCGCTTCTGCAGAAAAAATTGAAGTATTATAATTCAGTTTGAATTTTTCTTGGACGTTTGTTGATGGTATATAGAATGCACATCCCGTACCATTATTTTGTTTTGATGCATCAGTATATATTTCCAGAAAATCTGACAGATTTGATATGCAGGCGCTTAATATATTTTTACTTATCAACAAATTTTTATTATATACAGGACTATTAATTTCTAGTGGTTCCAACATATCAAAGAATTCAGATTTTTCGACTGAAATAGTTCTTTTTAAATCAGTATTGTAAGTACTTGTATTTCTAAAAGCCATACATAATGGACGAGAAGGTTTTTTTGACCAGTACGTGTTAGTTAAATCGTGGTTATTTAATAAGGCTATTTTATCTAACAGAGTACGGTTTTTAAAAAAAGACTTAATAATAAATTTTTCTGGTAACCATTCTCTTCGTAAAAATAATGGTGGTTCTAGTGCTTCAATCCGAAGTGGTTCCACAGGCGTTGAACACATTGCACCCAAACAGAGTCTTAGGATTGGTACAACTAAAACATTTTTCCACTCCTCAATGACAGCGTTATATAACCAAATATCGTTAAGAATTTCCAAAAGAAAAAATTTACCGACAGTTGGTAAATTCCACAACATATTGTATGTAACTTGATCCATACCTGGAGCTGTGTTACTGGTACTTTTAATGCAAATTGTAGTTCCGTAAATTTCAAAAAATAATTAAATATATCATTTTGAACATCTGTATTATCTATTAAATCCTTTACTTTCTGATCTGCTGAACATGGTGTAATATTTTGCAAGAAAGTTTCTATTCAGTCATAGTTACTACATTTAGGTTTAGGTGCGGGAATTCTTTGCTTTTTTTTTGCCTGTTACCATATTTTTGTTAAGTTTAGCGCACTAGTTAATCCAATAACTCTTAGCCTTGTTTTTAAAAAAAAATTTTGATGTTGCCATTTTTTCTTTAACCTGTATATAATTTTCTATGTTACTATTGTTGATATAGTATATATATATATATATATATATATATATATATATATATATATATATATATATATATATATATATAATTATTTAAAGCTTCTTTTCTATAATGAACGAATTTATCACATGCATCATCCCACCAAGGAGGTGGTGACAGTTTGGATCTTTTACAAGGCTTATTGATTGGAATTGAACATGTAGCAGCATATCCAATGCCTTCCATGAAATATTTATCATTTACATTTAGTAGTTGCGGTTTATTACTAAAATATAAAATGCACATTTGTTCGTATTCCATCCAGTTAGCTTTTCTAGTGTTCCATTTGATTTTTGGTTGTATTGTGTTGCTAAACTGTTCCCTCAATATACTAAGTTTCATAAGAATGAGAAAATGATCCGATCCAAGAGTATCTATTACCACCGTCCAGTTAGTTTTATTCGCGATATCTAGAGATACTAGTGTTAAATCGACAGAAGAATTTTGACCCGGCCGAGATATTTTTGTAGTTGACCCATCATTTAAAATTACCAGGTTATTTTGATTTAATGCATTTACCATATTTTTCCCAGATTGATTGATTTTATATGAGCCCCATGATGTACCATTTATTTCATTAAAAAGATTGGAAAAATTGTGTACAGTAACTGAAACATTTGGAGGACAATACACAGAAACACAATTAATGGATAAGTTTTTAGAAACAAAAATTTCTGCCGCACAGACTTGCATACCATCTACTACATTATTAACAGGTTGGCTGCCGCGTGTACCGCCCACTGTCATTTGAAACATTAGTACCAGACCATACGACATCATAAGAACATTACCAAAATGCAATGAATATAACTTTTGTTATGTACTTACTTATCTGAAAAAATTAAAAAAAAAGTCAATGATTTATAGTCTTTTTTGGACTAATCTATTGAGTTTTTCTTAAATGTCTTAAATAACATATTACGATATTACCAAGTACCAGCTGGTGGCCACGATCACAGATAGCAAACTAAAGTGCTACTTAGTCTCTAGATAAGAGGCCACACTCCAAAATGACAAGAAGAAGTTAATAACTCTCGTATTCTGTAAACGTAGAATGGGTGCATTATCGAGTGGTGATTAAAACAATATTATTTCTTAGTTTAGCTAGTGCATCTGTATCAGCAAAATTAATATTTTTTGACGAGTGTGTTATTGTGAATATTCTAGAGGTGAGTAACTATTTATTTTATTTGTAAACAAGACAAAATGCATAGTTTACGAGTCTATAAAGGACATACAGACAAATATTTATTTTTATAGAAGCAAATATTTAAATTGCTATTAAAAATGGGGGTTAGTGATAGAAAAGTGAAAATTTAGGGTTGCATGTAGCTTTTGGTTCTACATCATATAAAATTAAGAAAAAACTAGTTTGTCCAAAAAAATAAAAAAAAAATCAGGGGGCAGCCCCCTTGTTCACTTAGGTTAGCCATACCACCCTCCCAGGACTGTGTTTTTACCTCGTCGCCGGTGGGAGGGCCTAGTAATTGGTCTTGGTCCCCGAAGTTTGTGAAGGGAGCACGACCAGTGAAACCAAGTACAGTCCACCTAGCGTCCTGCGCCGTTGCACCGGGTTGCCGTCGGACTTCGTCTCGGGACGCTGAAAGACGCCGCAATCACTCCCAATTGCGACGCCTTCCACCTCGCACCTTTCAGTTGTTCCTCTTTCCTCTCCCCCTTTCCACAGGAGAAAACCCAAAATCCGACGGAGTAAACCAGCGGAAAAAAATCCGGAATCTAAGGTGTTAGACACCGTACCGAAGAATGAATGACCACACGACACGTGGCCATGAACGGTCTCCTCGGGGTATCTGGCGAACCCCCGTTGTATGTAGCCTTACCATCACATGCGGAGCTCTGTAGTGGCGGAAAACTATTCCCTAGCTACTCGTGGAATCAAAAATGATACCAATTGCAAAAAACTTAAAAACCGCGGGCGACCCGAGCGGTAAATCGGGAAGACAAACAGACTACTTCAGGAAGAGAACCAGTTCTCTACCGGACGAAAATATATTTAAACGGAAGGCTTCCCAAGAAAATTTTGAAAGGGAGATAGATATATAAGAAGAAGACCTGCAGCGAGGCGGTTGAGCTGCTCGACTATGTAGAGGATGTTAGCAAACAATTGTTAGAATTCACCGGACTTATCTCGGAATTCCTGAATACAGCAAAGCCGATAAAAGATCTCCATAGGCACCTTACAAAAAGACACGCTTTACAGAAGATGGACCATTTTAGGAAATGGCTCCAGATACACTCGACTGAGCCGGTGGAGCGCATGACAGTAGATACGGAAACACAGGTGGGCACTTCTGAAACCAAGACAATACCCAAACCTGCTACGGCGGAATGTGGAACACAAACGGATGCTTGGCACGGCCCTTCCGGGGCAGTCAAGGTGACGAGTCTCAAAGGAGTCGATACTTTCGCCGACTTTCAGAGGCATGCTCGGTACGACTGGCCTGAAAGGATCTTTAAAAAGACAACCATTGAAATATCGAACCCGCTGGACTCCAAATGCGGCGTTAAGGTCGTAGCTCTGGAGCCAAATGATCCAACAATGACCCACTCAATACAAAGATTATACCGGGACCGCTACCCCGACCTCCCCACCCTTGAAGGAGACTTGGAGGTGTTGGAACATTCCACGACGGTTAGACGAGGCGGAGAAAGGAAAACAAAGACAAAGACCAAGTAATAAATAAAATAAGTCTGCCAAAACTTATTTAGTGTTAAAGTAATAATCACTAACTCTATTGCACTTTAAACAATGTTAATTACAGTATTCACTTCTTGTAAATCACTAAAAATACACTAGCGTCCCCATTTTGGACAACTCTCCCCTACTTGGTGCTAGTGAAATAAATGCAATGGTTTTGTTTTCTCTCTCAAATCCCCACTGGAAGGAAAGTAGAAACAATAATCGAAAATCTTTTCTAAAGCAGTTAGGAATGAGTCTAATTGAACCATGGTTACAAGAACGATTGACCGTGGCTACTTTACAAAAAACACTGCGCCAAAGAATTTCTGAAATTCTGGGAATTGAAGTCCCCCCACCACAACATGATATTCATTTAACAAAAAAGTTAGATGCTGGTTTTGTGCAAAAGGAAAAGATGGAAAAACCAGTTTTGCGTGTTCTGAGTGTCGCAGACCATATTGCATGGAACATAGAGCCCAGCTATGCTGTGAATGCGAACATCAAGATCCAAGCAACTGAAGACCTAGCTAAGAATAACTAAGACTGATATTACCAAAAGAGTTTATTTTTTTGTCACAAGGATAGTTATACAGGTGTATTTTGTAGATGATAATTTCAATTTAATGTTTATTTGTTTTAATAACAATGTTTTATGTTTGAATATTATTTTATGTTATTTTTGAATTTCAACAAATATATCTCTTTGTGAAATACCACACCATGGTTAAATTTTTTTCTACACATTCTACTAAGATTAGATATTCTCCCAAATCCATCAAATATTCACATTTTCTGTTTTTTGCTAAAAACAGCTTTGGGTTTCTGAGATCCGAGTGTGAAGTTCATGCCTTAAAAAATAAGTGTGATGTACCAGGGTTAAAGCAGTTTAAACGTAGACGGCTGTAAGCAACAGAAACTATATTTGGCCTCTGAAATATGTGAACCAATGTTTGATTCTCACAGCCTGAAAAGTGGGTTACTGATAAAAACTACCCAAGTCAACTATTATATATTTATTTTTTAACGAAAACTATTATTTAAATACATTGTTATTTTAATAAAAAATTAACAAAAACTTTATATATTAAAAAAATATTGTTTTCATTACACTATTTAGTTTCTCTTGTTTTTTTTAACTCATTTTCACAGTATAAAGAATTGCATAGAGTACACAGTGAAATCAACAAACACCTACGGGCTAACAGTTGGAAATAAATAAAGCAAAATTGTATTTTTCTGGAAAATGGCCTATATTGTGGAAATGGATATATAATTGTAATAGGTAATAAACGATATTACATTTATAAACAAGGTCGCATGAATCATATGGACTTGTTTTTGTGTGATGTGATCATACCGTGGGTGGCCAAATTATTAGGGACACTGCATATATTTTTGTATTTTCTACTTAAAATTATTTTTTTGACCAAAAAAATTGGTGTTCATATCTGTATTTTACTTGGTAATTCTTCTGGTATAACTATTAAAATTTTTGATAAGCGGCAACACTGACAGACTGCTTATCTATAAAATAATAATTATTGTTGCATCTCAGTTGGACATCGGCTGTCACCGCAGGGAGGTTTAAAAATATTTGCAAATCGTTTTAAATTGTTTTTGGTCGGTTTTCGTGTCAGAGATATTTAACAGGTAAGTAATATTTGTTATTTAGTAATTTTTGCTACATTTAATGACACGAGTTTATTTAAAAAGATTGTTTAAATTCAAAATTATTTTTTTAGCATGGGCAAAATTGCAGACTTGTCTCCAGGGAAAATTAGAGAAATAAAAACATTATTACTGCACTCGAGGCTTTCCCAGAGAGTTATAGCAACTACTGCAGGTGTTACAAAGTCTGTAGTTAATCGAATAAAAATAAAAATGAATTCAAACGAGGCATTGGAACCGGGCCGTGTTGGAAAATGTGGCAGGAAAAGGATTACTACTCCTCGTACTGATCGTAAAATTAGGGATATTTGTCTCCAAAATCGTAAAAAGGGTGTGACACATCTGACTACGATGATTAATGATGAAGGAATTAATGTTTCCAGAAGGACAGTACGACGACGACTGGCCGAAGAGAATCTGCTAGGTCGCCGGCCTATGAAAAAACCACGGCTCACCGAAGCCATGAAGAGAAAGAGACTCCAATGGGCCAAAGAACACCGAAGTATGACTGTTGAAGACTGGAGTCGAGTAAGTATGACTTTTTTTAAGGAATGAAGTTTGTGAACAGCGAATATTATCATTTTTACAGGTATGCTTCTCCGACGAATCAAAATTTCAGATTTTGGTGGATAAAAGTGCGTTTGTCCGACGACGTCCTGGGGAGCAGTTCCATCCAGATTGCATTGTGGAGAGAGTTAAACATCCGGTGAGTGTCATGGTGTGGTCTGTAATCTCGGCAAAGGGTATTGGACGCTTATACATCGTGGAAGGGACAATGAGACAGGACCAGTATAAGCGAGTACTTGAAACTCGGCTACTGCCCCAGCTCAAAGAATGGTTCCCTGGTGAAAAAAATTTCATTTTTATGCACGATTCTGCACCGTGCCACAAAGCCAGGAGTGTAACTTCATATCTGATTAAAGAAAATATTGCAGTTCTGCCCTGGCCGGGAAACTCACCTGACATGTACCCTATAGAGAGCATGTGGGAGTTAACCAAACGGGAGATCGCCAAAGATGTTATCACCACGAAGCGGCAGTTGATTGAAGCTCTTATTAGAGAATGGCATCATAACCCTAACTTAAAACACAACGCAGGAGTTTGTATTCAGAGCATGCCCCGACGCGTAGAAGCTGTAATTGCAGCAAAGGGTGGCATCACTAAATATTAAAATTAGTCATATTATGTTAAAAAAAATTTTGCGAAAAAAATAAATGGTTTTACTAACAAAACTTAATGTTTTTGTGACCCTAATTTCTCAATCTCTTATACAAAAAATAAATGCAAGCCTTAAAGCCAACAAATTGCAAAAAAAAATCAGTAAAACTAAAAAATTAAGAAATCTTTTACTGTCCCTAATAATTTGGCCACCCACTGTATATCGATTTTTATCACCCAAATATTATTGGAGTACCGAACCATTTTAACTTAAAATACCTCGCATACCACAGAATATATATTTATAAGCATTTACATGAATGAGTGTATCACGGGCTGGCACTTGAAGATTTTAGTAATCATTGTCAGTGGCCGCCGGCGGATCATGCGACTTGGAGATAGACCAGAAATGGTCGCCGGCTGTCATTTATCGTTTCTGGTAATATATGTGAGTAATTGGTCGGCAGCGAACCCTGTTAAGAAATACTTCTTTGAAGCTGATATTATTTTTTATAAGAATAGCGACACCCTTCATACCATCTATCCTATCCTTTCGCACAACAGAATATCCATAAAATGTATAAGTTACTTTTGGTCTAAACTATGTTTCTGATATAAGAGCAATATCAACTACATAATCTGATAATATTTTTACTAAGCTATATTTATTGGATACAGCGGAACGTGCGTTCCATTGACAAATTTTTAATGGGTTAAGATTAGAATATGTCGTCATCGTCAGGTATACTTTCATTACAATTAAACGCAATATTTTAAATAAAATTTACATCGATGGCTGAGAGTTTTTCAAAAGATTTTACTTCACTTAGTACTTTCTGAAAGACGGTGAAAAATCCTTTCATAAATTCATCTGACATATCAGATTCAAAATTTTCTCTTGGTGGTATATTAATAGGTTTATCGGGTCCAAAATTAAATTGGAACATTGGAGGGGGATTTGATATTTGAATGGGAGATGTTGCTTTTCGCTTTCTGTTAACTGACTCGATTTGAGTCAGTTAGAGGCAGTTGAGTTAAAGCGTTGTGATTTCGCCGTTTGTAAGGTAATAGAATTAGTTGACTGCGATGAAAAGGTTGTCTATACTTGAGAATCAAATTTGTAGGTAGTACATTCTCCGAACTGTGAATGCGATAAACCAACAACATCGTTGCCAGTTTGTAATGATAGATATTCTATCAATTTATCATTTAATCATTGACATGCAGCAAAAATATATTAATGATCGTTTTGTATTTGTTACGGTATATAATAAAATGTATTTAGTAACATCAATATTTATGTATAATATTATATTTATATACAATACTTATGTATAGAAAACATCTAAAGTACGATAATATTCTTTGTAAAAGTCATACATGACAACATCGCATTCTAGGACCGGTAGAAAGGAATAGTAGATCAACGTTGTCATAATATAGAGAGAGATAAATTGCTCATTGACTTGCTAGCTTAGCATTCAGTAGCGTATCGTTGACACTGTTGCAGTGTCATAGTGTCACTGCTTTGAAGTGTATACTTATTATCACAAAAAACACTTACTTTCAAATTCCATAATTTTGTACAAAAGATACGAGACAAAGAAACTTTCTATGACATTTAGTGACAAACTATAATTTTTTTTAATAACATTTTTTGTTTGTTACAAAAATTAATTATCAAAAAGGCAGGTAGAGAGATTTACCCTGCTGTTATTTCAATGAAAGGTTTCTTTTCATTGGAATTACTTGTATTTGAAATATACTAATTTACATAATTATAAAAATCCAATTCTGAACTTGCCGATTACATGAAGTGAACTTTTACTTTTAGTGAACATATAAACACTCATATATATATATATATATATATATATATATATATATATATATATATATATATATATATATATATATCTATATATTATAATTAAATAAAATAAATCGAATCGAATATACCTAATATATATAAGAAGTATTCATTTCTTTTAGAGCAAAGTATATTGGTACAAAAGGTATTTTAGTTTGAAAACTAGGTTAACTAAACAAACTTACATACGACAGTAATCTTAATAAAATAGTTCGACCTCCACAGGAAGTTAAAATATTAATCATCGTATGAAGACGACTCGTCAGCAGATGAAGAGCTATCGCGATCATTATTATTTACATTGAGAATTAATGGTTCAACTGAAATGTCCACTCTTGTGTCTAAGTCCCACATTCTATCTTCTTCTTTTATAGTGTGTCTTATACAATTTTTCCAAGACTCAGGTGTGACATTTTGTATGGCAGTAGCTAACAAGCACTTCACCTCCTCCATTTTAAAACTCAAGTTTTCCCTTGCCACTTGGTTTTTTGAGGCGATGTACAATTATGTTGTTTGCACGAGCCATTTCATCGACTGAATATTTCTTGAAAACGGGTATATGTATCCTCGCGAGGTTTAATAATTGTACTTTCAACATGTTGTCATCGAATGGTATATTTTTTTGAGAGAGCCAGTTGATTATTTCACCTTTTCGCCAGGCAGTCGTTGGTAATGGCTCCAACCGTCGACTGTGGTATGACGCCTTGTCCATAACAACGACAGAATTTGCTTCAAGGCTTGGTAAAATATTTGAAAACCAACCTTCGAATCTTTGAGCGTCCATTTCCTCATGGTAATCGTTAGTTTTCTTGGATTCGAATAGTAACAAGCCGTTGTCTAAAAAACCCGAATCGCTGCCGATATGTGTTATTATGAGCCTCCGTCCTTTACCCACTGGTGTTTTTAATCCTAATGAAAGCTCTTCAATGAAGGCTTGTCGACGACTTTTAATTTCCAAATCTTGCCACACCTTTGAGACAGTATGACCTTGATTTAGCCAAGTTTCATCTAAATAGTATACTTTTCGTCCTTCACGACGATACTCTCGAATTTTTTGTAAGTAAATTCTCGGCCACAGAACAATTTCATCTATTTCTAAGAGAACACTATTCCTGCTTCTTTTTATATATTTAATGTTGATTTGTTCTAATGTTCGCAATAAAACACGTCGTGATATTTTGGGTATTGAATTATCGGAATTTATTTCAACTTCAACTTTCTTTAAGGTTGGGATTTCGTTCCGAAAAAAGAAAGCATGGAATTTCCTCCGAATAGCATATTTGGTATGATCTTCAATCTGAATGCGTTTTCTACCTCTGGTTTCAATGGTTTCTACAGGTCTATCTTTAAATTTGCCTTCACTTTGTTTAAAATTGTTTACAATTCTGTATACACTTCTCGTCGAAACTTTAGTCAAATCACTACACAGGGTAACTACATCGTTGACCGACATACTTTTATTCCTTTCACGGAGTCCACAATACACATTGAATATAATAGTTTTTTCTCGCATCGAAAAATTTGGACGTCGTTTACTTTTACTACTTTCACTTTCCATATTACTCACAACAGTAAAATAGGTGTTCACTGCTTAGATAATCTAATCGATATGTGAGTCATGTCCTGCGGTGGGGCCACGATGAGTAGAATACGTCATCGTCATCACACCACTGTTTACTTCGATAGCAAAACAACTGAATACCTGAGTAGCCGACTTACACCGACTATCGCGGTTTTAGGGAGGTGTAACTATTACCTTCTAAACTAAAATTATTATTTATTGTAATTAATTCAAATTTATAAAACAATAATAAAAAGTAATGGGTTGTACAGCGATGTAGTATATCTTTTCTAAGTAAAAATATTAAGAGAATAAAAGTTTTGATTCTAAAAGTATGTCGGGTGGGAGATAAAAAAAATTGAACGTATTAAACGAGCACTGACAGATGTATGTGTCCACAATTAAAGGTTAAAATACGTTGTGTAAAAACATTAGTTTGTATTTTGAGAACGATTTCCGAAGTGGAAATTGAAACATCAATAAACGTATTTTAACCTTTAATTGTGGCTTATTCCCATTTAAATAGTAATTAACTCCACCTCAACTGGAAATCCGGCAGAAGGTGTGGTGTTCCGCGAATCAATCGCCATACGCGAAACGAGGTTGAGACAGACGTTTACTCCCTCCGCGCCTGCGCTGATTGAAATATCGCGCATTACGTTCGCCGAGTTATTAACCGAAGACGCACAATTCACCAAAGCGCCACTCCCAGAGTATTTGGACTATTATTCCACCGCTCTGCTATGGCTTCGTTTTACTTAAAACAGAAGAACTCGCAGCCGCTTACTCAGGAAGAACAACATCTCCTGACCTTGACTCAGACTACGGTTTTTACCGTCCCTGAGCCTCTGTTGCTTCAACTTAGACAGATAGGTAACCTAGTAAAAAGACAGGACAGCATCTGTACCCTGAGTTCCCAGAATTACCTACAGAGTTGATCAACCAACAGCCCGGTTACTACGGTAATCTGGCACTTCCCGCACCGGATGTAGATCTTCACAGGCACAACTTGTATGAAGAAATTCCGTGCCTCGGCGTTCTCGCCGAAGCTGTCCGACAATCTATTTCGGATCATACGTCCAGTACCTATACGAATTGTCAGAGTAAAGATGGTAGACACCCATACTACCTCCCGATCCAACTCCCAGAATCATAGGAAGACCGCAGAGCCAGAAATGGGCTATTCCAGCTCTATCGACGCCTCTCGGCAACATGGCCGAGAGTTTAAAAGATTGGCTACAGATTATTGAAAGTAGTACGGGTCAAGATACAAAATGTAAATTTTGTGGTACAACTTTAAGGAGTCACTACGGAGATACAAGATACACTCATAGGACGTACAAGAAGCATCAACAAAATAAAAAGATAAATAACTGCTGTAAGATTGCATGGGAAATAAACTAGGAAACCGTTTACTTCAATTTAAATACATTTGTGAGACCTGTTGTTTGTGTCTAATAAAGTAAAAGTAACATAACATTTTTCATTCTTGGAGCCTTGCGCACATTCCTAACCTAACCTCTAACTTCTGAAGTTAGCCGCTGAACTGCCACTAGTTAAGGCACGTTCACACCTACTACGGTAAAGGCACGTTGACACTTATTACTTATTCCTTGGTCAGGAATGAGCACTTTTTTTCACGAATAAATCAAAATAATTATTTTTTTGAAATACATATGGCTAATAGCAGGATTTACTTATTTATTAATAATCTCAATCAACTACCAACAATACAACAAACCACAGGATGTAACAGATAGAACCACAGAGTACTAAATATTTTACACAAACCCAAGATTTAATTTAGTTTTTACAGTTTTATTTTCACATCTTGGAATACGTAAACTGTTTAAGGTTATAATTAGGCAGTCTAAGATTTCGTTCAAGCCAGAGCCCATTGGAAGTCAAAAAAAGCAAGAATCCAGACTTGCATTATTTACAGCCATGGTATACGTGTCGTTGGACATTTAGAAGAGGTATACGATAATAATCATGAAAAAAATATCGAAAAAGTTCAACTGCACCGAACTAAATGCACATGCGCACCGGTTTAAAAAAAATTGTTAGCACTACATTTCACCGAGGTTCTAAAAAAGATTTTAAAGATCAACCATTTAGCCTAATAATTTACGAATCTACATATATTGCTCTGCAAGTAGTTGAGTTTGATAATTATTTATTACAGTAAATTACACCAAAAAATATCCACTGTTCTAGACCTTGTTAAAATTCATGAGTGTAATACCGAAGGCATTGTTTCTGCTATAAAAAACGATAAAGAATTAGCGACTTTAGCGTTTGACTATGAAATTCCAGTAAGCGTTATCAGCGGTACCAAAGAATCGTATCAATCTGAAACTGACGGTGATGCGAACATAAATGATTCCTCTGAATAAGAAGAAATAGTTTAGAATAGTTCTTGTTACTAAATATTTTTTACGTTTCTTTACTTATTAATGTTAATTGATTACAAATTTATTTCATTTTTATTACCTACGTAATAAAGGAAACTAATAACTTAATACACTTACCCAAAACAAAACAAAAAAAAATAATGGAAAATTTAGCGATTATGAGTGGTTTTCTGTAGGTTTTAAAGGTTGAATCTAGTGGATAGCAAGTTTTACTGTTGGCAACACTGAGTTTTAGCATACCACTTAGTAGAAAACGATGAGTGCACACGTACTGCTGAGTTCCGGTCGGATTTGACCACACCACAGTAGTTACGTTATTATTATTTAAAATAATAAATTAGAATGGGTTTAAGAATTAGCGGAAGTACAGTGACAGGTGATAATGTTTTTGACTTTCTCGAATTCCTGGAGGAGCCTATCGAGAATATTGACACTTATAGTGACTTTAATAACAATGATATTGACAGTGAAAGTGAACACTCGGATCACTGGGTAAACCCTGTGTTAAGGCGCGTTCTCACGGTTCGATTTTAGTTGATCAACTTTAGTGGATCAACTAAAATCGGTCAAGTTTATTGTTCACACATTTCATACAAAATTGAACAAAGTAGTTTTAATAAAATGGCGCCAGGCGAAGTTATAAGCGAAAGTATAAATGTTATTAGTAGTTTACTGATTCAGCAACTCAGGAAAATTATGTTAAGACGCAATAAAGAACATAAAAAACGCCGTTTCTGGATACGAAATTGGATTAAAAGAAGAAATGAATATGGTGTTTCAGAAACTCTGCTAAAAGAACTTGCTTTGGAGGATATAGAAGGATATAAAAATCACTTAAGAATGTCTGAAGGAAAGTTTGAAGAACTACTATTAAAAATTGACCCTAAAATCCAAAAACAGGATACTGTTATGCGAAAAGCACTCCCCGCAGCCTTAAAACTGCAAATAACTTTGCGATATTTAGCAACAGGAGATTCTTGTGCAACGCTGGCATTTATGTACAGAGTACCGAAAAACACTAACTCAAATTTCATTAAAGAAGTCTGCCAAGAAATATACAATTCTCTACAAGAATATATAAAGGTAAGCACTAATAGAATATTTATTTAGTCAAACTCACAAAATCTTGTGTTGTGTAGTTAGTTATACAATATGTACATCTATATGTTATACTATGTATTGTGTATTCATGTTGCCAACTGTCTTGTCAGGGTGATTACGGGCGGGATGGCAGACACACAGCGGCAGAAAGAAGCCCAATGTAATAATGTAATAAGAAAATAAAATCAAAACTTAAAGTTTATTCTTTTAAATATAATTAAACCAAAACATATTGTTAACATAACGCATATTTTTTACAAAACAAATCATTTGTATGTATTTATATATTAGCAAAGGCTAGGTGGATGATGTCAGATGTTTCTTCCGCAGCAGAAGATAGAGTAGATTCTTCTACAAATTCAGGTGATGTTGGTGCTGAATTTTGCCAAATTTCCCGAGTACTGTAGCCACTGTTCGGGGAGTGGGATGAAGATGATGATGCTAAATGGCTCGCTGTATTTAACATAACCTTTACGCGTTCTTCATTGACCATCGATTGTATTTTTTGCTGTAAAGAAACTGCATTCAGGAACGGTAGCTGTCTTAGCTGAATAGCAATCAGTTGAGCAAATGCATCAAATTCATCTCCCGAAGACTTTTGATTTTGTTTTGATACTTTGTCCAGTTTATCTATTGCATTGTTTATGGCACTTATATCATAATTTGTCACAATTTTGCGCTTTTGGCTTCGTCGAGAGCGACATTGTGAAGATGTGCTTTTTGGAGTTTGAATTGACACATCTGTATTGCTATCAACAGGCTCACTTTCAACTACTTGCGACTCTTCTTCATTTTCATTCTTGGATAAAATCTAGAACAAAATGTGTAAATACGTATTTTTATTGTTGCAGGTACCACAAACAGAAGAAGAATGGAAAGAAATTCAAAATAATTTCTATTGCCGATGGAATTTCCCAAATTGCTGTGGGGCCTTGGATGGCAAACATATTATTATACGTAATGCACCCCATAGTGGATCAGAACATTTCAATTATAAAGACACGTTTAGTATTATTTTATTTGCATCTGTTGATGCTAATTATTGTTTTCGCTACATTGATGTGCAGCAGTTTTTTCAAATTCATCTCTAAACGCAGCACTGCAAGCGAATCTGTTAAATTTTCCAAAAAATGGAGTATTTGTCGCTGATGACGCTTTTCCGCTCAAAACATTCATTTTAAAACCATACGGAAGAACTACGTGTCTATCCAGAAAAAAGAAAATTTTTAATTACCGCCTATCTAGGGCACGCCGTATTGTGGAGAATGCATTCGGGATTTCGGCTTCAAAATTTCGAATATTTGAAAAACCGATACCTCTCGCAATTGATAAGGTGGATATACTGGTTAAGACGGCGTGTGCATTACACAATTGGCTAAGAACTACTTCGAGTGAAAAATACATGGAAATGGGCGCCTTGGACGTAGAGGACTTTAATGCAGCTAAGATTATACCAGGTTCTTGGAGATCAGAAATTCATGAAGCAAAAAATGGTTTACAGACATTAACATAACATTGGGCTCGACATTAGAAATAACATTGGGAATTACACACAAGAAGCTGCTGAGAAACGTAACAAATATGGAGATTACTTTATAAGTCGTGGGGCTGTACCGTGGCAAGATCAAATGATATATGACGCTTAATATTCTGACAATACACTTAATTTCTATGTAAACTATAATTAAAAAGTGTCTAGCAAAGATCTAACTATTAATCATACTTACCAAATTTGATGAGCTGTCTCTTTGTGCTGAAACGCCTCGCAAAAATTCATCCACTCTTTTAAACCAGAATAACTTTGGCTTATACACATCGTCAGTGACTGTTCCACTTTTTTTTAGATTTCAAGACTGTTGTTAATTCTTTTTTATACATGGTTCGTATCGTTTTTATTTTATTTTTAATATCCGTTGTAGTAAGGCCGTCTATTTCCATTTCCCGTGCTACAACATTTAATGCATTTTCTCTAGCTTGTTTATTTTTGTAACAGTCCAGTTTATGATTCCAAAGACAGTCATGGCTATGATATAATTCTATAAATCTGAACATAACATTTTCTGACCACTTTAAACACATTTTGTTGATTTTAAGAATAACAATACGCAGACTGATGGGATAAGAGTGATTCAAGTAGACCAACAAATGTTCATACCATCCTGAAGTCGGGATAAATAGTGAAATTGTTATAGAAGAAACATTAAAAATCTAATGAGGATGATCATAGCAGCTATACTAAAAAAAGAAGGAGGTATGAAATTGATTCTGTGTCACCTAAACGTATGCGCCGTATTAGAAAAAAATTATGGCTTGGCATACTTCTTTTACTATTTTCCTTGCAGTAGAGATTCCAACTCTGAAGGAGTAGGTTGGTAAAGGTGCACCAACTAGCAAAATATCTGGAAAAAAATTGGTTTAGTATCAGTATTGTGCTTTATGAAGAGGTTTACAATTTGAAACAAACACTATTTAGATAAAATTGTTTCAGGAAAAGAAGTAACAAAAAGATGGAGTAATCTTTGGGATGCCTTCTCGAAGTCGAAGCGGAAGCTGCAAGGGTCTAAGAAAAATGGAGCTGGTGAGTAGATATTCTATACCAAAGCTGGTGCAAAATGTGGTGGGGGAAACCGGTTTTAATCAAGGTCAATCAAGTTCAAGGTCACGCGAAGGTTACGTTCAAGGTCACGTAAAGGTCAAATTAAAGGTCCTGTTAAAATCAAGTTCAAGGTCACGAGAAGATCAAGGTCAAGTGAATGTCAAGGTCGCGTAAAGGTCAAGGCCACGCAAAGGTTAAGGTCGAGGTCAAGGTCACGTAAAGGTCAAATTAAAGGCCCTGTTAAAGTCAAGTTCAAGGTCACGAAAAGATCAAGTTCAAGGTCACGTGAATGACATTAAAGGTCATGTCATGATCTAGTTCCAAGACAGGGTGACAGTCAAGGTTAGGATAGGTTATTAGTATAATAAAACTCTTTTTAAAAAAATAATACCTTCTTAATTATTTATTACACTGTTATACATGTTTTTTAAATTTTCAAGCGCAGACTTACATAAATGACAACTGGATTGGGCCGGTGCTGTACCTTCAAGCTCTGTTCTCCACTCGGGACGATTAAAATGTACAAAACATGGCAGACGAGTCTGAACTTCAAAATCTTGAACTGCTTTTGTGGGTAATTTATACCAAGATCGAAGTAATTCCAACGGTTCCACACATTTTCTAAAGTATGGTAGGGTAAAGTTTTCTAATTCTGCTTCAGTAAACTTGTACAAAGGTTTTCTCGGATGTTGAGCCATTAATTTAGCTTTGTGACAACACTCCATTGCTATTAACCTGTTAATGTTCTTAAACATCAAATGTACTTACTTTTTATTTATGTAAATCAAGGTCACCTCTACGCAGCAACTTAGGCATGCGCAGTGTTTAAAATGTAAACTACATAAATTGAGGATTGTAAAAGTGATCTTTAGTAACATTTAGTTCGTCGTAATATAAGTTAAACAGTAAATAATTTTCAGTAGATTAGTAAAATTTTGTTCGTCGTGAGATCAGAAAGGTAATAAATATTTTTCAATCAATGTTGTTGCTAACATTATTAATTTTAGAATTTAGTCATGGATGCGTGTTTAGATGGTACAAAAACTCTCAACTTAGCTGAAGCTGTCCGAAATTTGCAGTGGGTTTTTAATGAAAAGGCATACGATTTTGAATACGAAGCTGAACGAGCTACCATAAGAATAAGAAGATATACGGTAGAAGAGTGTAATGCAAAATCAGCAAAATATCATACGGGAGCCAGAATCTGCGAAGATTATTTAACTGATGTAATATGCATGTGTTGCTTTTTAAAAAAAATAAAAAATCTAGGGCTGACCGATTTTTTACATCAACTCAAAGATGTTCTACCCAAACACTGTTTTGAAGATGAGGGGGTAGATACTGTAAATTAATGTAAATACAATAAATAAATAATATATTTTATTTTGTAGTTTTCATTCCAACACAACATATCGTTTAAACAAGAATTGGAGGAATTTATGAAAAAAATTAAAGAACTAAAAGAAAAAATAAAACAATTCGAAAACAAGCAAATGTTTAAATCATTTAGTAAACTAAACTTAAGTAAATTTCGCAGAAAAAT
This sequence comes from Diabrotica undecimpunctata, assembly GCF_040954645.1. Lineage (NCBI taxonomy): Eukaryota > Metazoa > Arthropoda > Insecta > Coleoptera > Chrysomelidae > Diabrotica > Diabrotica undecimpunctata. The sequence continues at coordinate 56,775,675 of NC_092811.1, forward strand.
TAAACCGTATACTATGTAATTTTTGTTTGAATAAATTATTTTAGTACTAATTGGTTGTTTGTTTTACAATATTTATAACTAAGAAATAAAACAAAAATAATGTAATATATATTTTTATTTTTGCATTAAAAAAGTATTATACAACCAAAATACATTAGATAAAGCACAAATACATTTTTCACTATTATGATAAAAACAAGCAGGTTCCTTAACTTCTAATGATGGTTGTTCATCCAATTCGTATAAAGGAACAGTAATGTAATTTTTTAAATAATTTTTCTTTTCCAAACCTTTGACGTAAACTGCATTAGCGTTTTGTGTAATATCCTTTAAAATATTTGCAAAATGATAAAGGGGTGTAAAACCAAAATTCCAATCAATGCAGTGATGATTTCTTGTTAACCAAGTTGCCTGTCTGTGTAAATCGGAAGACAACATTCTAATGGGAAACGGAGACTTGAATACATAATGACAAATTTGTGTTCCATTAAAAGCAGCAAGTTCTTTCACTACAAATTTGTTATTTTCTATCTTAAACCCTTGAACGTCTATTACCAGATTCATTTTAACAACTAACATTTTGACTATGATGCAGACCTTTTATTGCTGTCTCACAATTTTAGTTAAAGGATTGTAAGAGAATTCTTTTTCATGTAATATCAAGCAATAAGCGGAAACATTGTTTCCTACAGATTTACTAGTTTCAAATTCTATTCTCAAAACAACAGAGCCACTTTGAATTATTTCTTTTTGTCTTGAACAATCAGTATGTACTATAGGGGCATTCTTTTTAAATTCTTCTGGACTAAATATTGGTTGATTAGTTTGAATATGATAATAAGATTCTTGGAAATTGGCAAACATTTCATACAACGTTGCAAAACGGTTAGTGTCAAAATCTAAGTTGAGATCTTGATAAGGATATCGCTCCGAATTAAGAAACATACGGATATTTGTTAGATTGCAGTGATCAAATTTACTCATATCTTTCAGCATTTTTCCTTTTCGACCATCATGGAAAGCCACTACAATGTGTCGAGGACTTTCTAGCTTTGTAGTTGTTTTTACTGGCCAAGTATGACGTGTTGAATTATTTAAAGTGGGATACTCAACCAACTCCCAAATTCTAAATTTAATAGGTAGTTCTATGTTACTACGAACTATTTTGTTTAATCGCAATTGTTCGCTAATATTAGGTAAAATATGAGGTACATTCCAATATAGTTTATTAATTGCAATTTTTGGTTTTTCTGTTTCATCTGTAGCAATAATAGCATCAATATCATCTTTGTCTCTTATTAAGACTAATTCTTGCCTCATGTTTATTATAATTTTTTGAAAATCTTCGAAAAATCCGGACCAAATTTTTAACGGTATGCATACGTTAAAATTCCCATGGTTATCAATTACCAGTTTATCTCCTTTTGGAAACCATCCAGCATTTTGTAATAGTTTACTCTGATTTTCATTAAGAGACAAATAATTTTTCAAAGTTGAAATTAAACCAATATTTCGTACAGAATCAATTATAACACCGTTTAACTCATACCTTAATTCTCTAAATAAATATGAAATACCGTTATTAATAAATTGAAATTTTGTTGGAACCTGATTTTTATCGGTTAACATTTGACCTTCAATGTAAATATAGCTGTTACATGGTAAAGTATAAGCGTCTAGATCTTGGATAGGAATTCTAATTTCATCATTATAGTTTAAATTTGATGTATATGGTTGATAAGTGTGATACTGATAATCTTCAATAGTTGTATCGCTAAAAGGTTGACCCAACACGTGTAACATTTCCATTATATTAAAACTTGATAACCAAGTGATTTCAAAAATTTACGATTTTGAGATGTTAACAGCTTAGATGTTATCCTTCTACTAATTGTTTTAATGAGATGACGTCTTTTATAGGAATGTTTGGGATAATTACTTCGATGAAACTGCAAAACCATTTTACTCAATTTTTCTAAGATGTAGCCGAACAGTAATTGTCTCTTTATTAAAATTAACCAAATTTCCTTGTTGATCTAAAACTCGTACAGTTATGTTGCTTATCGTCTTGTTGCTTACAGGATAATACAAGATGGTTAACGGTTGCTCGACTATTTTATACCCATTAGGAACTTGAGGAAAAAATTGATGAATAATATGCACAGCCTTTCCATTTAAAAAAGATCCAACAGCAATATTACAATCAATACAGATAGTATTAACTTTTAAAATATTTACCACATTCGTGGATAGATGAAGTTTATTTGGTGTAAGTTTAACTCTATCGAAACCTAGTAAACTTCCTATAGAATTATCAACATCAAAATTAATCCAATCACTACTTTTAATACTAATTCTATTTGTATTTATATCGGGTTTCATACTAATTATGCTAGCGGTTTGAATCATTTCATTTTTAATAATTTTAATAATATCATCAACTTCGTAGGCACCTACAGGAATTTTAAAGGTAAACTCGCTGTTTTTACCCCACACAAAAACATTATTATATATATCGACATTTGGAATACTGTTAAAAGTGTCGAAATTTGCAACACCAATTTCATAATTAAAATTCTCATCAAGATAAATGGGAGGATTGTAATCATCACTGAGAATTGATGATTCTCCAGTAAGGGTGAATGTGACTGACATGATGGTTCAAGTATAAATGATGCTCAATGATTAATTATAGTAATTAAATAAAAATCTTAAACAGTTTTGACCACAATTAAAAGAATTAAAATTTTGAATGACATCATAGTTATATACTATAGTAACGTTTCAATTACTTTTAAAATATCGTACTAATTCAGAAGAAGGAGGTAAATTTCCATAACTATCAAAATAAGTAATTACCGTATCTTGTTTAGCATATGCAGTCCAATGTGTACCATTTCCGTCTTTAGTATCGTGGTTTACTATACCTGATTCATGTTTTCGTATTACATGAGGTACAGAATCACGCATAAAAACTCCACGAAAATGAGGAATATGTAACAAACCAGCATATTTAACAAGATCTACATCAGTCATTGCTCGTTTAGGTAGCTTTACCGGGAGTTTCTTGAATACGGCTTTAAACGGAAACCTTTGCCGCGACGTTTTATTCCGTAACCTTTGTATGGTCTTAAATAAAAACCCGCTCCTTTTTTTGCCGTTTGTTCCATTACCAAATTATGCCTTTGTTGTTCAGCAAGTTTTTGGCGGTCGGCTTTGGCATCATTAACCGCCTTGGCAATTCCAGCTGCACCTCCCCCAACAGCTCCTAACGCTCCGAGCAATGGTAACAACAATGGTAAAAAACCACCTTTCTTGGGAGCTCGAATAATGCGTTTCTTTTTTTTTTTCAACGCACCTCCTTTTTTTGGTTTTTTAGAAAATCCCATACCCAATTTACGTTTACCTTTCATTGCTGTCGTTACAAACCAAGCTGCAATCTTTTCACCTAGCTTAGCGTCTTTTGATTTTACCCGTTCCCAAGCTTTATTTTCCAAGATTTTATCTGCTTCGTGTCTTTCACTTAAATTTTTATGTTGTGAATACGCAATGTCGTGTGTTTTACACGCAGCGTCTAATGCATTAATTCCTTCGTCCCCTCTCTCTAATCTTTGCTGCAAGTGAGTTCCAGGACCACAAAATCGGTATCCAGGTATATGTGCTTCGAATGGAAGTTTGTTAATGAGACTGTTGACTAATCCTTTTCCTATACGACGTGTTTTCACTTTCGCACGTTTTACCATTATGGTACTTATATATATATATATATATATATATATATATATATATATATATATATATATATATATATATATATATATATATATATATATATATATATATTACAACCTATTTATACTATCAGTTATCACTTGAACGTTATGAAGATCATTCAACAGAAGAATCGTTTACCTATTGAAAATCATGATAATAACGATGAATTTAAAACGGGAAAACATGGTTGTTTGTTTGGAGGTGATTCTAAAAGAGGTCTTATTGTTGGGGCTAGTGGTTCAGGAAAAACCAATGCTATGTTATCTTTAATTGATCATCCTAATGGTTTAAGATTTGAAAATATCTATGTGTATTCTAAAAGTTTACATCAACCAAAATATGCATATTTGCGAACTTTAATTAGTCCGATTAAAGAAATAGGTTATGAGGAATATGGTAATGTAGACGACATCATTGCTCCGGAAGATATAAAAAATAATTCTGTTATCATATTTGATGATGTAGGTTCATGCAATCAAAAAATTATTCAAAGTTACTACTGCTTTGGTCGTCATAGATCCACAGATGCTTTTTATTTATGTCAAACTTATTCAGCAATACCTAAACAACTCATTAGAGATAATGCAAATTTTCTAATAATTTTTAAACAAGATATGACAAATTTAAAACACATATATGATGATCATGTAAATATTGATATGTCCTTTCAAGATTTTAAAAATGTGTGTTCTCACTGTTGGAAAGATAAATTTGGTTTTCTAACCATTGACAAAGATTGTCAAATATCATCTGGTCGATATAGAAAAGGTTTTGATGCGTATATTAGTATATAAGCTTTATAATTTACTTATATTTCCTCAGTTATAATGGATCCTCAGCTTGCTAAACAACTAATTAAAGGTAGGCAAGCTTTGAAGCAAAAATATAAACGTTTAAAAAGTGGTATAACTGATTCACAAATACAGTTGGAAAAAAACTATACACCCATTACTAAACCGATTAAAGAATTGCTTACCGCATTGGAAACAAAACAACCATCTGTTAAACAAGAAATTATTACACCACAATCAGAAAAAGAACTTCTTGGAAGTAAAAACTTAAGTCCTATTAAGAGAGATCCATCCGCCTTTAGAAAAATAGCATTTTTGACACCACCACCTCAACTAAGCAGCACACAATTAGGATCCAGCACTCGCCCTACAGAACCCACTAATTTGATTGAAACACCTTATGAATCCAGAACACAATTGAATGAATTTATAGATGATACTATTTCACAATTTTATCAAACCGATCCTGAAGTATCGCATGATTATTTTGATCAATTTACAGCACCACTTCCAAGAGATTTTATTGAAGGAATGGTGCGTGATGTGACAGGTAAATATGATCATATTTTGGGTATATTCTACGATCCTAAAGAAAAAAAGTTTTTCATTGGAGATTCAGAGATTTACTTTGATGGGTCTACTATTGGAATAAAAGGAGTGAGTTACCCTGGTACTCTCGGAATTTATGAGTTGTTATTTTTAAAAAAACCTGTTACGTATACTGAGCAAGACATAAGCTACTATGTTGATATTATAGAACGGACTAATGCTTACCGTAGGAATAATAATAGGGCTTTACCTATTCGTACATTTCCAAACGATATAAAAGACAAGTGGCTCTACATAGTAAAACCTAACTTAATTGAACCCATACGTCCTAGATCTGGTTCAATACCATCAGGTGTGCTTACGCGGGGAATGTCTTCCAAACGTGGTGGAAAATTAACGTTGAAATCTTCCAAAAATGGTGGAAAAATGACGTTGATGTCCTATAATAAAAATCCTATTGAATACAAATATTTTGATGATTTTAATGAGTTGATTGATAGACTACGATTGCTAGTAGCTTCTCAAGCAGCGGGTAATAACGGACACAACAATGAAATTATTTCAATAATTGAGGAATTGCGGGAAAGTGGAGTTATCGCATAAAGTGCATAAATATTGCAACTTTTGTTAAATATCATTCAGTGCAAAAATGCCTCTTAACAGATTCAACCAACACTACCTAACATCTCAAACCTGTAATGTTGATGAAATTGTCTCAGAGCCACTACAATCTCAATTTTACATTTGCCAACCTGCCGATTATTGCAGTGTGTGTATAATTACTATTCGTGGACATAAAGACTTAAATGTTAGCAAAGATTACTTTGTATTGGATGGCAAAAATATTCTATATACTATGCCTGTAACTGGAAAAGTAAAAAATGTTAAATGTTTCCCAGAACCGCTTAAAATGAAGTATAATAGTTCATCAACCATCTTAGAAGATTTGGTTGATAACAATGTTTTTACAAAAAATGATGTGTTATCATTTCCACTTGTTCAGTTTAAGTCATATAATGAAATTTATGTTGAATTGACACTATCTTGTCCGTTAGTAAAAACGTAAATAAAAAACAATATATATTTTGAATTTTTTTATTTTTGTAAAATACAATTATTTTGATGACTCTTTATCAGCATTATCAACATCAGTTTCATATAGCACAGATGGAAGATAATCTTTTAAGCGATCTAAATAAGTATCCAGTTCCACTTTTCTTAACAAGGATACAAACCCATGTAGACAAATTTGCTTTTCTAAAAACAAATCGCAAGTCTCATACCCTTTTTTATATTTCGCTGACAGGTGTATACAATAGTTGTCATCAAAATATCCTCTTCCATATACTAGTTCATGTTGAGCATCCCATTCAAGATTTAGAAATATCTGTTTTAAACTCTTAACACCAGTATCAATGTCTGTTATAGAAATCGTTTCTGTATACATATTGAACAACTAACGTGAATCCGAGTTTTTCTACATATATAGTACATATCCCTCCTGCTTTAGTATATAAACAGGTTACGTCAAGTAACTGCTAACATTATTTAAAAAAAAATATGCCTTTAAACAAGTTTAATCAACATTATCTTACATTGTCACCTACCTGCTCATCAGATAATATTGTATCAACGCCTTTACCACAATTAAAGTCAGCTTTTTATATTTGTGATTCATTTGACTTTCATGTAAAGTGTCTAATTCGTTTAAGAGGAGAAAAGAAAACGAGTCTAAATAAAAAATATTACGTACTCGATAATGGTGGAATAGCATTTAAAAGTTCTCTAACAGCTAAAATTGAAAGTGTTGCACATTATGCAGCAGATGGAAATGTTGAAATAAGTTCAAAAACATATAAATTTCATGAGTTGGCCGGTATCACAATTAGAAAGGGTGATGTGATACAATTTAAAATAGGAAAAACGAATAATATCTGCATAGAGCTATTGTTACAGTGTCCCGTAGAAAAAAATGTCTAAGGCTCAAGTTGTTCATGAACTTCATGCTCCAGCTCGAATTAATTACCCACGGAGACATGTAATCGTTAAAGGATTGCATGATCTTATACAAGCAGATTTAGCTATTATGAAATCATTTAATAAAGAAAATAAAGGTTATAATTACATTTTAGTTGTAATCAACGTATTTAGTAAATACGTATGGGCTGCACCAGTTAAAACTAAAACCGGAAAAGAAATTACAAACGCAATGAAAGACATATTATCTCAAATGAAAAAAGCTCCCCAAAACTTGCAGACTGATAAGGGCACAGAGTTTTACAATAAAGATTTTCAAACATTAATGAACAAATTTGGAATTCATCATTACAGTACTTTTTCTAACATTAAAGCAAGTATGGCTGAACGAGTAATTCGAACTTTAAAATCGTTACTTTGGAAACGATTTAGTATACAAGGTAATTACAAATGGTTGGATATATTACCAGAAATTGTATCAAAATATAATAATACAAAACACTCTACTATTAACGCTATACCTAGTAAGGTAAACTATCACAATGCGAAATATATTACTGCATTTAATCATATAAAAGTTGTAGATTCTAGGAAACCAAAATTTCAGAAGGGAGATTATGTGCGTATAAGCAAAATCCGTCATGCATTCAACAAAGGCTATACTCCTAACTGGACTACTGAAATTTTTAAAATTGTTAAAATTAATTTAACTAATCCTGTAACATACGTTTTAGAAGATGAACAACATGAAGAAATTCAAGGATCATTCTATCGAGAAGAATTACAAAAAGTTAAATATCCAGATGTATATTTAATTGAAAAGGTGGTGAAACGAAAAGGAAATAAGATTCTTGTAAAATGGCTTGGATTGAAACAACAGTCTTGAATTAATAAAAATAACATTGTATAATTTATATATATATATATATATATATATATATATATATATATATATATATATATATATTTTTAAATAAAAAACTTATAAAATATTACATTATGTTTTTTTCATTACAATAATAATTTTTATACATTTTATTTCTATGACTATTACTTAAAATTGGAGAAATATATTTTTCCATTTCTTTGATGCGCCGATGAAACCGATACCGATCAACTACATATTGTTCCCAATTTCCTTTTCTAGCGTCTTGATAAGCAAAATTCCAAGTGCGTAGTATATACATTTCATTATTCTTGTTAAATGTAACTTTTTTCATTTAAGTAGCTCAGGATATCTATAAATAATTTCTACTGCTATGGTGTATACTAGTGGATTTGTATCTTTTATATATTTAAGTACATTTAAACCAGCATCTGTAATATTACTGCAGTTTTTAACTCCCAACTGCAAAATTTTAAAAGAGATTATGAAATTTATATTTTTATATGCATCCAAAATGCAATTTAATATCGATGATACTTTCCACAGTTCCGAAATAGAGATTGTTCCTAACCAAACTGTATTTATATCCCTTGATATATTTAGCATCCTCATGTTATTAATATTTTCAAACTGCAACCAAATCTTTTCAAATTTTATTTTTTCTGATTTTTGTGAATAGTTAAAATAAACGTCAATTAGTTCTTTATTTAATAAAAATTGTTTCTACTCGTCACAATTAAAAATAATGGAGCTGTTTGTAATTCCACATATTCTGATGCATGGTTCGAAAGATGATCCAAGTATACTTACAGCAACATATTCATTAGGATTTGCTCTGTTCAAGTGAAATCTTCTCTCACCCAAGTAAATTCTTGAACTGCTCATGATTACTGCATTGATTTTACAGTTTAGTTTCTTTTTTATATAAAATTATAGAGGTGGGAATAATACAACAACAACAAGAACAGTTAAATTAATATTTATTTTCAATATTTTACAAAATGTTTGATGTTTAAAATGTCAGATTTAAACTATAGTGACCCCAAGGAAGGGTATTAAATGAATTATTAATTAAAAACCTTTTATCATCAAAAGGACTTAAACCAATTTTTGTTTGCTCTATACTAAAAACATTATGAGAATCTGAACGAATTAAACATTGAGAAATACATTTTTCCGAATTTTGTTGAAGACATTCTATGTAATCATTAAAGGTAATTTTGTTGTTAATAACACAATATTTAACTCCTTTTGATTTTTTTACAACAGTATTATCTTCACATTTATAACTATACATTTTAGATCTTAAACCAACAAAATGCGTTATAATTCTACCGCTAGTCTCATCTTTCATTAGACCAGGAACCTTTTTATTACATAGGGGTATATTATATTGGTTGTTAGGAGCATAGTCGCTTGTATCAAATCTTTGAATGTCACTACATACAATCTCTTTATACAAATCGTTACATTTAATTTCAAATATAAAACTGTCAGTATCCGTGTACATAATTTTACAGTTCATTCCTAGCTTTGGTAACATATAATTATAGTAAAATTCATACATACATGTTTTTGAAATATCTAAAATAGACATTCCAATATAGAGAGGTTTATTAAAAAATATTTCAGTTTTTTTCATTTCAATTGCCATTAAATCAGCATCAAATATTGTTCTGTTGTGAAATTTTGGACTGGCTATTAAGTTTTTTGCACCATATCGACCTTCCCACTGTCTCGTTAATTTTACAATTCTATGTTTCCTGATATTTTCCATCGTTTTGCCGTAAATACTGTTAACTTTAAGCTTAAAATGATTCTGCTCAAACTTAGTTTTAGCTTTAGTTCTAAGTTCTGTATTAAGATCAATATAAGGTTTAAGCCATGCAGATTGTTTAAATTGTAAAACTCTATGAATTTTTGTAATGATCAATCCATGCGCTATTGCTTGTTTTAAAGCGCGGTAGTGAATAATATAATTTTTTTTATTTGATAGTGTTGTCATTAATTTTGGTAACTTTGAACCCGGAGGTATTTGATGTTCTGAACAGAATGGAAAATCTTTATGTAAATCATGTAGTGTTTGCGGATATTCTATATCCACTTCAAGTATATATCCAAATAATGCATCATCAGGTATACCAGTTACATCAATATTTGTATCAGTCCATTTGAAATTACTAATTGGAAGTGGCTGAGACATTGCCCAACCATATAAATTATTAACATCAACAGAAAACAGATATTTATCTGGTTTGTTTGGGTTATAGTTTGTCATATATTTATTGTTAGCCTCTGAATATCTTGAACAACATTGACCTCGAATTCCTTTTTCGATAAATAATATCATATCTACATCACTTAGTAACTCTAATTCACATTTTGTGTATAGAAGCATACAGTCAAAAGAATACCCGGGGATGGTATAGTACCATGCTGGATCTAAACCACTAGTTCTGTGACCTATATCTCTAAAATTTTCAAAAACATCTGCCAATAAAAGTATATCCGTTTTTAAATATAAATCTGAATATTCTCCCAAATTTTGTATATTAAATCCTTCCCAAACATTAAGGGCATGTTGATATTTGTCATTATGTAAAGGTTCGTCATTTAATTTATTATAAAAATGTTCTGGTGATGGTAATTGCGTTTCATTGAGTTTTTCCCATTTATCAATGTAATCATAACAAAATACACCTTTTCGTGTAAGTAACTGAAATAGAGAATCAGGTAGGTGTTTAAATTCATACTTTAAATTTTTTAATTCTTTAATATCTACTGTAGATACTAATTCATCGAGAGATGCACCTAGAAATCTAAGTGAATCAATAAATCGAAATTTAATATCAAATGGTAAATGTTGAGTAAACGAAATATATTTTTCTTTGTTTATGGGAAGTAATGTAATTTTACCCCTTTTTGCAAGATCTCTTATTATAAAGTGCGAATCGTATCCGGACAAATTATGAAAACAGACTGGTACTACAAATACTTTTTTAAAATTCAAATTACAAATTTCATGTGCAAAACCCCTAAAATCACCAGTAAAATGATTATGGTCTCGTACAATTACATCTGTAGATTTAAAATCCTTTTCACAAATGTGACATTTTTGTGCATATATTGTATTAGGTTTTAGTTTCATAGGAACTATATTTTTTATTTTTGATTGAATTATTTGAGCAACGTTTAACATTTCATTGGCAAACCAATCCATGCAATCAACTCCACGATAACCTTTAAAAAAGGATAAACTATTATCATATTCACATTTCACAAAATATCCACAACTAAATGCAATATGTTTTTGATATTTTGTGCTTTTTACACTCATTTCAAGAGGTTCAAGCATTGATTCAAAATCAGCATATATAATAAACGGTGTTCGTTGTTTGTAAATAAAATTTTTAAATTTAATTATTTTGTTTTCTGGAATAGAAATTTTATAGTTATTCATTTTTTCACATAAAATTAAATGTTTGTCAAGCCGTTCTTGATTAGTAAAATAATTTAAACATCTATCACATATAATTTTTTTATGACCATCTTTATTTAGTTGACTACTTAACAATTTAGATAAATTTTTAATCCAACAATAATGATAACTAATATTTATTTGTTCATTATCAAGTGGATCAGGTGCATCATAATCGTTTAACTTTGGAAAATATAGATTTTGAATCATTAGCAAATTAACGTGTCGCTCTAATTTACATTTAGACAGACGTAACGGAGTTACATTAAATTTCTTTCCAATTAGTTCTAGACCATAAACATTTATTGAAATATTATTTACTTTTTCAAATACTGCTATTTTGTTAAATTTAATTGGAATTTCAAGTCCTTCCAAATTTAAAACTTGACTATAATGTGGATATGAATTAATTCGATTGACTGATTGATTTGCTGGATATAATGCACTTACTATGCTCCAGTAAAAACAAGCTTCATCAAAATTTCTAACGTTTATACAAGCTTTTTTATTAATAATTTGTTGAGGTAATTGAATATAGCTCGAACCATTTCCAATTTCAAACTTATTAATGTTTATCTCTAAAGAAATTACTTTACTTAATGCCCAACCTGAATCACGTTCTTGAAACTCTGATAATTTGTTTAAAATAAAATCAACTATATGTTCATAAAACCATTTATTTAAATTAGTAGATTTGTCAATTGTTGCATATGGTGTATGGAAATATTTAAAATCTATCGTTTCTTTATCATCTACTGTTTTTTTTATAAATTTGCCACAAAAGGTACTGTTAACCTTAATTATGTTAAATCTAGATAAAACTAAAAAAATTTTAGTTTTAAATAAAGACATAGCATTATTTAAAAACTGTAAAACATCTTTATGTTTTAAATTTACTATGACACCACTTTGAACCCGTCCATGATAAACTGTGGCTAAATCTTCCCATTTAATTGTATAATTATTATCTTTTAATTCTTTAAGCTTATTATAAACAACTGTTAAATGACTTAATTTTGTTTGCCACATGCGGATATTTCCGATTTCAAATTATTTTGTTTTTAATGCTTTAAAACATAAACTAATTGCAATATCAACATGTTTAAGCCATGATTCAATTTCCTCAACAGTAAAATCATAATTTTTTTCATAAAACTTTTTAACTAGTTTGTTTACATCATTAGCAAGCCTTTCTGACATTTTAAACTAACACTCACCTTAAGATTTTATAAATTTAAATAAAGCTGCCGGATTGCCTTTGCCTGTGTCCTTTTCTCCAATGAATACTAGCGAATACCTTCCATTTCCCAATTCCAAAATATGATTTTTAAGCACCTCGGTAGATCTAGGTGGTAAAAATACAACCTTATCTTCCAGCTCCAAAACAACAGAATCTCCGAATTTCGATGCAGTCACCTTAGCTTCAGAAATTTTGTATGGAACATTTATTTGAAGTTTATTTAACTTTATGATAGGTTTTCGTTGTCCTTCTAAAAGAAGAAACTCATTTAGTGCTTCTAAATCCATTTTCTGAAAACTTATTACGAATTACTCAACTGTTAATACTTAAAACACTTAACTTACCGTTAAATAACACCCAGAGTTAAATTTTAATAATAACACTGACTGAGAAACTTAACGTAACGATGTATTATCAGTGAAGATTTTTAACTTACTCTGAAACGCTGTTTTGCTTAAGCCTTTTATACCAATTTCAACATAACTTGTCAAGGATATCCGGTGTTGACCTTGACATTGAACCTAATTTTGACCGTGACCTTGGCATTAACCCCGACCTCGACTTTGACCTAGATATTGACCCCGACATTGACCTTGACCTTAAAACAGTGACCTTGACCTCGACGCTGACCTTGATTTCTACCTTGACATTAATAATGACCTTGATTTTGATTTTAACCTTAACCTTGACCTTGGTCTAATCATTGACCTTTAACATTAAAATTGACCTTGACCTCGACATTGACATATTACGTTGACCTCGACCTTAACAGTGACCTTGACTTTGACCTCGATGTAAACCTTTGACCTTGACAGTGACCTTGACTTTGACCTTGACGGTGACATCGACCTTGACATTGACCTTGACCTTTGCCGTGACCTTACCTTGACAGCGGCCTTGATTTTGACCTTGACATCGACCTTTGACCTTAACATTGACCACGACCTCGATCTTGATCTTGGTCTGGTCATTGACCTTGACCTCAAACTCGACATTAACCTTCGACCTTAACATTGACCTCGACCTCGACATTGATTTTTGACCTTGACTTCGACCCTAACCTTGACATTGACCTTGACTTTGACCACGCTCTTGACCTCGACATTGACCTTAACCTTGACATTGGTCTTGAACTTGACCTTGACCTCGACATTGCCTTTGACTCTCACCGGTCTTGATTGGAACCGGTTTCCCCCACCATTCAACATTTATGCTAAGATATTTGCTTTTGTATAAATTTTCTTATCTTTCTAATTACACATTTTCAATATGAATCACCCTATTTAAAATATAATTTTCAATAACGTATAAGAATAGACATCCATCTGGCTACGGAAGTTGAAGCATAAGTGAATAGGGCAAACAGAGCCCCAGGTTGCCTGATAGGGCAACAATATGAAGAAATAAAAATACTGGGAAAGATACGAAAGATACGATTTACGAAACAGTCATTAGACCAATAATGTCATATGCGGCAGAGCATGTCCTGACACGGAGAGGACGAAAAGAATACTTGAAACAGCAGAGATAAAAACCCTCAGAAAAATCGATGGTAAAACGCTATGAGACAGAGCTAGAACAGATATACGACAAAAATGTAAGGGGAACAACATCACGGAGTGGGTAAGAAATGGAGGAGTAGAATGAGACGATCATGTAAGCAGAATGACAATAAATAGAGTAGTAAAGACGGCGAGAGACGGTTTCCCAATAGGAAGTGAAAAGACCACGAAAACGACTTACGGAAGGTACACTGGTAACAGATAGAGTAATATATACATGAAAAAAGAACTTATAAAAAACTTCAATTGGGATTGTCTTGTATATTTTAAAAAAGTATTGTTCTACATTTCTAAAAGTTTTATATACACATCTTTTATTTGGATCACTCTGTAAGATAATAATTTGATTTTGACCTTTCAACCCTCCACCATTTAACATTTATGCTAATATTTCTTTTATTTGCTTTTATATAAATTCTCTTATCTTTCTAATTACACATTTTCAATATGGATCACCCTATTTAGGTATAATTTTTAATAACTTGTAAGAATAGACATTTATATAGCTACGGAAGTAGAAGCACAAGTAAATAGAGCAAACACAGTCTCAGGTTGCCTGAACGAAACAATATGGAGAAATAAAAATATTGGGAAAGATACGAAAGGTACGATTTATAAAACAGCCATTAGACCAATAATGACATATGCGGCAGAGCATGACCTAAGACATAGAGGACAAAAAGGATGCTAGAAACAGCAAAGATAAAAACCCTTAGAAAAATCGATGGTAAGACTGTATGGGACATAGCTAGAGCAGATATATGAGGGAGATGTAAGAGGAACAACATCAATGAGTAACAGATAGAGTAATAGTAACAACATCAAGAGTAATATATACATAAAAGAAAAAGAACTTATAAAACTTTAATTGGGATTGTCTGGTATATTTTAAAAAGTATTGTTTTACATTCCTAAAAGTTTTATATACAAATCTTTTATTTGGATCACTTTGTAAGATAATAATTTGAATAACTTAGAGGTACCTTCAATTTTAATTGTCTTGTATATGTTAAAAACTATTATTTGTGCTATTAAATCCCTAAGAATTTTTTCATTTTTTTAAAATTTGATATTAATATATTATATATAATATATATATATATATATATATATATATATATATATATATATATAATATTTATATCTATATATATATATATATATATATATATATATATATATATATACATTCGGGTAAGTTTTTTATAGTTTTTTACAGCCTTTTTGGCACCATTCAGTTTGTTACAACATAGTAATTTTCTTTGTAGACCTTGATAAAGGTGGCAAAAAACCACCGAAAGCTTGGATTCAGAATAAATAGTACGCCTTAGCAAAGCTCTATTTTTTATTGACTACCACACCCAAAAAGAAAAAAGTATTTACATATATTTTTTCCAAACTAGTCAAAAAACTTTGGACTACTTTTTCTTATATATATATATATATATATATATATATATATATATATATATATATATATATATATATATATATATAATTTTCGATTTAAATCACCCTATATTTTAAGTTAACCTTCCCATCCCATATTTGTCGTTGGTTGAGTAAATGAAGAATTTCTTAATTGCGGTCTCGGTCGATTGCCTTGAACGTAAAATGTGTTTCTGATAGTCATTGACCTAACCCTAATAAATTCAATTTTATGTAAGACATATATGGTATTAGGTGTCTATGGAAAGCGAATTTTTTTCTTAATTACAATTTATATATATATTTTTAAAATGCCCTTCTATGCTTTGAAAAATAACGCTTTAAACTAAATTTATTTTCATCAGGACCAGTTACGCGAATACAAATCTATCGCGATTTTAACAAAGGATGACTAGCGGTCATTGACTAGAAACTTAAAAATTCAATTTTTGTCAAATATATATATATACTTTTGGGTGTAAATATTGCTTTAAAATAAAACAGTTGCATTAATTTTGGATCGCATGTCTTCTGAATTCTTATTTGCAGTCAATGTTTTCTGAAAGTGTATTCAATTTAATTTTTATTCTTGTTAAAAGGTACTAGACCTTGGTACTTCTCGTTTTTTATAGTACATTTTATTTTTAAAAATAAGCAGATCTTGTCTGCAATTTAATTTTTATTCTTGTTAAAAGTTACTAGACCTTGGTACTTGTCGTCCTTTACAGTACATTTTATTTTTAAAAATAAGCAGATCTTGTTTGCAATTTTTTTCTTTGGTTGGTTGTATATATATTGGAGAAGAGGTGCCTTTACACTATCAGTCTTTCAATACAATTTAATTAAACAAACCATACAACAAAATGTTGAAAAATTTAAAAATTCATCAAAATGTTATTGTAAAAAAAACAAAATTGGATAAATCTGTGCCGGAATTAAAACCGGTGGAAACCCAACAACAAAAAAAATCTGTAAGTATTTTTTTTATTTTCTATTTATTGTTTTGATATTATTTTTAACTCGCTTAAAATATGTTTAAAACCTAAATTGTTTAAACATTCTGTTTTCTATATTTTGGATTTATTGTTGTAATGTTACTTTTTATCTTACCTAAAATATATGTGTTAGTATTTGGGCGCCATAATAAATTGTTTTAAACATTCTTTCGATGTTATTTTCTAACTAATTATTTTGTTTAAATTCTATTCAAAACTTTAAATTGTTTGGAAACATTCTATGTTTTTTTAATAAATTATTATTCTAATATACTTTTTTGTCTTAGATTGATCTCACCTTAGATGATGATATGCTTAACGATCTGTTAAACACAATGGATATATTGCAGCCTCCAGCAGCAGCAGCTTCAACTTCTGGTTCATCTTCATCGGAAGACTGGACTGCCAATAAAATTGATAAATTTTCTAAAAGTTTAGAGGAACACTACACAATTATATATGGGCAGTTCCAGTCTTTTAGTATATTAAAAGACAAACTCAGAAGTTGCCAAATTGAGCACGATCAAATTTTACAACAAGAAAAAAAAATTGAAATGGAGGCAAAACAAAATAAAATAAAAAAAACAAATTCCGAAATAATAATAAAAAACATTAAAGCAGACATGAGTAAAATTTTCAGTTCTTTTAAAAAATAGTGTATTTTAGTAATTTAGTAAGTTATGTTTAGTATTTAGTACTTTAGTAATTAGTAATATGTTTAAGATTAGTAATAATGTACATTAGTTAAGTTTCTAAAAAATAAAATTTATCTTTCTATATCTTTTTTTATTTATTAATTAAGTAGTAATAAGCAAATTGGTTTTAGTGGTTAAAACCATATTAGTTAACTATTTAAATGGAAAATAAGTCACAATTTTACATTTAAAATAGTTAACTATAAGAAAATAATTTCAAACGTTATTAAAACCATACTGATTAAATAAATCGTATGTGTTTATATATACCTACTGGTAATTAAAAAATGTGGAAGCGTAAAACAAATATGTTAATATACTTTGCCTGAAGAGTGAATAGTTCTGATTATGTTACCATACTTGCTTTATTCAGAGGCGGCTTTTAATTCAAAAGGTATTTAGTTAAAAGATTTTACTGTTTAATATTTAATTTAAGCATAAATCAATTTCAGATTATACAAGTTGAAACATTGTCACAAACCGGAATAACTGTTATTAAATTTGAAAAGGTGTTATTAGATTTATAATATTAAGTATTTAAATATACATACTTCTTTCTCAGGTTGTACAATGTGGAGTAGGATACGTTTAAATAACTAATACTAAAGTTTAAAAAATTTACAATTTATATAAGGTACACATAAATTATCCTCACATTATGCAATTATTACAACAAAGATCCTGCTAATTTTAGTAATATAACCATAATACTGTATAATATAGTTTATAAGTTTTACTTGTAATAATTAAGGTGTAGGTGGCAAAGGATACTTTAAAATCCGAAATAATTGGGTTTAACCAGGAAAATTGTAAACTGGAATAACTGATATAATTGGTTTCTCCCACCAAAACTGGTTACAAATCAGAATAATCTTAGGTTTAAAGGTTAGAGGTCAAGGGTTAAAGATCAAGGTAAAAGATAAGTGTTAAAAGTTAAAGGTCAAAGATTAAGTGTCAAAGATTAAGGGTTAAAGGTCAAGGGTTAAAGATCAAGGGTAAAAGATTAAGTCTTAAAGGTCAAGGGTCAAAGATCAAGAGTCAAAGAGGTTAAGGGTTAAAGATCGAGGGTTAAAGATCAAGTGTTAAAGGTCAAGGGTCAAAGATCAAGAGTCAAAGAGGTTAAGGGTTAAAGATCGAGGGTTAAAGATCAAGTGTTAAAGGTCAAATAACCGGTTTAACCGGTTTTTCCCACCACAATTTGCACCAGCTTTGGTATAGAATATCTACTCTGGTGCCCGTACCGTTAAGAAATATGTATGTGCTTGCCAAAGGCAATATTTAAATTGTTCCAGATGAGAGAAGTTACAGAAAGTTTCGAAGGCAGAACGGACAACAAAGAAGACCAAGATGTAGGAGATTATACGGGATAACCCCAAACCAAGAAAACACAAAAGATATCGCCAACCTAATGAGGTTGAGTTAAAACTGATAAAAGCATTGGAAGAACCACCACTAAGTCCTCATATTTCTTTTATTCAAGGGCTTTTGCCACATCTAAATAAGTTTGACGACAGTGAAACTCTAGAATTCCAAATGGGGGTTGTGGAAGTCATTTATAAGATCAATAATAAGCGCAAAACCACTGCTCAACCTCAGCTCCTTCCACAGCAAACACCTTTCTACTATCCTTTTCCGCAGCATAAATCATTTTCCACATCACAAATGTCATATTCCAATCCATTCAGTGCCATTAGCAGCTTCCAACCACAACAGCCCCCATATCGCCAAACCCACCAATTTTAACAGAATCACACCAATTTCAACAATATTAACGATTCAAACCACCAGCAGGCATGCTCTTCGAAAGGACAGCCAATTGCATCTCCAGAGCGTTTCGTCGACTAGCCCCTCCCCATGTGGATCTGTGTATCTGTTAACTTCTTCATTTTTTTAATTTTAAGCTAAAATTTACAATAAAATGAAATCAATTTTGAAAAAATAACTTGTGTGCTTATTTGTTCTCCGTACTTTCATTAATATTACAGGAGCGCCTAAAAGGAGGACTTCGCAGATCGTGCCGTGACGTCACCAATCAGTTTCTAAACTTAATGTGATGTCACCACCCACCACTTGATTTTTGGTATACGGTAAGAAATTATTTTTTGACGGTCAATTCGTTGGTATTTTAATTTATATTTTAATTGTAGAATTTATAGATTTCTTTCTTCAAAAATAAAAGAAAATGGGAGTGTTTTGTCTTGAGTGTAATAAGGTGTTTCAGACCCAATCAAGTCTTAATCGGTACAATAGAAACTTGCATAAAAAGTAAGCAAACTATATAGAATATGAAAGTTCTGAAAGATATTGCTGCAAGGAATGTAACATGTTTTTCAATTTTAATAAAGACTTACGTGCTCATTTATTGGAGAAACACAACCGTGTTACAGAATTAGTCAATCTTCAGTTTAAAGACTTTTCGGGTAAGTATCTAATTTGTTACCCTTTGCATTTTCATAATAAAGTTTATTTGTATTTTTAGAATTTACTACCTACTTGAATGGTAAAGGAACAGGAAAAACATGGAATTAAGTATTACAAAGCCAGTGGATTAATGCGTTCAGGACAATTAGAAAAACATTATTATGAATGTTTGTCTTTCTCATACTGTACTAATACAGGTCTACCAAGCACACCTCAATCTAAGGAGTTACGAAAAACACATAACTCTTGCACAAGTCAAATAAAAATGGTCAGAAATGTTGACACAAGTATCTGTACTGTATCATACTTTAAAACTCATTATGGCCATGATGCGAAATCAGTACAGTTACAATCTTTTGAAAAAAATGAAGCTGAAAAGAAATATACTTGTTTACAGTGCAGATTATTTTTTAATGGTAATAAGGATTTACGATTTCATTTGCACAAAAACATGGGCAACCTACCTAGTTGGTAAAATTGCAATTCAAAAACTTTTAGGTAAGTATAGGCAACTTACACATTATTATTTATGTAAGTATGCAGGTTGATATCAAAAATTTAGATTTCATAGGTAGTTTTATGTAGGTACTTATTACTGCAACATATAAGTAGTATAACTGCCATGTAATCAACTGTTATGTTGTTTTTGTAGATTTTACTGTGTGCTGTGTGATTGCACAGGAAGAGAAACAAAATAATATTCAGTACTGCAAAGTCACAGGAGTAAAGCGTCACAAAGAACAGGAAACATCTTATTATGAATGTATTCGATCCTCAAAAAATTATTCTGCAAAACAAGATAGAGAAAGAGCTTTAAAATCTCAAGGATCCTGCAAAATGGTTAATTCATGTATAAGTCAAATAATAGTGTCTAAAAATATTCAAACTGATTGTTGTGCAATAAAATATTTTAAAACACATTATGGACATGAGGATGACATAGAGCACTTACATATACCACAATCAGATAAAGAAAATATTGCTTCAAAGCTTATTTTGGGGGTTTCTTCAAAAATGTAAGAAAAATATTTGCCTATACACAAATATAATTAAAAACAAAAATGTTACCACTAAACCACTTTTTTAATGTTAATTGTGAATATTTACTACAGTTTACAACTTTAAACTAGCGTGTATGATTCTGCTAATATATATTTTACTTTTTTAGTGCACTTTAAAATGTTCGGGATAGCATAGGAGGTGAATTAAAAAGAGTTGATTTACTTACAAGAAAAGATATCACGAACATTAAACATTCTTATGGCATTGATTTGAAAGATGAATGTATGCACAAAGATGACGCAACCAGTGTTCATTTGTGGGTGACTGAATGCTTACAGACTGATTCATGTCCAATATTATTTTACAAACAACAGGGCATACTAATGGATAATCATCCTGAATTTAACAATAATGATTTTTGTCGTATTTTCATGAATGTCGTGCAAAAGGAAATATTAATAAAGTTTGGCAAATCCGTTATCGCCATTGATAGAACTCATGGGCTCAACTCCTATGACTTTGAACTTACGACAGTATTAGTGAAAGATGAATTTGGAAATGGATTTCCGACTGCTTTCTTATTTTCAAATAGAAAAGATACTTTTATTTACCAACTTTTTTTTTCTAAAATACATGAGCATGTTGGTACTACACAGTCAAATGTTTTCATGTTAGACATAACTAACACTTTTTACAATGCCTGGTCAAATGTATTGGGTTCTGTTCCTAATAGGCTGTTATGTGCCTGGCACATAGATAGGGCATGGTAAGTAAATCTTAATAAAATATCTAATTCTGAAAAAAAATCCTATGTATACAAGATGTTGAAAGAGCTGCAATATATATATATATATATATATATATATATATATATATATATATATATATATATATATATATATATATATATATATATGTTAGATTCAGATAGATTTTTAGAGAGTATTGATAGCTTTTTGGGTAAAATTCTAAATGATGCAGATACATACAATTTTGGTAAGTATTTTCAGCAGAACTACTGCAATAACATCCAACAAAATGGGCCTATTGTTATAGAAAGGGTTGTGGAATTAATACCAATATGGGCATTGAAAATTTTCATAAAGTTTTAAAATACTTTTATTTAGATAAGAAAAAAATGAAAAGATTGGATAAGAGTATCCATCAGTTGTTATTGTTTTTAAAGGATAAAACTGTCGAAAGGATTATAAAGCTTAAAAAAGGTAAGCCAGTTGAAAGCTCTATAAAATCTAGACATCGAACTGCATTAGCTTGCTCTTTTACAATGTTACAAGATAACAGTGCCTATATATTAAAAGAAGAAAAAAATTAATACCTCGTTGAAAGACAAACAACTGTTAGTTGCTGCTCCATTAAATGCAATTTTTGCAATATATGTATACATTCATTTAGCTGTACCTGTATAGATTTTTTAATAAAAAATACCATATGTAAACACATTCATTACGTAGCAATGCAAGATACTTCAGATCACATTCAACCTGAAGACTGTTCATTTTCTAAAAATCAAACCGTGTCAGGTGATGTTGAACAGCTTTTTTCTCATATCTCTAACACATCAAATAACACAGATGGTCTTAAAGAAAATGTAATTACAAATTTACATAATATTTTACAAAATGTAATTTCGAAGGATTTATCTCTTAACCAATTAAAATCTGTTAGTCATCATCTGAAAACTGCCTTAGCAGTTACTAACATTTCAATGCCCTCTAATATTAACTTTGTGAGCAGTCCCGCCACAAGTCAAGAGTCTTCAAAAAAATATATCACAAAACAGAAATCATTTACTTCTACAAAAAGAAGAAAACTAAAATCTGTAAATTTAAGTAAGAGTACAGCAAAAGAGAAAACTCTTGTAAAGGAGATGTTAAATAGTGAACTAGTAGTATCTAACAATGTTAATAATGATCATTAATACATTTAATAATTATTTAACTTAAGTAACTACATATGTACTTTTTAACACATTGACGGACAGACCTGCTATAGCCGTCATGTATACTGTGATGCACCTGCTACAGCCGTCCAATTATAATTCGCTTTGTAGGACAGACCGGTTGAGGCTGGCACATTTTATACTATTATACCATTAAAAATACATGTTGGTGTCCCACGAAACGTGTGTGCAATGTTGGTTGCCAGCAGTTTAGGTACCTACTGCCAATTAGAAGACGTGGGTGTATGGAGGGGAAAAGGCAGTTGTACCGGAATGCCACATGCATTGTTATTGTTGACTCAGACATTGTAGAAATTGTTATTTTGAATAATATTCAGTGGCGTATGGTTTTGATTTAGTTATTTTTGTGCGTAAAAGAATAAAAAAATATACAGGGTGTTTATTTTTGAAACAAGCAATGAATCCAAAAGAAGAAAAACGTCTTTTGAAACTTTATGAGGAAGTAGACAGCGATGAATATATTGATAGTGATATATCTTATGGGGAATCAGACTCCTATCATCCTGAAAATAACGATGTTGATTCTGATGACAGTAACATAGAGTCAGAGGTAAGTTCAAGTTTTTTTTTTTATTTTTGTTGTTATTTTAGAACATTGACTTTCAGGTTTTAGAAACTCTTAATGAAGAAGATCATGTTTCTGCAGAAGTGAATCCCGAATCAGATGCTGACGATAATATTCGTGCAAACGCAGACCCAGTCGAAGGAAGTGATAATGAGGATACTAATGAAAATGGATGGAATAGTGATACTATGAGTATAGATGACTTCTTATTTGATTATTCACAAATGGGAATCAAGTTATTTGGAGATTTGAACTCGTCACCTTGTGACATTTTTACTCAACTGTGGAATGATGGTATAATGGATTTATTGGTAAAATCTACAAATCATTATGGGAAATCCTTAACTAGACAGTCACGCCCCAAAACCAGATATTCACGTAGTATTACTTTTAAAGAGACTTCCAAAGAGGAAATGAAAAAAATTCTTGGTTTATGTTTGCTACAAGGGCAATTTAAAGTCCAAAATATTAGAAAACTGTTTAGTTTCGATCCATTAAACTACCATCCAATATTCTCGTACATAATGAGCGGTAGACGATTCGAACAAATTTTACGGTGTTTTTCCGTGCACAGTGGTGACGATATTCTTAACCCGAATGATCGACTTTACAAGATTAAAAGCCTACTAAATATGTGTCTCAGAAATTTTCAAGACTCTTATACACCAGGTGCACAGTTGTCTTTGGATGAGTCGTTACTATTATTTCGTGGTCGGCTATCATTTAGAACTTATATGAAAAATAAAAAAACGAAATACGGGATTAAGTTTTACGAACTTTGTTCTCACGATGGATACGTGTTGAATGTGGACATTTATAAGGGTCAGGGGGAAGAGGGGCCAGATAATAATATGAAGAAACTAGAACATCTGGTTATGACACTGATGCAGGCCTATCTAAATAAGGGATATCATCTCTTTATGGATAACTATTACAATAGCATTACACTTGCCAATAGATTGTTGCAGAATCAAACACACGTAACAGGTACTCTACGCTCAAACAGACGAGGAAACCCGAAAGTAGTTGTGACTAAACGTCTTCGTAAAGGACAGCATATCTGGAAACGTCAAGGAAAGGTTTACGTCTCAAAGTGGAAGGACAGGAGAGATGTTTTTTGCGTAACAACTGCTCATCATCCTACTTTAGCAGAGGCTAGAAATCGTCATGGTCAGATACGTATAAAGCCAATTGAAGTATCTGAATACAATAAATTTATGTCTGGAATTGATCGGTCAGATCAAATGATATCATATTATTCCTGTCCGAGAAAAACTATTTTCTGGTACAAAAAAGTTATTTTTCATTTGTTAGATATAACAGTTTGGAACTCCTATTTTTTGTACAAAAAAATTACAGAAAAAAAGATAAGATACATAGAATACAGAGAAGCTCTTATTAGATTGCTATTAGGTCTCGATAACAATTTCAAGGATGGTCGTTTCTGTGTCAATTTCAAGCCAATTCATGAACGTAGTGACAATTCAGAACCTCATTGTGTTACTGGTACAGTATCTCAACACTTCCAAGAACTAATACCAAGACCAGATAACCATCAGAGAAAGTTCTATAACCTACGCTGTAAACAGTGTTCCAGAGACAAGAAGAGGACAGAAACTCATTGGAGATGTAAGACATGCCAGAATACTCCACCTCTTTGCCCTGAATCATGCTTTGAAAGATGGCATATAGAAAAAAAAACTAATTTGTTTTGTTCAAAAATGACTTTCTGTAATGTTCTAAATACCTAATAAAACAATTTGACGTAAAATTACATTGAACGGTTGCAGCCGTTGTGTCCCATTAGACATAATATATTTGACGGGTGGGAAGGTGAAGGCTCCTACCGTCATAGTTTTTTTTTAGTAAGTCACTTAATTTTAAGCAGTTTAGTTATATCTAAAAATTTGAGTTTAAAATATTCCATAGTATAATAGATAATCAAGTGCGTTGGTTTGGTTGAAAAAACGTTAGCTGGTGTCCGTCAATGTGTTAATAAATTATTATCTTTCACCTTTTTGTCTTATTCTACATTTAATTTAATTTCTTGTTTAACATAACTCTGCAAAATTTCTTCATTTCTTCATGGCTATTTGATGCAATATATATATATATATATATATATATATATATATATATATATATATATATATATATATATATATATATTTTATAACTAATAAATTAACAATCAGAATAAAACAATGTATTCTATAAGTTAATGTGATGAGTTTAGGTCCTGTCCCTTGGTTCTGGCGTGATGTGGTCCCCTCCAGTGAGAGAATCACGGGTCCATGTTACTGGTCTGTTGGCCAACGTCGCTTTAGTCTTCTGATAACTCGATGTTGAGGTATTGCGGAAATTAATGGATTGGAGTGTGTGTTCACTTTTTGAATGTATTGTAATTTCTTTTGCTGGTATACTTCTTTCACTGTTGAGATATTGAGATCCTCATAGATTCTTTGGTTGGTTACGTACCAGGATGCATCAACAATTGCTCTTAAGATTTTTGATTGGCATCTTTCCATAATAGCAATATTAGATTTACTACTACAGCCCCATAGCTCTATGCCATATGTCCATATTGGTTTGATAACTGTTTCATAAATTAGAATTTTATTATTTATTGACAGCTTGGAGTTTTTTCCAATTAACCAATTGATTTCTTTTTGTCTTAGTTGTATTTTTTTTCTTTTTTTGGTGATGTGTTCTTTCCAACACAGGGTTTGGTTCAGGTGTAGCCCTAGGTATTTGGTTGTTTTAGTCCTGGGTATTTCCTCATTGTTGATATATATTGGTGGTGGTGTTTCTCGTCGTAAAGTAAAAGTTACGTGGGTTGACTTGTTTTCATTTATTTTTATTTTCCATTGTTTTAGCCAGTTTTCAAGCTCATACAAATAGTCTTGGAGTTGTTGTGTAGCTATGTTAATGTGTTTGTGACTTGTAAGTGCTACTGTGTCATCTGCAAATGTGCCAATTGTTACGTTATGTAATGTTGGTAGATCAGACGTATATAATATATATAATAAAGGTCCCAGGACGCTTCCCTGTGGAATTCCCGCCTTAATGGGATGTAAGTATTCGAAAGAATGGTGGTAATATTTGTTTAATTTTATAAAGAAGTCCTTTATGCCAAACCTTATCAAAAGCTTGACGTACATCTAGTGATACCATTGGGCAATATTCCTTTTCTTCTAATGCGGTATTGATTTTATGAGTTATTCGGTGGCATTGCAGGTTAGTTGAGTGTTCTCGTCGAAATCCAAACTGATAATTTGGTATCCAATCTACGCCTGTAAAGTCTGGATCTATTCTTTTTATTAAAAGTTTTTCTAGTAATTTGGAGATTGTTGATAACAAACTGATAGGTCGATAGGATGAGACTTCACTTGGATCCTTTCCTGGTTTTGGAAATAATAGTATTTCTGCAATTTTTAGATTGTTAGGCCAATAATTACATCTTAATATTGCGTTAAATATATATGTAAGGATTGCTATACCCTTTTTTGGTAATTCTTTTAGCATTTTTGGTGTTATTAGGTCAATTCCTGGTGACTTTTTGATATTTAGTCTTAAGATTTCTTCTTTAAGTTCTTTGGGTGTTGTTAATTTTATTGGATTTACTGATAGTTGTTCTGAGTTTAAATAATTAATAATTTCTTGATCTTCTTCATTGTTGTGTGGTTGGAATACTGTTGCTAAATGTTCAGCAAATAATTCTGATTTTTCTTTATCGCTTCTTGCCCATTGGTTCTGTGTGTCTGTGGTTTTTTCTTACTGGTGGGGATATTGCTTGAGGTTTTAAGGATGATTTGATTGGTTTCCATATTGAATGGTCGTATCTATTAAGTTGTGTTACATATTTTTTGACTGACTCTTCTCTTGAAATTTTTAGTTGTGTTTTTAATTTATTGGTTAAGCGATTGTAAAACGTTTTATCCGCTGGGTTCCGACTTTGTTGCCATTTGGCTCTTGCTCTTCTTTTTTCAGCAATGAGCTTTTTAATTTCTAATGGAATATTTATTCTTTTCTCGATTTTATTTCTATCTGCATCGTTCGGTGTCGCTTCTTTTGCAGCGTTTTGCAGTAAAGTTATAAGGTTGTTTGTAGCTGCTTCTATTTCTGAAGGGCTTTTTAGTCTTACATTTAGTTTAATGTTTTCATCCAGTATTTTTCTGTAAAGGTTCCAATCTGTTCTAGGTCCATGCAGTTTTGGAGTAGGTTGTTTGTTAATAACGCATGTGCTAATTGTTGCAATAATTGGTGAATGATCTGAAGATAGATCATAACTTGGAACTATATCCATAAAGGTATTAGATATTCCTTTTATGATGCAAAAATCTAAGAGGTCTGGTCTTTTTTTGGGGTCCGTTGGCCAGTACGTTGGTGTTCCTGTTGATAAATATGAGTATTTATTTTCTTGCATTAAGCTATAGAGCTCTCTCCCCTTTGTTGTTATTAATCTTGATCCCCAGTAAGTGTGTTTACTATTAAAGTCACCAGCTGCGATAAATTTTGGACCTAGAGTATTGAAGAAGGATCCGAAATCGTTTTTTTTTAACATTGTGCTTTGGAGGGCAATATACTGCTGCTATTGTTATTTCGTAAGGTAATGAGCACACTTTAATTACTGTAGCTTGGATACAGTCTGTTATATAACTTTCCATTATGAAATGTTTAATTGATTGTTTGATCAAGATTGCTGTACCTCCATGTCTTGTCTGGGTGGTTAGTATGGTACGTTAGATAATGAGGTATTTTAAAATACGATTTGTCTGTAAAATGTGTCTCACTTATTAATAATATATCTATAAAATTTTGTTGTAGAAATATTATCACCTCGTCCTTATGATTCAGCAGGCCATTGGCGTTCCATTCAGCTATTCGTAAAAAGAACTTTATTTGCATACGAGTTTACTTAGCATGTTTATTACCATGCTGTTTGAATCTTGGTTATCTGAAGGAGCAGCAGGAGGTTGTCTATTACTCGCTGCATTAGCATAGCTTACATTTGGTCTTACTGTATTGGGTATAAAGTTTCTGTTACGTGCTTGCGACATATTTTGGTGATGATTATATGTAGTTTGTGCTATATTTTTATTTCTATTTAAATTGCGATAATATTCGCATCCTTTATAGTTAGCTGGGTGATCTCCTCCACATAAAGCACACGTAGCTGGTGTGTTCTTGTTCTTTTTACAGCTGTTTGTACTGTGCTGCCCTCCACATTTCACACAGACATATGGTCTATTGCAATATGTTTTTGAATGGCCATATAATTGACATCTCATACATTGGATGATATTTTTGTGTTTTATGGGTGGTTCAATTTGTATATTGCAGTGTTGTAATTTCTGAATTTTATAAATATCTTGGTTATTGTCTGATGGTTCAAGGTCAACAAAGAACATATTTACCGGCTCTTTTGTAATCCTATGTTTAGCATTAATGATGTTTCTTACCTTGTGACCCAGTTTTGTCAGTTCTTCTTTGATATCTTCTGTTGCATGTGAATAGTGAAGGTATTTAATTACGACTCTATAGGCCCTTTCTTCCTTTGGTTGATATGTGTGATGAATAATGCTGTTCTCTCTCATATATCTTGATAATTTTCTGTATATTTCTGGATCGCTACAAATTATTTTGACTGTATTATTTGCCATAGTCCTGGTTTCGTATTGTTCAGCTTCAGCTATTTCTGTAAATTTTTTCCTCATTTCTGGGAAGTCGCTTACACCGTAAACAAATATTGGTGGTGGTTTATTTTTTCTTGGCGCTGTTTCATTTTGATTGGTTTCATTTTCTTGGGTATCCGTTAGTGTATTATATTTGTTCGATAGTGTAATGGTATCATCTTCTTTGTCTGTTTCTACATTTGATCTGATTTTTCTGCGTTTTGTAGTTTTAACTACTTGCCATGAGTTTTTTGTTGACACATTTGCACTTTCTGGTTCGTCATCGCTTGTTGATGACATTCTGTAGTATTGCTGGCTATTTCTGTTATTTATATTGCTGTTGTGTGGCGCGTTTTGTTGATTTATATATTGTCCTTGATTGGGCGGAAATATCATATTCGTCGAAGAATTGGTGGTTGGTTGATTTATTTGCATATTGTACATACCTGGTGTTTGTGATGAGATTTGTGGATAACCCTGTATATTGTTGATTTGTGATTAACCCTGTGTGTTGTTTGGAATCTGCATTTGTGGGTAAGAATTCATTTGGTTTGATGGATACTGGATTGGTAATGGCTGGCTGTTTACATTTTGCATTTGTTGGCTAACTATGTAGTTGTCAAATCCTGGTCCATTTCCCGTTGGAAACATTATAAATAAATTACTGAATTGTTTTTAAATTTAATTTGATGAGTTTATTGTTTTTAAGTCTATTAATAATTGATTGCTTTTTAATCACTTAACATTTACTTATCTGTTCAATTCGATAAAACCGGTCGCACGTTGATAACGGAGAACCACCTAACGTCCGCTCGGTTTGGAGTATCGATGTGAACTTTATATAAACTTGTGTTATAAAGTGAATAGTCCACAAATTTAAATATTTCCTTCTTTAGAATAATACTAAGACTACGCAAAATAACTTCATTTTGTGTATCTTAGTATATTACTATCTGAGCTTTTATAATTTTGTGTTAGTATTATTCTACTAAGAGCCGATCTTTTCACCTCCAGATAAATATGATGCTATCTGCCAGGTAGTTATCTGGAGGATAAACGTTTATTTATAGGATAAAATGTACCCATCTATTCACATCAAATTATGTGGTGTTTACTTATCTGTCAGATAAACATAAACCAATAATTGTGGCTTAATCCCATATAAACACAATATTTAAATTAAATGTTCCACAAGGAAGCAGTTTCAGAACCTCACAAAAAATAATAGATGTATATTAATGATCCTTATGAGATTTCTCCAAACACTAAAATATTATAAAAGGTTAGTTTAAACATCTTCTTTTGATCTCTCATTGTTATATATTCTACAGATTTATTAGAAATTTTGAGAATTTCGTGATACATCCTGGATATTTTATATATACTTAATAACTCTGTGTCTTTTTTTACAAGGTAATGTATTTGAGAATCAATAGAAGAATCAGACAACCTTATAATATATATATATATATATATATATATATATATATATATATATATATATATATATATATATATATATATATATATATTTGGAAATATATATGGAGGAGAAGAAAATTGGTGGGTATTTTATAGGATTTTATTTTTAAATGGTAAATTAAATTTGCATCATCAATCGAATACAATAATTGCATATTATATTCTACTCTCATTATATTCATTGACAATAGAACCTGAATTATTTTAGCGCTCTCTGTTGAGCAGTAGTATAATAATTTTGGTTTACTGCTCTCTACATCTGACTACAACCAGATGGAATTCTGTCTACCATATGCTTAAAAGATTTACACTAATGTCCCCATATATAGCTGCAATATTGGCAGATCCCTCAATTAAAAAAGCACCAAGGATGATTTCTGATTCAGATATAAAACTAATCACTGAAATTGTAAGCATTTTATCGCCTTTTGATGAGGCCACAAAGGAGATCTCGGGTTCCCAGTACATTACTGCTAGCCTTGTTATCCCCCTTGTGTCTATTATCGAAAGATTTTTAAGAAACCTTAAGCCAAACCTTAGTACAGCTCAAAAGTTATGCCAAAAGCTTATAACTAGCCTTCAAGAGAGGGGCACTAGGCTTTTACGAAATCCCCTGCTTTGCCATGCTACAATCACGGACCCGAGGTTCAAAAAACTATATCTGAATCCGTATATAGCGGAGACAGTCACATCCAATTTAGGATCGGAAGTTAGAACGTAACTTTCCGAAATCGGAAAACTTTCTCCTTCCTGCTCCTTCCAGAATGAAGAAGCCAAAGTGAGTTTAAAATCAAACCCTCTTTGGTCTTCACACGATCTGGAGTTGGTGAACAGTGGTTTCAGTTCAAGTTCTCAGGACACACAGATTCAAAGTTCTTTTTCAAATGAACTGACTCTATATCTGCAGCGGCCTTTGCTGCCAAGTGATCCGTTTTCATTCTGGGATTGGAACAGAATCTGTATGCCAGGCTTGGCTTTTATAGCTAAAAAAATACATGTCGTTGGTCGGAAGTTCCGTGGCATCAGAGAGACTTGTGTCATCATTGAATGATATTGTGTCAGATGAGAGAAGCTGCTTAACCGACCAACATATTATATGAACGAGTTTTTCTTAATAGGCTTCATGAAAAATACTGGCCAACATAATGCTAAATCCATTTCATATAATATAACCTATTTGTAACCTTCTAACCTATACTTTTTTACTTAAAATATTACTTCATATTCTTTTATTGTATATTATTGCAATATGTATATATTAATCTTACGCTATATTATATTTAATAATAATCATAATAATCATAATCATAATTAATAATAAAATAATAAATAAATATAATAATTAATAGAATAAAATGGTTTTATTAAAAATTGTGTTATTGATGTTCTTTCGATAGTTCTAATTTTGATCATATTGATATCGAGTCGAATGAAGTATCGCAAACTAAAGTGCATTGTAAATGTAACTTTGTAACTATTGGATTAAAAAAACCGAAAACCGGTTTTTCCTAAAACCGGTTTTTTTTGGCCGGTTATAACCGCCAGGTTAAACCGTAAGCAAAAAAACCGGTATAACCGAAAACCGGTGTTTTGTCAAAAACCGCCATCCCTAGTTATGACGATAAATCAACAATAATTAGAGTTTTGAAACCTTGTTATTTGTAAAATCAAATCAAAATGTACTCAAATGTTGAATACACTGACATGTTATTAACCTTAGGCGAATGTTTAGGATGTTTTAGTGCAGCTGTGACACGTTATGCAGAAAAGTTTCCTAGAAGAAACTTACCAAGTAAAAAAACATTTAGAGCCGTTGAACGACGTTGTCGAGAAACTGGGAATGTGTGAGACCAAATAAAATAAATTCTGGTAGACCAAAAACAATTAATAAAGAAAATAATATTTTAAATTTACTTGATCAAGATCCAACAGTTAGCGTAAGGAATATAGCAAGACAAACAAATACTTCTTCTTCAAGTACTTGGCGGATACTGAAAGAACAGCAATTACATCCTTATCATTACAGGCAAGTCCAAGAGCTCTTGCCAGATGATCTACCGGTTAGAGTGGATTTTTGTGAAACATTGCAACAAAGGACAGCCCACAATCCAAATTTTTTAAAATGCATTCTTTTTACGGACGAGGCCACCTTTACGCGACAAGGTATGTTTAACTCCCATAATGCACACTACTGGTGTGATGAGAATCCACGAGTCAAAAGGGTATCACATTACCAACACTCATTTAAAGTTAAATGTTTGGGCAGCAACTTTAGGTAACAAATTAATAGGTTATCATGTTCTACCTGGAAATTTAAATAATGATATGTATCTTGATTTTTTAAACAATTCCTTATTCGAGATATTAGAAAATTTAACGCTAAACGAGCGAAGATCTTTATTTTTTATGCACGATGGAGCTCCACCACACTTTGATAGAAGGTGTCGTAATTGGTTTTATAATCATTTTCCGAATCGATGGATTGGTAGAGGTGCAGAAGCTCCGATTCATTGGCCTCCTCGGTCATGCGATTTTAACCCTTTGGACTACGCAGTTTGGTCGTATATTAAGGAAACAGTCTATGCTACAGAGGTAAATTCACGCCAAGAATTCAACGTCAATTTAATGACATCATAGCTGATCCCCTACCGTTTAGAAGGTTAATGGAATCTGTAGAAAAAAGAATAGACTTGTGTATTCGCGAAAACGGAGGGCATTGTAATTGAATGTTATTTTATGTTCTTAGTCATTAATTTAATTTTCTTCTTGTGAGTTTTGTTTAATTACTAACTATTTTATATCAGCATAAATTATTACTTCATAATTTTCAAATCAAAATATTCCGAAAACGGTACACAGTATCGAGTTTTACCAAGAGTACCTTTTTCGTGTAAAATTGAATGATGTTTAAGTTTACTTGAAATTTTGATTAATAATTATACTCCTAAAAAAGTTATATTTTACTAATACTTAGTACGACCCTGTAACTAGCGCTCTCTATGAGAATCAGATATCAAAACAAATTCATGAGATGTATCAGCTTCCAAAACATATTCGTATAAAATTTCATTACAATGTTGCCAGTAGTTTTGGCAAAATCGTAAAAAATGCGTAAATTTTTTTTTCTTCAACGCCCTTCAGTTTTTTACCTACCCTAGAGACGGGGTTACCTTTTTTTGAAACACCATGTATATATATGTAGGATTGCATTCGCCATCAAATCAACTTATTAAAATTATTTCCGTTACCAATAACTTCTATTTATCACGAACCGCGAGCCGAAAGCCAGAGTTAAGTACCGTTGCTGAAAAAACATAAAACGCAGTATGATAGTAGCTCGACGGGCGGTCGAGTACACAGTACACAGTGTAAGTAGAGCACTCAACATGAAGAGTTGATATGCATACGACGGCATCTCATCTCTATACGACGAACGACGAAAGACGTTCATATTTTTGCTATTAACCGCGGACCTATTTCAAGTTATAAGTAGTTACTGTTTACATTAGTTGCATATTCATTCCTGTAATTTACGAGTTAAAAAATAAAGTGTTTGTGTCAATTCGAATCGACCCGTGGCCTATAATTATTAAACCCTAGACAACAAAGAAAAACCCTACACACATATATATATATATATATATATATATATATATATATATATATATATATATATATATATATATAATATAGTTGGAATTTAGATATTGGGGTCATATTTTAGCTTTTCTTGGAAAGAACCCAAGCATGGTTTCGTTTGTACAATAACGATCACCGTACAGAAAATAATAAAGTGGAAAGATATAAGCCAACGTAGAAGAACGATCAGGTTCCTCGCGCTGACGGCTAATAACGATCAGATTCCGACATCCTTGTAAATGTACGTAGATTGTCGTTTGTATCTATAGCATCTTAGCGTCAGTTCTATTCTGTAATCGCTAAGCGAGCTGCTGCTGTTTTGTAGTTTTCATTAGTTTGTTTTTGAGAAAATTCATAACGTCAAGTAATCTTAGTGATAGTAATATATCTAATGAAAATAATCAGCCAGGTGAAGTTAAAAAGCAGAGAAAAACCGGCAAAATGAGTGATGTAATCAAAAAATTACGTGTCACCACTCACGAGGTCGGGGAAGACTGTAAGTGTATTCGTTACAACTGTTTTCAAGTCATCCCTTCGAATGAAAGACAACGATTAATTTCTCATTTTAATGAGTTAGGGGACTACAATGCTCAAAACAAATATTTAACAGATCTTGTCACGGTTATACCTGATGGTAGACGGAGAAGCCAAAACCCTGAAGCTGAAGCAAGTTTTAATCAATCTTCTTATAGCTATAGAGTTCGGGTAAATGTGAGTGGCTCGTTACAAGATACTGTTGCTTGCTATAAAGCATTTTTGTCTTTACACGGCATCACTAATCGCCGTGCTCAAACCATAAGAAAAATTTACTTAAATTTGGCGATACTAAAGAAGATGGTTATAAAAACAGACATAATAAGTTGACCGGTGAAACAAGAACAATGGTAATGAGCTTTATACAGTCCCTGAAAGGTAGGAAATCTCATTATTCTTTGCATGATACTAGTAAAATATATTTACCTGCAGAACTTAATACAGCCAAACTTTATCGAATGTTTAATGAATCATACAATAATAATAAAATAAGCTACACTACATTTCATGAGATATTTGTGAGTAATTTCAATATATCATTCGGCTACCCACGTAAAGATACATGTAGCTCTTGCGACACTTTTAAAGCTAATATTGCAATTACGACGGATAAAATTGCTAACTGCACTGGTGAAGAAAACAAAACATCATTGACAACAATACTGCAGACACTAATGCGTGAAAAGACAATCCATTTACGGAAAGTCGAAAAGTTTTACACCATGAAAAAAAAAATATAGAAAAGAATCACGAAAAAACGAAACAATGGAAGCCATAACGATGTATTACCAAAAAAACCTCCCCACTCATAACATCTCAACATCTGATATTTACTATCTCAACATCTGATGTTTACTATCGCCGACAACTCAACTTCATATCATTTAATATTCATGTACTGTCAAATGCAACTTCAGTGTTTTATACCTACGACGAAAGTGTTGCCAGAAAGGGTGCCGATGATGTTTTTTCGATGTTGGAACATTTTATTTTGCATATTTTGGACTCAAACATACGCCATCTAATAATTTTTTATGATTCGTGCGGCGGACAAAACAAAAATTTTACCGTAATTCGCTTTCTCCACTACGTAGTGCACAAACTTAATCGATTCGACCTAGTGAAAGTGATATTTCCTAGTCGTGGACACTCTTACCTAGAATGTGATAAGGACATGAGTTTTGTGAATTCCAAATCGTATACGGAAATACCGGGCGACTGGAAAGATGTATTAAAGAATAGTCGCATTAAACCATCACCATTCAAGGTAATAAACTGTCCAGATGAAGTTAACTATCAGACATGGACCGAGTATTTGTTCCATCTTTATGTGCCAAAATATCCTACGGCAACTAGGCCGTAAGAGAAAATTGAAAGCTGTTCCACTAAAGAAGCTATATAATGAACCTCTGCCTATTAAGACTGCTAAGTTGCATGGTTTATTGCATCTAACTCAATTTCTGACAAACCCTGAAGCGCATTCCTTTTACCAAGGACTAGTTTCCGATGCCGGTACGAATGAAGGTAGTGATGTGGAATTTGTCGACGATCCACCAATCGAAATTTAACGCGCAAAATAGATCAGAGTCCAGCTCCTTAATTACAAATTGGAAGATTTCAAGTACATATATAATTAGCAAACTATTTTTTTTTTCATTTTTGTATTAAAAACTCTCATAGTAATAAACTGATAACTAAACATTTTGTATTTAACTTTCCTGCACCAAAATAAACGTCTTAAAACTTTAAAATTTGATTTGTACAAAATGAATATAATGTGAGTCTGATCGTTCTTTCTCGTGGCCCTTCATATATATATATATATATATATATATATATATATATATATATATATATATATATATATATATATATATATATATATATATATATATATATATATATATATATATATATATATATATATATATATAGTAAAGATCAAAGTGAAGTTTATTAACAATTAACAACTGTTTACAATATATTCACTGTTGGTCTACTCAATGCTAAACCTATTAAAAAACTTCATTATTCATTACACAAATTAAAATTGTCAATCCTCTCTAAAATATTATATTTTCGCACCAAGTTCACAAACATCACACTCTTAGATTTTATTTAAGAAATCTAATCTAATAAGCCGGAACTTTGTCTCTCACCCACGATTAACACTAAAAAACAATATTTCTTCTTCTTCTTATTCTTTTTTTGGGCTATGTTCTAGACAATTTACCTAGTTTACTTCGAGGGTAGACACTTTTTGTCTTGCTTCAGCAATCAGTGTCTACCTACACTTATATTCTTCCTTTGTTTGTTTTAGGTTATTCTACATGTATACTTGTGCTGGTTTTTTTTCTTCACAGGCTAAAATATTAGTAATACAACACAACAAAGGTATAAACTTTTCTCGCTCGGGGGTAGCGTCCAAGCTTTGCACACACCAGAAATGCTACCAACGGATAAGGTAGAAGCACCCAGGACTGAAAGAAGGAATATCATAGTTTATAATTTAATATTAAAGGTAGAAATAAAGTTGCATAAGGTGTTGATTGTATTTTTATTAATATTTGTGAGAATTGTACAAATATTTATGGGGGTGGGAAGTTTAGTTTTAGCTAATTCGGCATACAAGTCAAAGTGTGAGTTTTGATTTAAGTGACATTCTAATAAAATATGGTTTAAGCCTCCCACTTGGCCACATTCGCAATAAGGATCATCTTTGACTCCAATTCTGAATAGATGAAGAGGGGATGAGCAATGGCCCGTTCTCATACGGATGATTGTAGTTAAATGTCTCCTACTGATATATGCGAATTTATTGAACCATGGTAGTGTGTGGATTCGTTTATTAATTTTGGCATAGAATGAATTGCTTGTGCCATATCCTTCGTACCATTCAGCTGCCCAATTAGACCAAATCTCTCTTTTCAAGTAGGGTGTGAAATTTGAAAACTCTAGCTTGATATTCATGGGAATATTCAGGGAACGACCTATATTGGCAAGTTGGTCGGCCTTGTAGTTTCCAGTGATACCAGTGTGTCCTGGGATCCATGCTAGTAAGATTTTGATATTATTGTTCCTTGCTAGGATAATTCCTCTTTTCGTTAAATACGATATATGTTCTGTGTCTTTAGAAAATCCTGTTTTTTTAATTTTTTGTAGTGCACTTTTGGAGTCAGAAAAGATAATGGCTTCTGTGATATTTTGTTCCCGTATAATTTGGACTGCATGATTGATCGCAGTAACCTCTGCTGTACATATTTGGGTATGATTGGGTAGTTTAGATGAAAACGAATAGTTTATATCTGGGGAAAAAACACCAAATCCCGCATTTCCCATTGTGTCCGTTGAGCCATCTGTAAAGAATTTTTTGTATGAATGGAATTTTTTAACTAAGTTCACAAAATTCATAAGATTGAATTCATTTTTTGTAATATTTTCATTCAGAATTCCTAATGGTTGAAGTTGTAGTTCCAAGTCATATTCATGGCAAGGAAGAAGTTTACTGGAATATAGGTTCTGCAAATAAGGTTGGATTTTTCTGATAGTTGCTATCAATATGGGTTTTTCCTTATTTCTCCAGTATTTATTGTCCATATTACAAAGTGCTTTTAATTCAATGATTGATTGAATGACTGGGTTGTTTTTAATGCTTAGGTTTTTTAGCAAAAATTTTGTGGTGAGCCATTCTCTTCTGTATTTTAATGGCAGTTCTCCAGACTCTGATAACAAGGCTTGGATTGGAGTTGACTTCATGCATCCTGTGATAATCCGAATACTTTGGTAGTGCATCTGATCTAGTTTCTTCAATATATATTTAGGGCACGTAGATAGGAATTGACCCCCATAGTTTAAATGACTTAGGATAAGTGCTTCATGGATCAGTTTTAATATTTTTGGGTCACTGCCCCACCATGTTCCACACAAGGCACGCATTACATTCAGTGCTTTACCTATTTTGACTTCCAGCTGGTTAATGTGTGCCTTCCATTTAAGGTTCTTCTGTAAAACCATTCCTAGGTATTTAATTTTATCTACCCACTCTATATGTTGACTCTTATAACTGATATTTCCAGGCATTATTTTGGTATTACCCCTTGTAAACAAGATAGCTTTAGATTTGCCCACAGAGATGTTCAAATTATGATTGTCCAGCCAGGCTTCAAGATTGACTAAATATTTGTTTAATTTTGATATATTTTTAACATTCACTCCCTTGACTAGAATTACAAAATCGTCAGCATACTGTATGACTTTAGCATTTTTGGGGAACACTTCGTGTATTGAGTAGGTATATATGTTAAATAGCATTGGACTTAATGGTGATCCTTGTGTGAGTCCAGTGCTAGTGGTATTTGGGCCATGTACTAACCCAGAGTTATCTTTGACAAACAGTTCTCTGCATTTTAAAAAGTCATATATGAGGTTAGCTAAATCATGTGGTATATCCAAATGTATTAATGTAGAGTACAGTTTGTCAATATTAACATTATCATATGCTGAATGGATATCCAAGAATATTCCTATTGTACATTCATTATTACTAAATGATTTTTGGATTTCAGATGTCAAAAAGGATAGACATTCTAAACATCCTTTACCCCTTCTAAAACCTAGCTGCAATGGTCTGAAGATTCCCTTATTTTCTATACGCCATTCCAACCTATTTTTGATCATTGATTCTAAAACTTTACCTACACAAGAGGTGAGGGCAATAGGCCTATAGTTAGTTGCAGTGAGTTTATCTTTCATAGGTTTTAGGATTGGAATTATTAATGACTGTTTCCATTCAATCGGAATGGTCCCTGTACTTAAGCATTTGTTAAAAATTTGTAATAATAGTAATGATCCTGAATGAGGTAGATTTCTAATCATAGAGTATGAAATTAAGTCAAGTCCCGTAGCAGATTCCTTTTTAGAATTGATTATGAATTTGTATTCATTAAAGGTAAAAGGGGAACTTGTATTGCTAGTTTGTATACTTTGTTGATGTAAATGTATACTGGGAGGAGCCAAGGAATTCAGTATCTCTTGTGCCATATTAGGATCAGGAAGGGAGTTAATTGGGCTATTACCATATCCAGCTATTTTCCTAACTTTATCCCATATTGTCTTGATTGGCGAGTTTCTATTAAGACCTTCTGCAAATTTCCTAAAATTATTCTTTCTTTTTTCTTTAAGGAATCTTCTAGCTATAGCACATTTGTTTTTTACTATTAAATAATTTTGTAAGTTGGGTGTTGATTGGAATTGCTTTGTTGCCTTAATTCTGTCTTTAATGACTTCAGCGCAAGATTCGTCCCACCATGGGATATGATACTGTTTATTAACATTTGATTTGTACAATGGGATGGACAACTGTGCAGCTTCATTTATTAAATCTGCAAATGATCGGTAGTTCTCACCTGGAAATGATGTAAATGATGACTCTAATACTAAGGTATACTGGTCCCAATTAGCTTTTTTGAAGTTTCTGTTATTCCTTGGTGGCATGTGGATGGTAATGGTTTGGACACCAATTTTGCACATTGTGAGTAGATGATCACTAAATCCTAAGTCAGAAATTATTTGCCATGATGATCTGGTAGAAACATCCTTAGATGTTATTGTGAGATCCACCGCTGATGATCTTTTTGGTGGTGGTGCTATTCTGGTATATGAACCATCATTTAAAAAAACTAGTTCCAGCTCATCTAATGTTTGGAAGATGTTTCTCCCATTGAAATTATTACAGGGGCTACCCCAAGCCTCATGATTAGCTTTCAGGTCTCCCATTATTATTATTGGTTTGTTGATTTCCTGGATCAGTTTTATCCATTTTTGTTTAGATATGGTATTTGCATTAGGGATATAGGCATTAAGTAGATTAATTTGGAATTTAGGTAGGAAGATTGCTTGGAGTTGGGAGTTGTTATTAAATTGATTACATAAAGATGTTTCATAAAATTCTACTTCATTCCTAATAAGGATGGCTATACCACCATACGAATCATCTCTATCATTTCTAATTACTTGATAGTAGCATTTGATTATATGGTTATTATTTAACCATGTTTCATTTAGCAATAATATGTCAGGATTGTATACTTTGATAATTATTTTTAAGCTATACACGTTAGCATTATATAATCTCATATTCCATTGTATTATAGTCAAAGGGGTGAAAGCTTTATTTTTTTTTGAGTTTTGGCTTAGAATTCTGAAGCATCAGATACTGTACCATCTTCCATTAAATCATAGGTTATGTTATTTGTTGAGCTGCTTTTAATTGTTTTATATTGTGATACATTAGATGAGTTAGGGTATAAGTTTCTTAGCAAGTTGTTTACAAAAGATAGTACCATCTCTTTATGTTGTGGTGATAGTAATGACATTGCATGGGAGATTCCATGTTCAGTTTCCTTATTTGCACTGTATCCTTTTGATGTTGATGGCATTGATTGAGAATTTGTTGCCCAGTTCAATCTTCCCTCAGGATTAATTAATTGAGCACTATGTTGTTTTTTGTCATATCCTGTCATGTTTGGTTTCCTTCTTTTGGTGGGTTGAGATTTGACGATTTGGTTACATATGTTCCTTATTATACCCTTACATGTGACATTGTGATTTGGGATAAAGACATCATATTGTAAACTTTCCCATCTCTTATCATTCACAAATAGATTTGCCGATTTAAAATCTTTAAAAACAACACCTAACCGGTTTTTCCCTTTACGGTTAAATTTAATAATTTGCTGTAGATTTAGGTTAAATATTGTTTTAGCAATACTTAAGATGTGAAAATTCCCTATATTTTTGTCTTTTCCCTGTACATATACTTCGAAAGGACCGGAATCATATATATTATATTGGTTATTAATTTTTTTCCCACTTAAATCAGGCGGGGGGTCAGGAGGTTTATCAGGATCGAGGTTAGTGTTAGTGGTCTCCATTTTCGGCTGGAGGAACCGTGTCGTGTATTTTATTACTATTAAGTATGTATGCGGTAGGATCGGGTTACAAACAAAGGATTATTAGTAATAGCCTTATTATCTATAAATACCTTGAGTTTTTCTGCAATAGACGTTATCACAACAACGTTTGAGCACAGAATCAACCAAAGCAGAACGTTATAGCGGCGTAACTTTTCCTGCTGTCAAAAACAATATTTAGATTATATTTTTACTTTCACTATAACCTAGAAACTGCAATAAACACAATTTATCTTTCAGATAACTTATTTGGCAAATAAATATTTGACATTTTATCTGTCGGTAAGTTTATTCGTGACTGAAAGGCTACCTTTTTCATCTGCCAGATAAATACGAGTACTTAATCGGAGGTGAAGAAACTTTCCGAATTACCAGAATAAGTGTTATTATGGCGACGATCTTATTAATTTACATTATACAATATAACATAATTGGTGACGTCACTCCATATTCATATCTGTCCACGATACACTTACACCGGTATGCTAGATCAAAATCCTAAACGCGTCGGTCTGGCGCAGTGACGTCACGGCGAAGCAAGAATTACACGCGAAACACATTAGATAGCTATTCGTGGCTTTTCTTAACGTTTAGATATATTAATTCGCTGATGATTTATTTGAAATTAACGTTTCTATATAAAATTAAATATTTATAGTTATGCCTGGGTGTGCCTTTTTTGGATGTGGCAATTATAATAGAAAAACAAAAGGGACTGACTACGTTACTTTAGATTTTCATCAAAAAACGAAGTCGTCTTAAAAAATGGATTATTGCATGTCGAAAACAAGATAAAATAAATTTAAAAAATGGTAAATATCTCTTTATATTAATAGTGTGTAAAAATTTGCATAAAGAGGGAAAGTTTGTACCAAAATAATTTCTCAATAACGCTTTAACATATAAGGAGATAATTATGTTATATTTGCTTAACCTTACATATAACCGTTTATGGAAATTTTTTTAATATAGCATATAATAGATATATAAAATAATATTTTAAATATCCTACAGCATGCATCTGTTCAACACATTTTGATGAAAATTGTTTTCAAATATCGATAAAACAAAGATATTTTTCAAATTTTATGCCGCCAAGTATTAGGAACCTTAACCCTGATGCTGTTCCTACAATAAATCTTCCAGGCATACAACAACCCACCAACACTGAAAGGTCAACAAGTCTAGCGAAAAGAAGAAGATATAGTGAAGATGAAGATAGTAGTCTCTCACTTTTACACTAATATCTGTACAAATAACGTTGAGCTCTTAACAGAAAACAATGATACAATTATAGAAAATTGTTTCCGACAAATTATAGAAAACAATCCTGGAACAGATACTATCGTAAATACTTCTGGGATTAACAGGTAATGTTTTTTTGTTCGTGATGTTAACATTTTTTTTTATAATTTGTATTACTTACTTTAGTAATGAAAATGAAATTTTGAAATTCAAAGAAAAAATTGCCATACTGGAAACCGAAAACACAAATTTATTGTATGAACTAAAAGAGATTAATGCAAGATATACTCATATGAATACAATACTTGAAAAGATTTTTACTCCTGGTCAAATTGAAGACTTATTAAGGCCTGGAAGTAAGAAGAAACGATGGGCGCCAGAAGATATAGCATCCGCGATTTATTTACGTAGCGTTAGTCCCAAAGGTCGCGTGAATACCCTTTACCTTCAATGTCTACGCTGCGAAATTGGGCGTCCACTTTTTCGTTAACTCCAGGATGTCTAAAAGATGTCATGACATTGATGGAAAAGATGTCACCAGATTTGCAGACAGTGGACAAATTATGTATATTATCATTCGACGAAATATACGTTTCTAATAGAATAGATATTGAAAAAAAAAAGAACAGAGAAAAATAGGCCCACATAAAATTTTTTATGACTTTGATACACCAATGACGAAAAATATTTTGCATGATCTAATTTCAAAACTTGATGATGCTGGATTTGTGGTTGTTGGTATCGTAAGCGACATGGGCACGGGCAATATGTCATTATGGTTAAATATGAACATCGGCTATAATAAGAATTGTTTTATTAAGCACCCACGGAATGATTTGTTAAAAATATTTTTTTTTGCTGATGTACCCCATCTTATGAAACTTTTAAGAAATCATTTTTTGGACAGTGGGTTTTGGTTAGACGGTACTTTGATTGACAAAACTTGTTTAGTGAAATTGCTTGAAATTTCTACAACGGAACTATCAATAGCGCATAAAATTACGAAATACCATTTTGAATTAAAAGGTTCCCAGCGACAAAAAGTTAGACCAGCAGTCCAATTACTGTCAGGCTCTGTTTCTAAAGCAGTTGAATATTGTGGTAAAAATAATTTAATGCCGGTGAATGCGCCTTGGGAAAAGGTTTCGGAATTTACATTATTAATAAATAATTGGTTTGATTTACTTAATTCACGATCAAAATTAACGGAAAATTGCCCAACAAAAAATGCTTTTGGAACAGATTTGGAAAACCAGAAATAATTATTGACGGAAGTATCAAGAATAATTGGCACTTCAACTGTAGGAAAACA
The DNA here is from genome assembly GCF_040954645.1 of Diabrotica undecimpunctata. NCBI lineage: Eukaryota > Metazoa > Arthropoda > Insecta > Coleoptera > Chrysomelidae > Diabrotica > Diabrotica undecimpunctata. Next base: position 56,819,877 of record NC_092811.1, read on the forward strand.
CACGTCTCTTATCCCATTCCAAAAGGGTGTATTGCTAACAAATATATCTTTGGAGCAATTATATAATTATCTTCGTGTCAACTATAAAGTGGAATATATTTTAACATCACGGCTGAACCAGGACGTAATTGAGAATTTTTTCTCTTTCATTAGGGGAATGGGGGCCAGTAATGACCATCCTCATCCCCTAGATTTTATGTATCGACTGAGGTGGTACGTACTAGGCAAAAACTCAGCAGCTGTTTTTACAGAAAATTTAAACACCCAAGAACATGGAGAAGAATGTTTGGTAAAACCATTAGACGAACCTCAAGAAAATGCAATTAAAAATACTATTTGCCTAACACAAAATATACTTGAAGCCTAAGACAACATTCTAATAAATTACAAGAAAAAGAAGAAGAGGAAAGGTTAATGTCATATACATTTATTGAACCACAGTATCCTGAATTATCGGTAAATGATTCTTCCATCGATAATTTAGAGTTACTCCAACATTTTGAATGCAGAGAAAAAATTAACCAAAATGCTTTGAAATATATAGCTGGATAAGTTGCCTATAAATTCCAACATAAGTATAACTTAGGATGTAAAGCGGATAACATAAACATTACTGGCATGCCGGATTGGATACAATTTATTTCAAGAGGTGGTTTATTAAATCCTAATGACGACCTACTTTTAGCTGCACAAATATTAGATCATGAATTTTATTCAATGCATGGGTCTTCATTATCACATGACACCAATTTATTTAAAACTTTAACTGCTTGGACCATGGCAAAATTAGAAGAAAATAATAATGCCATATCGTATGAAGTAGTCTATATATTCGATTAAGACATCTTAATAAAAAAATTAGCTTCGAAAACTGCAAGAGAAAATTAGAAAAAAAAAATGTCAAAATTTACGAATTGCAAGATTTGAAGAAATAATTTATAAGTAAGTAAATAATAAGTTCATGGAAAGCATCCGTTTGAAAAGGGCAAATATTATGCATTGTGCGTTTTTCATTGTAACTTCCCTATTTTTTAAACTAAATCTGTAAAATTTGAATATCTGTAATATTGGTTGAGTTTGTAATTTATAATGATACACATTTGTTTTCTTTTTTTGATTCATAACATATTAAAAACTAAATATTTTCAAAAATTATCACATTTGCTTTAGACGAAAACAAAACCGTCTTTTCAGCTCGCGTTTAGTCATAAATTTTTTATTTATTTATTTTTATTATGTATTTTAGTGAAATTATGTTTATGTAGCTCTTGATATAATTTAAATTAGCATTACATTATATTAATTAATCTTAATAATTTAGATGCTTTCTTTATCTTATTTTAGGCCAATTAAACTCATAAACCAATATATATTATGTGATATTATGTTCAAGTTGCTTTGCCGTGACGTCAAAGTGTGAGAGTAATAGACTCAATATTATTTATTTGCTCTATCTTTGAGTGCTGGTATAATTACTTTTTGTTAAGATAAGTATATTACCTGTTATAATTATATTTTAATTGATATATTGAAGCTTCTTCATTAACATTAAATGCTAATACTATTCTTCCTAATCCTTATAGATCAGATATAAGAGAATTTGTTAATATGTTTTATTCCGATAATCCCACTGGTGGAATGCACTTTAATATTAGTGGGTCTGAATCCGAATATTATTAACCTTCCCGATTCCTAACCACAAAATTATAAAAGAAAAACTATGTATTTTGCAATGGAACACTAGATTATTAAAAGAAAATAAAGCAGGTTTAATTCATTTTGTTCACAGTACACAAATTGACATTATTGTTTTATCAGAATTATGGCTTAAGCCTGACGAAAAATTTTTTTTGAGTTAAAAAATGTAGAGTTGATGGTTATGGCGGGGTAGGCATTTTTATAGCTGAAGGGTTAGTGTTTAAAGAGGTTAATACTATTCAAGTCTATGCTCCCACTGCAGACAAAGGGTAGGAAGAAGCGATTGTGTTCTATCAGAATATCAACAGTATTATACAGAAAATTCCTCGAGATGAAGTTCTCATCATTATGGGCGATTTTAATGCCAAGATTGGAGCTGGAGATAGGACATAGTACATTGGAGCACATGGACTTGGAGTCAGAAACGAGAGAGGAGACCTCCTAAAAAAATTCGCAGAAGACTCAGAACTAGTTGTCACCAACACATTCTTCCAATTACCACCTCGCAAGCTGTACACGTGGAAATCCCCTCAAGACAGACCCGGAAGAATTATTAGGAATCAAATAGATTACATTTTAGTAAATAAAAGATTCCGAAACAGCTTTACATCTGTCAAGACTTATCCTGGAGCAGACTTAGAGACAGACTATGTTCCACTGGTGGGAGTATTTCGAGTAAAACTCAAAACAGTGCAGAAAAGGAAAGCACAATTATACGACCTACGTATGCTGAAAGACCTTGATACGATTGATACGAGGATGAGAGTCCAAGCCACGTTTAACGAGCAAGTGACTGCAATTAGAGACGAATCGAACGAAGAACAAACGATCAAACATATTACAGAAATAGTGCAAAATGTAAAGGATAAACACTTAAAGACAGATAGATTAATGAAGAAAAAATCATGGATGTCAGATGAGATCCTGAAACTAATGGACGAGAGAAGAGAAGCCAAAAATGACCCAGACAAATATAAAACCATAAATATATTAATAAGAACGAAAATCAGAGAAGCGAAAGAAAAAGAAGCCAGGGAAAGATGCGAAGAAATTGAGACTCTGCAGTCAAAGCACGATAGTCACAATGTACATAGGAAAGTTAAAGAACTCACAGGGGGACTAAGACGAAGATAGAAAGGAAATATAACTGATTCTGACGGAAACATCATCTTGGACAGAGTAAAATAAGAACGTGGAAAGAATATCTAGAAAAACTATTTGAAGAGAAGAGGTAACACCTTTGAGCTAGAAGAAGAGCTAAAATGGACCAAGAATATTACAGCAGGAAGTTTACTCCGCAATAACACAGTTAAAGGATGGCAAAGCAGCAGGCCCTAATTATATACAATCAGAACTACTCAAACTAATGGACAACGAATCAATAGCAATATTCGCAAAGATATTCAACAGCATATACAACTCTGGAGAACTACCAACAGAATGGCTAAAATCTAAGTTTATTGCACTTCCAAAAAAACCAATAGCCAAAAAAATGCGAAGATTACCGTACTATAAGCCTCATGAGTCATCTCCTAAAACTGTTCCTAAAGATAATTCATAAGAGAATATATTTATTCTTAGAAACACAGCTTGTGAAAGTCAAATTTCCCCCAACCAGTTCGGGTTCACAAATGCTGTTGGTACTAGAGAGGCTTTGTTCTCAATACAAGTCTTATTCCAGAGATGCAGAGACGTCAACTGCGACGTATACGCATGATGCGATGAAAGATGATGCAAATACTAAAAGAAACAGGAATTAACAACCAAGATCTGAAAATAATTAGAAGCCTCTACAGTAATCAGACAGCAAATCTCAGAGTTGAAGGTGAACACACTGACTATGTGAAAATCATGCGTGGAGTGAGGCAAGGCTGTATTTTGTCTCCCCTGATCTTCAATCTGTACTCTGAAAGAATATTTATTGAAGCTTTGCACGAAACTGAAAAAGGTATTCTACTAAATGGTTACCGGCTAAACAACATCAGATATGCAGATGACAACATAGTATTTGCGGACAACTTAGAAGACTTACAAGTTCTTATGAACAAAATCACGTATTACAGTAAACAATATGGACTCAATATAAACGTTAAGAAGACAAAGCTTGTGATAATTAGCAAGAAAAGAATAACAGAAGGTCAACTCTACGTCAACCAATCCCCTGTAGAAATAGTGACGCACTACAACTACCTCGGCACCATAATAAATGAAGAATGGACCAACAACCAGGAGATTAGAGCACGCATCGGAAAAGCTAGATCCACCTTCAATCAGATGGGGGCCTTCTTTAAGAGTCACAACCTCTTTCTCGATACAAAAGTAAGAATGCTGCGATGCTACGTCTTCTCTGTCCTATTTTATCGTGTTGAATCGTGGACGTTGAACAAAGATATGTGCATAAAACTGGAAGCATTTGAGATGTGGCTATATCGGAGAATGCTTAAGATCCCGTGGACTGACCGAGTCACAAATGAGCAGGTCCTCAGAAGAATGAATAAGAATCGAGAAGTACTGACCACCATCAAATCTCGAAAGTTACAGTTCTTCGGACATATTATGCGAAATGAATCCAGATATGGATGAGCAGCAACGTTCATTGAAAAAAGAATAATATGAACGTCATAAATCAGATTGCTTTGGCTAGGCAGGAAAAAACTAAGACAAAACTATAGAAGTCAATAAAATTGTAGCTATTTTTGATTTAGAGGAGGTGTTCCAGCTTCCTTGTGGAAATACATCTGCCTTTTTTTTATAAATCAAAGTTGAATGCATACAACTTTACTATTTTTGATGCTTTAACACATCAGGGCCATTGCTTCTTTTGGCACGAGGGTGTGGGCCAGAGAGGGGCAATAGATATTTCTACATATTTATATCAATATTTAAAACATTGCGTAGCAAAAGAAATTATTTTCTGGAGTGATAACTGCACTGATCAGAATAAAAATAAATATCTCCTATACATGTATATTTTTGCATTGTGTACATTGCAGGTGAAAAGCATCACACACAAGTAGAGATAATTCATAATGTCGTGGACCTGACGTCATCATTTAGTGACGTCGATTTACGGACGAAACAATAATATCAGGCATCGTAGCGAGTTCAGTGCGTTATCGTAGCGAGACAGAGACGAACTAGTTTTTTTGCGTTAGTGAAATAGCTGTAATATTTTAATTTTTTTTTGTGAAGAATCGTTTTTAATATTTTATAGTGAGGTGCTATTTATATTCAGTGCGTTTCAAGTCGTTTTTAACATTTTACAGTGAGATCCTAAAAATGTAAGTTAAATTATGTTTATTTTAATATTTTTTTTTGCAAATAACTGATATGTTTTGTACACTTATGACAAATTATTGAATTAAAAAAAATTCACTTTTAAAAGTGTGTAAAATCTGATAACTTTATTGCTTATTTTAATATTTTTTGCAAAAAATTAATATGTTTTGTAAACGCTTATGATAAATTAATGAATTAAAATGAAAAGTCCTTTTAAAGTGTGTAAAGCATTTAGTTCCTAGAGTGTATAAAGCCAAAGGGGCTCAGCTAGAAATTAAATGCTTTACACACTTTTAACGTACTTTTCTTTTCAATTCATTATTTTGTAAATGTTTTTCTTAAACATAACTAATATATAACATTTTATCTATTATCTAAAACCTAGCGGTTTTACAGGGAAAGTAACAATGGAAAAGTGGTCAATGGACAAGGGAGGCAAATTATTTTTAACGTTTATTTATTTATGAAACGGGAAAAAGATTTGGGATATTGCACAACTCCTTTGCCCCTAATAGAGCGAGTGGCTCAAGCAACTGGTACCTCAGAAAGTACAGTGAAGAGGATAATTAAGGAAGGTAAAAACAAACCAGCAACTTCACAATTTGTATCACCCAGAACAAGTATTTGCAAGCCCCACCCCAAGTCATCAGTCAATCTATTTGAGAAACACGTTATAAGAAATACCATTTACACGTTTGCTACTATCCACAAAAGAAGACCTACCATGAAAGCTGTTTAAGAATCTGTTAGAAACGAAGGAATTGTAACTGGTAAACTATCTTCCTTCAGAAAAATTGTCAAGAAATTAGGATTTAGGTGGAGAACAGTGGAAGACAATAGGAAACTTTTAATCGAAAAAACTGACATAAGAGCCAAACGAACAGAATTTTTAAGAAAACTCAAAAAGTATAAATCTGAAAGTAAGATATTTTTATTTATATTATAACTAATTTTAAAGTAATTCTCAATATTTTTGTAGATAGAAATATTGTATATAGTGATGAAACTTATATACATAGTTCCCACACCGTTCCAAAAGGTTGGGATGATGGACGAAACAAGTGCATAAAATCTCTGGTATCTAAAGGGCAACGACTGATCATCTTACATTGTGGTGGTAAAAATGGATTTGTCGAAAATGCTGCTCTCATTTTCAAATCCAGACAAAACGGGGACAACTACGGGGTTTTTCCCATTAACTTTAAAAACCGTGATTATCATGATGACATGAATCACCAGAATTATATGAAGTGGTTGAAAGACAAACTTCTCCCCAATTTACCTTTTAATTCAGTTTTAGTAATAGACAACGCCTCATATCATAATGTGACTCTTGAAAAATTTCCTACGTCGGCTTCAAAAAAAGACATCATGAAAAAATGGTTGACAGAAAGAAACATATTTTTCGATGAAAGCGAAACAAAACCAGAGCTCTACAGTAAGGTACTCATTGCTAAACCTAAAAATCCAGTATATGCTATAGACCAATTATTAGCACAGCACGGCCACTCGGTTTTACGTTTACCACCATATCATCCGGAACTTAACCCAATTGAAAAGATATGGGCCATTTTAAAAAATGAAGTTGCAGTAAAAAACACGACTTTTAAATTAGCAGATGTTTTAGAACTAGCAAAAATCAGGCTAAATGAAATCACGCCAGAAATATGGGCAAATACTTGCAGGCATGTTGATAGAGTAGAAGAAGAGTATTTCAGCCGAGAATACATCCTGGATGAAGCGCATGAAAACATTATAAATTTAGATGACGATAGCGAATCATCTGAAACAGAACTGTCTGATAGTGACGACGACTACGGCTACAACAACGACCTATAAATACCAACTAGTCAAGGTGACAAGCTAGGTATTTCGTCCCTCCATGTATATTTTTTAGTTCTTTTAACATTTTTTTAATTATTTCATTTCTTATTTAGTTTAAATTAACGTGTATGTGTGTGTCTTATCGTGCGTAACCTAATATACGGTCTTCATGTAGATGCCGCATTAATATTCTTAAATACTTAGAGACTATTCCGGTTGCACAGTCACACTGAGTATATAATATCAGTACCATCTAGAGAGTGTCATATAACCCCATAAAAGTAAATAGTTTTTCACCGTCCATCCAAGTGCAATAATGAAATTCCACAGTTCAGTCCAGCGTGCTGGAGAAAGAAGAAGAAAGATAGAACATTCATTATTAAAGGTAGTTTATTTAAATACACAGACAATTTAATTAATTGATAACTTTGTATTTAACTTATTTCGTCTTAAAACGTAATACCCGCAGAAGTGGTTCTAATTTATTTAAACAATAATTGTTTTTAAACAAATTCTATAAATCAATTTCATCTGCCCGCACAAATTTATTTTCGCTCTTCTGGATCATTCTGAATAACAAAGGTTTATTGTAATTTTTCTCTAAAGTTGATCGTTTTCAACTTATACAATTTAAAACTGAAAAAAAAGCGAAAGTGACGATTTTTAAGGATCAAAAACACACAATTATTTTTGAATTCACCAAATCTTGTTCTATCAGTTTCTTATACTTTAGTTTGGCCTATTTGGTTTAAAACATTGTTTTTAGTTGTTTGAGGCCCTTAGCCCAACCTAAAAATGGATTTATACAAAACTGTTTAATAAATTAGGACCACTTTTTGTATGGGCGACCTCTTGAACATTATTCTGCGATCTTTTATTTAAGTGATTATGCAAAAAATCTTAATATTGTTCTGAAGCTATTTTCCTGTGGCTGTATATATCTCATGCGAATATTTTTCCCAATCATTTCGAGGTTTTTCTCTCGTATAAACATATTTTGCTGAATTTAAAACCAAAATCCTATTATTTTTCTATCATACATTAATTTGTTATTTATTTATTTGTCCTGTAGATTTTTTTCAGTTCTTAAAAGGTTTATTTACAAGCCAAATTAGTGCAATGTAAATATTTTACATTTTTACACAGCAATTCTGAAGACGGGAAGTCGTAAATTTTTATTACATCTTTCAATGTAAGATTAAATAAAAATGTGATGACTAACTGTAACTGAATGTTTAAGATTAGAGAAACATAATACCTATGTCATGTTTATTGGAAACACTCGACATCATTCGCACGTGCAAATCCTACCCTGTCGACCAATTTCCTATGAAAATAAAATGGTGCATGTTTTTAGGATCCATTTATTTTTTCGGGCATGCGTATTTACGAGGTCCAGGAGATTTTGAAACATTTCTATTTAATTATGACAAGACTGCTAAAACAAGGTCCCATGTATGTTCCCACGGAGTTGGTGTCTGTAATAAAGTTAGCCAAGAAAACAGGTTCACCATATAATGTTACTGAACTAGAAACAAGAGACTTCTTGGACTGGAAACTGCTGTCAGAAAGTATTGGCAAAAACTTTAATGTTGATAATACAGGATCAAAATGTGTGTGGAACAACATTAAAGCTATAAAAATAACTGCTCAGAACTCCTACAACATTTTTTACAAAACAAGCTTTTCTGACCAATACTTTGAAAAACACATCGATGTAAAATACAAAATGCTTGGTCTTACAAACTTACAACCAGCCTACGCTGCACCTCCTTCAATCCCTGAAAATAAAAAAAAATTATTTGTTGGAATTCTGCAGATCCAGAGCGCAATCCCAGAACGACATCACCTTTTTGTTGAGAATCTGAAGTAAATTTGATCATATTAATTTTAAGTAGTTTGTCCTAGAAATTAAGTTTTTTATTTTAAGTTATAAAAATTAAACATCTCTGCTAAACTCCATTCGCTTAGCTCGGGCATATTTTGACAGATTTATTGTCGGAAACCTACAACACAACAATTCCTACTTCTCAGTATTAATAGCTCAAGTATCCTGCTATTACAGACTTCTTTCTTTAAAAAAAGAAGAATTATTCTAAATAGTCGAAGTGTATACTAAACCCATAAAATATTTCCTGTATATTTAAAATATATTTAAGTTGTTACAATTTAACATATTTTAGTAAATATTTGTATTATTCGCGTTGTTTATTTTTAATATAGTTTTATTGCTTAATTCTTTTGTTAGTTCTATTTAGTTAATTAGTTATTTTGAATTTTATTATTATGGATAGTCAAAGTTTTTCATTTGTTCCATCAGCTAATGCGTTGGTAAGTTTTTCTTTAATAAATATGATAAAATGTTCTTTAAAAGTTAATATTTTTAGATGAGTAAGGATGCTGTTCCTAAATTACAAGGTAATGAAACTGCACAGCGGTTTATTCAAAATGCCTATAATTTTTTTTTAAATTATTTGCCGAATGAAAACCCTGTTGAGGTAAGTTGAGGTAACCCTGTTAAAATGTTACAAATGTTCTTAATATCAAAAACATTTCAGTTAACATCCAAATGTCTGAAGGTCTCAGAAAAAAGTGTGCGGAAATATAAAGATGGTCCTAATACAACCCTCACGTTAAAGAAGAAAAGTCGCAAAAGAAAATTAACGACTGACTTAAATCATAGTGTCAAAAATCAAATTCGCTTAGAAATTTATCGCATGTATGAAGAAAGTAAGTTTCTATTTTATATAAAAAATATATTTTACAAAAAAGTTAGGCAAATTTAGTTTATATCGTTAAGTTGCGCCAAATGTAGGCAACCAACTTAAAGTTTTTAAACTTTTTATTATTACAATTAATTCTGCTAGAGTTAAGTATAATTTTGTTTTGTGTTGCTGATTGAACCTATATTATTAGTAATTAAATAATTACGTAAACTGTCAACTATCTGAATTTTGCATGTATTTTAGTTTGTTTGAGTATATAGTTGTTACGGCTTCGTATATTGACACTCTTTCCGAGAAAATTTACAACTCGGCAATATAAACTACCTAAAAATTAATAATTGTTTTAGAGTTGCCTCTTACAATATCTAGTCTGCTGAAGGTTTTAAGAGACAAATTTATTTATGAGGGAGAAAAAACAAGCCTCTTTCTGATCTTGAAAGAAATAGGATTCAAATACAAAATAGACAGGCCACAAAAACATTTCATGGAAGTTCCTCACGTAGTACAGATGAGGCATAATTTTTTAAGGATTTACCATGAAAATGACCAAAGGGGAGTTTACAAAAAGCCCTTAATTTTTATAGACGAAACATGGATATTTTCTTCTGGATCCGTTAGAAGATCTTGGCAGGATGGGACAAATAAAGGAATAAGAAAAAGAAGCGGTGATGGTGTGAGGTAAGTAAATAAATATGTTTTCTTATATAATTTATTAATTCTCTTAACTGACTAAAATGGGTTTTTTTTCTGTTCCAGGACTTTAGTTCCAAAACTAATAAAGTATATTTTTTACAGAAAGCATATTTTCATTACATGTAAAGAAATTTGTTTTTATTAGATCGAATTATTTGTATTGTAGGTACATAGTTTAAATGCAGGCTCAGAGCATGGGTTTATAGCAAGTTTAATTTTTAAATCGGGCTCCAAAACGGGAGACTATCATGGAGAAATGGATGCTGATATTTTCGAGGGTTGGGTGGAGAAAGATCTTCTACCAAGATTGGAGGAACCATCAATGATCATCTTTGATAATGCTAGTTATCACAGTCGGCAAGTAAATAAATGGCCAACCCAATCTTGGAAAAAAGAAGAATTGGAAGGATGGCTTAGAAGTAAAGGCATTCTATTTCCACTGCATACTTCTAAGACAAATTTATTAAATATTATTAAAGCTCTTCCCAGATCTCCAAAACATTATGCTGTAGATGAGATAATTAACAAAGCTGGTCATGAAGTACTTCGTTTGCCTCCCTATCACTGTCACTTTAATGCTATTGAAATGGTGTGGAGTCTAACGAAACGGTTTTATGATCAGCACATATTGGGGAATAAAAATGTTTTAGAAGTTTGGGCAACAGCTATCAATAATGTAACTAGGGAGCAGTGGAAAAATTATGTTCGCCATACCCATAAAATAATTATAGAGAGTTACGAAAAAGAAAAGGTTGTTTTATCAACCAAAGTGCAGCCTTTGGTAATAGATATAGACGAGGAAACATCATCTGACGAAGATAAGGAAAATTTTGGGGATTAGTTTCATATGCTCTTCGAATGAAATCATTGACTTTGTTTTATTTTTGAACATTCATGTTTTGACTAGAGGTTTTATTTTTCTTTATTTTTAAAATTATTGCAAAAATATGATTAAACCGGTGATAAATTATTTAACCTTACAACTAACAATATATAATAAAGCAAACAAACATAACTAATCCTTTTCATTAGATTGTTTCAAACTTTTTTTCTGACTTTCCTCTTAAGTCTAACGTCCAAATTCTAAATACCATTAATATTTATAACTTTGAATGTTCTTTAAATGTATATAGGCATGTAAATCCATATTAATTAGTATTATGGATTCGACTAAATCTCAGGTTACTAGAGCGAACATTTAAGTAAATTATTTTAAGCAGTTCAGGACAATGTCTAACCACTTAAAAGTTTATCTAAAATACCAGACCTGCATAAACTCACCTTTGCTTAAAACTTTTTATATGCGTTGATTCTAAATCACTATCGTCTGTATGTATCGTATTTAATTACATCAAAATATTTAAGAGCATTACTGTCAATAGTGTACTCTGAACTCACATTTTTATTTCATTTATAAAAAGTTATGTGGTTACATTTAGCTACATTCAGAAACAAGTTGTTTCACTCAATAGAATTCACAACACACTAAGAAAAAAATACACTAAATAAATTTTAAACATTTGCTAAGAAAAAAAGTCAAAATTTTTACATATATATCTTTTTAACGAACATGTTAAAAAGTAGTGATGAACAATAGCCACTGTGTGGTACACTAACATGAAAGCTTTTATTTTACTAACTTTTAAATTCAGTACATATCATACTCCATTATACTAGGCTAAACATATTGCTTACAATCTTGAATAATTGGTCAGTTGACTTAATTTTCAAAATTTGCTGTATGTTGTAACTAAAAAACGTAATTTGTTTATTTTTAACCAAGAAAAATGTATGTGCTATAAAACACCAATTTAAGTTTGCTGAGATATAACAATTTAAATTTGTTTTGGAGACAAATTTAAATTGGACCGAAAAATACTGTCATAATAGGCGAAACCAAATATTAGTAGATAGTAGAGTAGAGTAAATTTTTATTTGCATAAATTTTTCAACATAATTGAACAAATAACGTCACATTATTAATCACAAATTAATATATATATATATATATATATATATATATATATATATATATATATATATAGATTAACATTACAAATTTAATATGCTGATCAGGGAGAAGGATAGGCTAGGCACTCCTCTACAAAATAAGCTCAATGTGTTAACTAGGTAGTATTTGTATTAGTTATTAATTGAATTTGTTTTCTTATCTTGAGGTGAAAATCTATTACTTATATTATAAGAGTAGTGTATACTGGCTCAGTGTAATTATATTATATTATATATATATATATATATATATATATATATATATATATATATATATATATATATATATATATATATATATATTTATATATATATATATATATATATATATATATATATATATATATATATAATATATATATATACATATATATTTAAAATATATTCAATGGTTGAATAGCAGAGGTTTTGTCGGTCAATAATTCGCAAATGAAAGTCGTCAATTACTTTATTGATTTATTCGAATATGTATCGCTTTTATTTTTAAAAGCATCATCAGTTCAAAAACAATTTGTAGGTTTTTTTAGATGTTATGAAAACTCTACAATAACTTAACATTAAAGATTAACAACTAAACAAGAGAAACGAAATAAAAAAAAAATACAAGAAAAACTGTAAGAACACTATTGTTCATTTAAATTTAACCGATGGCTTCATTTGAATGTTGGTTTAAGCTCTTTCGAGGGTCAAACCACACTGGTTGAAACCTCCAGTGTGGTTTGACCCTTGAGTGAAACCTCCAGTATTTGGTTTTTTTTGTTTTTTCTTTCTGTTCTATATGGATCAGTCAAAACACACCATTAAAAGATGTCACAAACAAAATTTTTAGTATCATAACTAAATTTTAAAATGTATTTTGTCCATTATTTTATATGTTAAATTTTATATGTGTTATTAATGTTGAGTGTCATAGCTTTATACAAATAATCTCAACGACTATGTCTTGAAGAAGGAATAAAACAATTCTAAAAGCTAGACCAAAAGTCAAAAGAGTGTTTCTGTAAGATCCCGGCCAAACCTTCTGACTGCAGCCCTAATAAACTGTGTTGTTTGTTTATATCGCCAGTCAATAATATCCAGTATTTCTTATATATGAGCAATTCCAATACTTTTCACCCACTTTTGTGGGAGGGGTCTTCGGATTTGCTTCAAATTATAGTATGTTATTATACCTTATGAAATAAGACCACAGTTTAAATTTCAGCCCTCTAGGTACACTAGGGCCCGAGAAATCCCTTCTCAAAGGCCCAAAAAAGGCCCTTTTTAGCCTATATTCAAAAAGCTATATCTCGATGTCCTATAAACCGATTTTAATTTAGAATAGCTCATTTTTTTTGTTATAACGTCTGCTATTTACAAAACAATTTTCAAAATTCTAGATCCCAAGATCCATTGTCGGGGACTAAATTAGTTCAGACAAAATTTAAAGATTTTGGTTATTTTTAAAAAATCATAAATAATGAATTGGTAATTAGAAATACTTTTGATAGGTCTTATTTGAAAGGATTTTTTATTACCTTTAAAATGAGACTTGGTAAATTAAAATTTATTAAGTAGATTTAGAGTTAGAGCTGTTTGAAATTAATCATTTTCGTGAAAATCACGTTTTTTCGAATTTTCAAGCTAGCAGCAAAAAAATCTTTGAACTTTTAGAGTAACGAATCTTGGTGTGATGATAGTTCTTCATATGTACAACACCCTGTAACTCTTTATTTTTTGTGTTTTAGCCATTATTGACCTTATCTAACTGCTTCAAATATTGGAAAAATCGAGTATTATGCATCTAAAGTAAGCCAAAGTACTCGGCAGTTTTGGCATTCTTGAATCAATTTTATAATACTAACTCCTTTTTCTCAATATAGATAATAAAAGTACTTACCAAGAGCTTTAACTTAAGTGATGGTAGAATTCTCTGGGTGCTCGAGCGGCTCGAGCGCCGAGCGGCCAAGAGTGTAAGGATTAATGCTAGTACGAATTCGTGCACGCATGTGTGCACAAATATTTTTTCTCTAATAATTTTTGGAATTCTAATAAATATAATAAGCTTACAATAGAGTTTTACCGTATTATTTTACAAAAATCGCTGAAAAAAATAATAAATTATAGTATATGAATTGAACCTGGCAGTAATAGTTACAAATTTGACACTGCCTAAAAAACTGTTTGAATCGCCAATAGGAAATGATTTTAATTATCAACGAAAATTTTTAAATTGAAAAAATATCACTATCTATTAGGATAATGATTAGAATTAATTTAATTTAATTAATTAGAATATAAGAATATTTATATCGTATATAGTTATATATATATATATATATATATATATATATATATATATATATATATATATATATATATATATATATATATATATATATATATATATATATATATATATATATATATTATTTAAGTACTTATTTATAAGGTTCTAACTGCAATGGGAATGAAATAATTATGCAGCGGCTATGCGGCGCAGTGCAATGCCAACTTAACTTTAAAAAAATCATGTAATGTATAATTGGAACGATACATAATAATTGTTATTGACAACCGAAAACAACTGCCACAGTCTGTGTCGAAATTTGTGAAGAAAGGCCCTTGTGGTTTCATCATTAAGCATATAATATGGTACAAAATATATTATATATTAAACAAGTAACAAAGACAACGTTTGCAACAAGAATTTGCCTTCCCGCGCATTCTTAATTCTTGCGCATGCTCGTGTAGTATGTTTTTTTCCTTGTCACTAATGTCACGCACTATAAATTTGTTACAACGTTACATTACAAGTTGTCGTTTAATATTCTTCTTTACTTTTCTCGTCCGAGGTTTTATAGTCTGATATCGCTATTATTATCATCCTTTCTTATTGACATCGATATATGTTTTTTATGTATATACACATCTTAAGATTCAATCTTTAAATATCACGTTGTACAAACGGTGTTTGAGTAGATTCAGAGTTCGAGCTGTTTGAAATTGATCATTTTCGTGAAAATCGCGTTTTTCGAATTTTCAAGCTAGCAGCAAAAAAATCTTTGAACTTTTAGAGTAACGAATCTTGGTGTGACGATAGTTCTTCATAAGTGCAACAGCCTGTAACTCTTTATTTTTTGTGTTTTAGCCATTATTGATCTTATCTAACTGCTTCAAAAATTGTAAAAATCGAGTATTATGCATCTAAAGTAATCCAAAGTACTCAGCAGTTTTGACATTCTTGAATCCATTTCATAATACTAACTCCTTTTTCTCAATATAGATAATAAAAGTACTTACCAAGAGCTTTAATTTAAGTGATGGTAGAATTCTCTGGGTGCTCGAAAACCAAAGTTTAAATTGTTGAAACGTTTTTTTATAATTCAGGGTATTAAATCTGTGAAAAGTCGTTTTTGCCTATTAGTAAGTTTATGTAAAATTTTGAACAACTTTGATTTTGTAGCATACAGAAAACTTTATTATCGAATGAATGGAATACATATTTAATTTTAAAATATTTTATTACCTATTACTATAATATGTTCTTAAAAAATAATACAAGAATTTAGTTAAATTCAATTAAATTTATGTAAAAAATAATACGAGAAGTATTTTGATTTCCTGTGAAACTTTGAATTTACATATTTAACCAGAATATTTCATTGGTAAAAATTCGTTAATTACTTTTTATCTTTATTTTATGTTTATTTTTATTTCATATAAAAAGTTTATATTTAATCATTAGAACTATTGTAAATCTACATCAATAATTTTTTGTTCTTCAGCAAAAGAGGTAAACTTCATTATCATTTGTTTTCCTTCTACTGGAATGTAAGAATGATACTTTCTAGTATTTGGAAATGTTTTAATAGCATTGAAACGCTTTCGCAAATGGCACTCATATTTTTGTACCTCATTATTTGGTACCCATAACGCCCTGTAATAAATTATAAAATTACCAATACACCATACAATTATAAACATTTTATCATGATATTTAAAAAATAATTTTATATAATTACTTTATATTTGTAGCATCATGATTGTTTACATATTCATACATCTCACTTGCATATTTGTGATTTGTGCTTCTGGAGGTGACCTTATACAATGCCGCATAATCAGTCTTTTTATAGTACCGCCAGTAGCATCACATGGAGATTTCCCATGACTGGTTGCAAAAAAATTGTATGATGTTACGTTTATTCCAAAGTCTTTTTCGTGACATATTATATTAGCCAAATGATTCCTAGGCGGAAAATAACAATTTCAAATTAAAGAATCATGATAACATTTTATTATTATAAAGTTAAATATTTATAAATAATTGAAATTTTATTACTTATTTTTGTATTGCTGTGGTGCTCCATCTGAAAAATAGATGACATTTTTGATCCAGCTATATTTCTCTTTAATTTCGGCCATTAATTTTGCAGTAAACGAATTTATTGTGTAAGCCAAATGGTCCTTAGTGTCACTAATCATGCAATAATTTACGTTTAAAAGTTGATCACTTTCCTTGTTTTTAAAATAAATGCAAAAAGGGTGTACCGTTGCTTGTGAATTTTTTTTTTTTTTATTTTTTTTTTTTTTATTTTATTAACGCATCAACCACGCAGGGTCATTAGCGTATTTAGATTATTACAAAGGTTGGATGCACTACTAATATTTAAAACTAAATGCATACCTTTAACTTAAAGCAGTTAAAATATAATTAAGTATAAGTTGATGCATACCGACACCTGAACTTCACAGTGAATTGTTCGATATTTTTGGTTTTGTTTAAAGTTTTCAATTCCTCTTTGTCTTCTATCTTTCAAAAAATCCTCATGAAACCAGATGAATTTTCTGACAAGGGACTGCCATTGGGCACACCTTTTACTGTCATATATTTAGCTTGAATTCTTTGTTTAGTGTTAAATATTTCAGCCATGAGCCCACCCAGATAAAGGATGCTGTTACATGCTTAAAATCACCCTGTAAAGCCATACAATCATGATAACAAACTGAAAACAAAAGCATCACCATCTTCTTCATTAACAAGTAATGTGGATGCATATAATGTTAATGGAACTTTTTTATTCTGGGCATGTTTTACAATACTCCATTTGCTGTTAGATGCTGTTACGCTTAAGCTGCATAAAACTTATGGTTCATCTCCATAGAAAGATCTAAAATTAAATTTGACCATTTAGCACTTATAATTTACAAAACTAGTATCAATTTACAAACGATAATTCAAGACAAATAGTTATTGTGTATAAAACAGAAATAGTAATAACTAGTAAATAATTTAAATTAAATTTAAACTTGTTTATACTTACATTGAGGTTTTTGTTGTTTGTTTGGGTTTATATGACTGCGGCCAGGACACTGAATCCATTCACCATACATGGAAGATTTTAACATCCTCTAATGCTAATGAGCAAAAATTACTATTGAACTAGGAATTTGCCTAGCATAAATGAGTCAAATTACTAATATTTGCTTTGCTATATCCTTTTAGCATATGGAAGTTTACTTATTTTGTAAGATAATAAAACCACAGTTTATGTTAATGCCCTCCAATGAACTGTTAATCATTGATTCCATCCTAGTCACAACATTAAGGAACTTGCTGTGTACTATAATTATAGTTAACCTCACTTTGACCACAATATATACCCAAACCCAACTTTGACTGCTTAATTTTGTAGAATTTATTCCCACTAAATATTTTTATTCTGTACAATAAATAATTTTATTATTTGTTATCAATACATTATACGGTGTAAATAAATATTTCTGTCGGTAATTCGTAAAGTTCTATTTTATTTTTATTTACGTTTGTTTACATTAATATTGACTAAGAGCACGTATGCTTGGTTGTATAGTAATTTCCAGCCACTTTTAGTCTGTCAAAAAGTAACTAACTTCGCAAAAAAATAATTACTAAATTCACTAGACAGTTCGGACTGGGAATAGCGAACCGAGTTTAAATAACATTCTGTGTACTCTATACTAGTCCCTATAAAAAATGAGACATTGTGAATATTAGCTCAACCCAGACTACCTATGTTAATGCAAGAGTGGGATATTTTACAAAAATGTGTTACAGATAAAATTGTTAGAAAATTAGCATTAAAGCTTATGCTCGAATATTAGGAGACTAATATCCAATAAAAATAAGCTTTTAGTCACCTATTTCTGATTTTTAATATGAGATGCAAACTTTAATCCTCATTACCTTGTAATTTCAATTTGACATGATATCTCACTGTTACTTTCAGCCATTGATTTGTATATTCAATAGTCCCAAATATCCAATATATGAATATAGTTATCAAAGTATCATATTTCGGCCAACCATTACTCTGAATATACCCTGAATATACAGAAAACGCTAATTTAAATAACCTAATACTCTCAACCACAGTGAATGCTTTTGGAAAAAATGTTACAAAAATATTTATAGATGGGTCCAAATGTGATCAAGTGCAGCATTTTTTGTTTCAGACATCAACCATGTCGAAAAATTTAGACTATCAGATACACTCTCTATTTACAGTGCTGAGTCTATCGCGATAAAAAAAGTTAACTATGGTGCACACTAAATCCAGTTCAAACGGTTTCTATTATGTCAGATTCAAAGTCCGTTCTGCAAGCAATTAAAGGATCTCCAATAAATATTTAAAATCAAAAATTAATTTGTGAAATAAAAAACTTATTATACCAAGTAAAGCAACAAAATAAAAAAAAATAATTTTCATATGGGTAAAAGGTCACAGCGGTATTATAGGTAATGAAATGGTAGATTGTGAAACAAAAGAAGCTTGTAAATGAGATAAATTTGTAGAAAATTTTTCTTATACCGACTTAACTACTTACCTAAAAAAAAGTATTAAAGTCAGATGGTAAGAATCTTACAAATAATTTTAGCAAGACATCGAAAAATCTTTATTTCCAGCTTTACCCACAGCTTCCAAATAGAATACCGGACATACCTTTTGATTATATAAAAATATATACTTAACAGTAACACGCTTAAAATTGAATCATGGCCGTTTTCCGGCGCACCTTCATAAATTAGGGATACTAAACTCCCCGTTATGTGACTGTGACATATCCATAGTTGATATTAACCACATATTTCTGGAGTGTAAAAAAACGATACGGCTATCTCTGGACTATATAATTCTCTAATAGAATACAACACTCCCTCTTAACATTAGTTCCCTGTTATCAAGTCATAATAAACGCGTTTTAGATGCAATAATAAATTACGTTAAAGAATCGATATTTAACCTTATAAGCACCTAATATGGACCTAAGGTAAGTCAGGGTAAGTGGGAATCTGGGGCAAGTGCGACTATTCAATACCGTAATTCAACCAACGATAGTAAAATAGCGAAATCTAGTGTAAACGTTACTCAACTTCATAACCATGTGTTCTGTATACGGTGGAGCGATGTTACCGACAGTACATGTGAGAGTTGAGGTATTGAACATATATCTGCAAAAATCCACTTGATTTGTCAAATTTGCACTTACCCCAGTGTTCTGCAATAGCAAGATTTTCAAGGTAAGATTATTAGCAGTATTATTTTAGTGTAAAAATGCACTTCGTAAATACGATAAACGTGTTTCAATATACATAACCCTACTTAGAGGCCACGTACACTAATGTTCGCACTTGCCTCAATAAAATTTTATCGAGGCAAGTGGGAACTAGGAATAATTAGTTACGTTCCCACCTGCCCGGATTAAAATTTTAATGATTGACTCTTTTTAGGTGCTACCATGGTTCGCATTTATCAACGTAAGACGGAGAGAGCAACATCTTATAGTAAGGAACAGCTGTAAAAAGCACTGGAAGATATCAGATCTGGAAAAACAACACTACATACAGCAAGCCGAAATTATGCAATTCCAAAAACAACATTGCACAATCATTTAACTGGTGTCAGAGGAAAAAAAAGTGATTCATTAGGTAGAGGGCCAGTTATTCATGCCAAACATGAACGCAAGTTAGCCGAAGGATTGAAAACTCTAGAAAAATGGGGCTTTGGATTGTCAAAACGTGAAGTTCTGTTGATTGTCTCTGATTTTGTTACACAAAATAATATAAGAACGCCATTTAAAAATAATATTCCTGGTCATGACTGGTTCACCGGCTTTAAAGCAAGATACAAGTTATCTCTCAAGAAACCCCAATCGGTTGAGTACGCAAGGAAGAAGATGTGTGATCCATTTCCCATTTATAAGTATTTTGAGATCTTAAAGAACACCCTTGTTGAATTAGATCTTAATGATAAGCATAAGCAAATATGGAATTTGGATGAGACCAGCTTATGCGTTGACCCATCCCGAGTGAAGGTGCTAGGAGCCAAAGGTAAACCGTGTTCGCGAACTACGAGTGGTCCAGGTAAGGAGAATGTAACAATATTATCTGCGGCAAATGCATTTGGAGACAAAGTACCACCATGTATTGTATTTAAAGGAAAGTTCGACCAGTGGATGGCAACACAGGACCCAGATAATCTTGATATAGCATATGCAGCTACTCCAAACGGCTGGATGGAAACGGACGTTTTCCCATACAAAAATGACGTTGTAGAAGAAGATAAATTTCACCCCGATGCCTATAAACGTTGGAAGGAGATAAATAACAAAACTGCGAATCAAGGTGACGAAAATATGGAAGAAACTCTAGAAGATTTACCGCCATCGGTTTCTTTTGAAGACTTGCTTTTGAAAACAGTCAAGTAAGTAACAAAAACAAAATTTGTTTAATTACTAATGTTTGTATTTTGAGAACGATTTCCGAAGTGGAAATTGAAACGTCAATAAACGTATTTTAACCTTTAATTGTGGCTTATTCCCATTTAAATATTAATTAATTTAAAATGCCACAAGAAAATAGCTTCAGAACAACATTATTAATTAGGTATAAGTAGACTTATTCCCTTTTGATTAATTCAATAAATTACTGCAATAAAGTATATGTTAATTTATTCCTTTACAAGAGAATATCACAAGTGTGTTTTAATTCAATAAATACACTTAAATCATTATTAGGAACTTACTTTGTATGGAACTATAAAATAAAAATGTCATAAGTACAATATATCTGGCAAGAAAAAATATTTTTTTTATTTTACCGTGTTTTTGTCAAGTAATAATAATAATAATAAATTTTGATCGAAAGTCCGATTAATTTTATACAAACTACGATTTCACAGATTATTGTACTTTTGATCGGGTTGTATGGGAAACGTTGAATTTGTACTTATGCTCTTTAAAGTGCAGACCACAGAATTACAATAAATCACTGTATGACCGAGTACAGTCAATTTTAAAATACGTTAGTGTCATGTCTAATTGGAAAATTTTTTACGTGTTTTGTTCATACGCTGGTATATGAAGACCTTAAAGCAACAACGGTACAAGCCACAATCTTACTAAAAACAGTTATATATATATATATATATATATATATATATATATATATATATATATTTCAAATGGTTAGGTTCCTATCTACCTACAAAATAAAAACTACAGCTTTTGCTTCATAGATGACTCCACGAGTTATAAATATCCTTGTTATTTTTATACTAAAATCAACTATTTTAAGTGCAACAACGGTACTAGCTACCATATTACTTCAAGTAGTCGAACAGCTCCACAAAATTCGTTTTATTATGAAGATTCTAAAAGTGATTCTGATTTGTATTTTAATTCTGATGATAGTGTTAAAGACAAAGACTATATTGAAAGTAATAGTGATAGTAAACACTCTTCAGGTAGTGAAACACAGGCGAGTAATTAAAATTTGAATGAAATTTAATGTAATTATTGTGGCTTAAATTTTCTTTTTTTTTTATTTGTAATAAACAATGTAGATATCATTTCTTAATGCTAAAATACCATAGCTACCTACTACTGCTTTCATAATATTGATAAAAAAAAATAAATCATTTTTGCTTTGTATGTTATAATATCGGTTTAACGTCGAGTTGTGGCTTATCCCCTTAGTGCCTTAAAAATTATTACAAAACTTTTATGGTAGTCCCAGGAATATAACACTATTTTTGTTTGCAGGCAAATGAATTTTCTGCTGCTACCGAAACAAAAAACGATCTGCTTAACAGACGAGGTTCTCTTTCCACGCCGGAGAAAGCCCTTTCTTCAAGATGGCGCCAGGCAAACCTAAAGAGACAGACTAGACATAAGAGAAAAACCAACCGAAATTTGGGCCATAGCTATGTAAGTAAACGGCAAAAACAAGTACCTGACAGGAAAATCGGACCTCCATGTAAGTGTAGCAAGAAATGTCGAGATACTTTGACAGGACATGAAGCACAGATTTTTAATGCGTTTTGGAACTTGGGTGACTATGATAAACAAAATATTTATCTTTTGTCGCGAAATGTTTCAATACAATACTTTGTAAAGATCAAGGGTATAGATGTAAAAATATGCAAACAAGAGTTTCTTGTTTGCATATTTTTATTAAACTCAATCAAAAAAAAAAGAATTCAACTTTTATGCGAACAAATGAAGGAAGGTGCTAGTACCCCAAAAGCAGATAAACGTGGCAAACACCAGAACAGAGCAAATAAAATTAATGACTGTGATCGTGAAAACCTAAAAACACATATTAAGTCCATCCCAAAATACACTAGTCATTATAGTAGGCAAAAAAATCCAAACAAAGTGTACATAGATCATGATTTATCGATTTCTGCTCTTTATCACGATTGTTACCTAGAATGGTGTAGAAATAAAAATGCCAATCCAGTAAAAGAAAGCTACTACAGAAATGTTTTTTGCAAGGAGTTTAACATTGAATTTAAATTACCTAAAACGGACACCTGCAAAACATGCGACTCTCTAAATATTCAAATTAGAAATGTTGGCAGTACAGAAGCATCAGCAGGCAGGTTAAAGACTCAACTTGAGCTACACCATCGAAGGGCCGAAGCTTTGCAAAAAAGCCTGAAAGATGAAATAGAAAATGCTAAGAGAACAAAAGACACCCTTGTCATCAGTTTTGATTTACAGCAAGCGCTACCTGTACCTTCATTGACAGTTGGTCCTGCTTTTTATTTACGAAAAATTTGGACCTATAACTTAGGAATACATGACTGCGTTGAAGATATGGGGTATGTGGCCCGAACACTTAGCAAAACGTGGTAGTGACGAGATTGCTAGTATATTATATAAGCATTTTAAAGAAAATCCTACTGAACATAGGAAGCTTGTTGTATATAGCGATAATTGCGCTGGACAAAACAAAAATTGGACCATTGTAGGTCTGTGGCAACAACTAGTTAAAGAAAGTGTCTTTGATACAATAGAACATAGATTTCTAGTAGTGGGACACACACATCTTCCTTCTGATCGTGACTTCGCAATTATTGAAAAACATAAACGCCGTTATTTAAATCAGGTGTATACCCCTGATGATTGGTATCAAGCAGTCTTAAAATCAAAAAGGAAAAATCTTTTTAATGTCATTGTTTTACAGCAACAAGATATTTTGTCTTTTAAGGATTTACAGATCCAAAATATTACCAAAAAAACGCAAACAGAAAATAAAGAAAAGCTTAATTTCAGTAAAATCTGCACATTTAAATTTACTCACGAGACTCCAAATGTTATGTTTTATAAACATCTTTGGAACGAATTATTTAAATCTGTCAATATTGGCAGGAGAGGTTTTAGAACTGCAGTAAACCTGAATGTAAGAGATTTAAAAATGAAATATGACGCACCAATTCCATTAAACCCAAAAAAATATCTAATATTTCGATGCTTCTTCGCTACATACCAGCTATTTACCAGAATTACTACAGAGAGATTGGTGTTGTTGAAAATATGGGAACAGATAATGATAGTATAGATAATGAGACAGAACATTTGGATGACTTTAGCGATCTGGAGGATGAAAATTAAAGTGATTTTATGTATTGTGTTTTTTATTAAAATAATTTTAAAAAATATTATAAATTATAAAATATTAATAAATAAAAATAAATATAATAAATAAATATAATAAATAATAAAATATAAATTATTAATTTATAAAATATTATAAAAGATACCTATTTTACAACTTGTTGTATTAGTAATTTTTTTTTGTAATAAAGGTAAAAGCCACATTTTTTTGAATTTTTATTGTTTTTTTTTTACAAAAACTACTTTTTTTAAATTAGCTTAGCGTTTCAAGGATAGTTGATATACAGGTTTCAAATAACACCATTTACGAACTTTCTAATCCATATTTGGTATTTCAGGATTTGATTAAAACCTTTATAATTGATCTTCTCAAAAACTTACTTTTGTGACATGTACCGTTGTTGCTCTAAGGACTTCATATGTAAGTTCGAATCCCAATATGAATTTCCTTTTTTATTTGTGAAATATTTAAAAACCCCACGTTAATCTTATTAAATATATGTAATATACGCAAAATTGCTAAATTTTAAAATAAAATGAAAATTTACAACATAATCCGAGTTGTTGGTTTTTTATTTTTATCTTCCACAAACATTTTTTGAAGTTATACTTCTATACGCGCGTTCGACCTTGGAAATTTGTACGGGAGTAAATCGGCAAAATCATTACATATGTAAGATATAGTCATTCTGCCAAGGCAGGGCACCAGTAGGCTGATTAAAAAAATTACATAATCTATTTCTTATTTCTAATGCACCATTTGTTGGCCCGCGATGCCTCCCTGGTTGTATTGAATAATTTTTAGCTATAATATGTTCCTTCAATTGGAATGTCGGGGTAGTAAAAACTCCATCATGAACACGTATAAAATTATGTAACACAAATAGCTTAAATTATGCTATCAATCTTGTCAATATTGCAACATATTGGCGTCTCCAATACTCTGAACTGTGAAGTTAGCAAACCAAATGCACATGCAATAGATCTTCGCCCTCTAAAAAGTCTGTAATTAAATATTCGATTTTCATTTGTTATTTGTCTTCTGGGATATGGTTTCATGACACGATCTGAGAGGGAAAAAGCTTCGTCTGCTACAAAATAGTAAGGAAAACTTCATTTTCTCCGGGCAACGGTTTAGGTTCGGGAAAATCAAGTTGGTCGCTAACTACTGCTTTTCCAAATGCACTTTCTCTGAATGCTCTGCCATCACTATTTCGTCCATATTCCCCAATATCAACCGACAACAATAGCCCATCTGCGTCAGCCACAGCTAAAAATACAATAAAAAAATATCCTTTGTAATTAAAGTATGCTGACCCAGAATTCGGAGGAGCTTTAATTCTGATATGCTTTCCATCAATAGAACCACAGCAATTGGACAAATTCCAAAGTTCCCAGTATCTACTTGCTGTTTTAAGCCATAATTCTCTTGATGGTTTGGCCAGATATTCTGAATGGATTACTGTCCAAATTGCTGTAGATGTTTCGTACACAATTTTGCGTACAGTAGTATGTCCTCTTAAAAAATAGTAGGATAGTTCTTGAAACGAACTACCGGTAGCAAAATATCTAAAAAAAAAACAATGCTTGTAATAAAAATATTTCAAGAAAGTATTGTTTTAACTAATAATATGTATTTGTTGTAGTTGCGGCTTGCAAAGAACGATGGAAGAACTTGCGAGGATCTTACACACGATATTTAAAAAAATGTACGCCATCTGGTTCTGTCGCCAAAAAACGCGACCTTACTACCTCGCTGAATACGCCACTTACTAGATCCAGGCCAATGAAGAGTAGTCTAGAACCTTCATCGCAACGATATATAGACTATTCTTGTGAGAGCAATAGCGGCGATAACGAGTCGCAACGTGAAAATGAGGAAGATAGTGAGTCCCAGCATGTAATGGCTTTAGAAAATTAGTTGCCTCGTTTGTCACCGACCGAGAGTCATTATTCGACTCGCGGCGATACTTTATCCAGTGTTCACAATTCTTAGCAACTCCCTGTCGCCAAAAAAACTCGTGTAATCACTAAAACTGCACTATCGCTGGAAGAAGTAAATAAATCCGCGCTGGAATACTTTCGGTCTAACAAGACGTCTGTGGAAAACGCCTCGACCATAAAACCATATGAAGACCCAAACATTTCCTTCCTAATGAGCATGTTACTTGACATGAAAAAAATGAACGAAAACCAAAAATGGCGGTTTAAAATTAACATATTGTTAACTGCTGGCAATATTTTGGAAGAAAATATAAGTAGTTCCAACACTTCGTGTAATAACGATGAATCGTTAACAGAGCTAAGAACAGTAAATGAGGCGACAACTTTAGCCAACAAAATTTATTGAATTATTTGAACTTTCAGCGACCAGAGCACTTTTAATATATATCTTTTATGTTATGAATAATGATTATTTGAGTTAATAATAAAAAATACATACATACCTTATTGTTATTATTAAACGTTCTGCAGGTGATATTCTTCGTCTTTATGTGCCGTCTTCTACCGAAGGTTGGCGACCATCAAACGATAGGTTTCTCTGTTTTGTGCCGCATGTATTATGTTCACAGCTTCTGGTATTTGAAAGCATTCTCAAGTTTCTCAGCCAAAATTTCTTTTTTCTGCCCAAACCTCTTCTACCTTCAATCTTGCCTTCCAACATAAGCTGTAGCAGACTGTACTTATCATTACGGAAGACATGGCTCAGGTATGACGCTTTCCTCCTCTTTGAAGATGATATTGAATGTCTAAAATTTGTATTCTTTTTCGAAATTATTGAACTAATTTTTGTCAGTAAAAGCTCAAAAGTTTCTCTTTTCATTCTGTAGAAGGATTGAAATGGTATGGTATGGTTGAGTAATGGTATAACACGACTACCACTGAACTGTTCCGCGCTGCAATAAACAAAGTAAAGATAGCCGTGATGATCGCCAACATCCGGAACGGATAGGCACTTTAAGAAGAAGAAAATACATTAAATCCACTATGCCCTTGCATCTCTTTCTAATAAGGGTGTACCCAAAACTGACATTGCGGACGATTTCTGTTCATATTGTTGACATTTAAAAGTGTTGTTAGCATAACTTCATCCTCAGATGACGACATTTTGACTTTAACTAGCCTTTTTAATGCCATGCTACTTTGGTGTGCGCTACCTGCCACGACAGTGCCATGCCCGTGCTATGCCACTGCCATGTTACATGCCACGTCACTTTGGTGGGCGCTCTCGCTTATAAATGTCTTAGATTTGGACATGTATCCAAACAGAGTAAAAGTACACAAAAACGGTGTACTCAATGTAGTGAAGTTAAAGAAAAAGATCTCAATTGTAATAGAGAAGTTGTATTTTGTATTCATTGTAAAAGTAGGGGCATCTGTCGATATCTAATAAATGTCCCCAATATGAAAAACAGACAAAAATAAAAAATATAATGGCTGAACATAACATATCTTTTGTAGAAGCACGTAATTACTGTGATAAGTCTTTTCCAAATTTTGCGAGTAACAATCCTTTGAATGTTTTGCAGAATATGAAAGGGATTTTCCTAGTTTGCGTACAACTACTAAAAAGATTTCGGTATCTAAACCAGTTCCATATAAGCCAAATTCTGTTCTTACTCACACTAATTTGAATATTACGAAATCTCAAACAAATAAAAAAAGGAAAAGTCAATTCACCAATTGCACAGTCGTCTACCTTTGGATCTGATAAACCTTTACCCGTTAATCGAATTTCACCAAATTTGTAGCATTTGAAAATTCTTTGGATATATATTGAAATCCCCTCGTATTTGTTAAAATATCAAAGAATAATCTTAGTGTATTTCTGTTTCCTTTCGTACAAGTTAAAACACCGAATCTTTCAACTTCCTTTTATTTGCGTCGCTAGAGTTAATGTAAACCATTTTATAGTTTGTTTATATTTCACAAGATGCGTATTTTGTCGGTATTCTTTGATCGAAGCCTCTTTTAGGATATTTTGCGTTCCCGTTACCGCTTTAAGTGTTTTGTTTATATCAAGATTGTGCGAATGAATTTTAAATATAATTGTTCACTCTCGGTAAAGCCGGCCGCTGATTAAGGCGTGTTTAGTTTTGTTGGAGTCCAAATTTATTTTCAAATTCGTAATCTTTTCGTTTTCCTTTTTTTGTCATGGAAATGTAGTATAAAGTGACAGTAGCAGTTAAATGTGTAGTATTCAGCAGTTTTACAACGGTTTTTGAAGATGACATCATGTTGCCGTTGTGCTGTGCCTGTTTCAGTCTTTAAAGGAGACCAGTTTTCGAGGTTTGTGTTCCAGCCGGTGCTGGCTTCCACCCTCATCTTCTTGTCCCTGGTCGTCATCCCAGATCTGCCTCCAGAGGTTTCAATGTATACAGTTCCCGAACCCAGACATGCAGAGTGAGATTTAGTGAGGTTCAGGTAACTTTTTCTGCGTTTAAATTTTAAAGTCAAGATAGACATTTTTTTTTAAATAATAATTGCTTTCATTATTTAAAAAGATAATTCTTTACTTGTAATAATTTTTTATTTGTCACAGTTTATACCCAATAACATTTGTAAGTTATGTAGCAATTCCCACTTGTAAACGAATAGGACACATGTAAGTTTTTCTTTGTTATTTCTATATTTACTTGTGTGACTATCAATATAGTCTTTATGTATTATTTGTATTTTTGTAATTGTTTGTGGTGAGACACAAAAAATGTTTGATTTATTTCTCCAAATCATTTTGTCTTTTTATTTTAGAAAAACCTCCTAACCATTTTTGTATTTTTAATAATTATTTCAATAGTTACAACTAGTTGTTGTAATCGTTATAATTCAGCACCTCGAAGCGGCGTACCTCTTTGTTTCATATTTGTAGTTGCTCCAATCCGACCCCTTGCCATTCAAC
Source organism: Diabrotica undecimpunctata (assembly GCF_040954645.1). Lineage (NCBI taxonomy): Eukaryota > Metazoa > Arthropoda > Insecta > Coleoptera > Chrysomelidae > Diabrotica > Diabrotica undecimpunctata. The sequence goes on from NC_092811.1 coordinate 56,848,932, forward strand.
TTATCCACGACCCCAGCTCTCCAAACAAACCCTGAGTGCCGTTCGCACAGTATCGTTTATTTTGCTAGCCCTATCTCCATCCCAGTAACTTCTGTCCCCAATTTTCAACCCTTATAGCAATACCCCACGTGGTAGGCAAAATATATTCGTTACAAATTATGAAAAAATTGAAAAAATGTAACTGAAATTCGTTCTACTTTTATATATCAGCTTTTACAAAGTATACAAACTTTTAATGATATACGATCTATGGATAAACAATTAATAGTCAAGACTAGGTCAAGACATATTGAACAGGTATTGGAGGGTACTTTGACGAAAACAAAATAAAAAATGTCTTGACAACCTAAATTAAAAATAATACAGCGGCTGCTGCTGTCTCAAATAAATATCGTTCTGCTGTCTCAAATAAAAATAGCATGAGGCATTATTTAGTAACTAACAAAATAGACTTAGCTCTTATTAGTGAAACACGGTTTAAAAAAAATGTACTATATGATTTTAATGGGTATAATCTTGTTCGTAATTATAGGTTGGATGGTTATGATGGAGTTGCTATAATTATAAATAAATCAATTTGTTTTACTGAACTAAAAATAAAAAATAATAATTACAATAATGAAATACAGTTATCTGCTATAAAAATTAAATACGGAAATAGTCAAATTAGTTTTGTCACTATGTAGAGTCCCGAAAATAAGATGCACAATAAAAGATTGGATAAATATATTTTCCAGTTACAAAACCAGTTATAATAGGATCATTTTACATGAGCGTTCTGTTAGGCACTATACGGAAAAGAAGACGAATTGATAGTTACTATTAAACGGTTTTTTTTAATGGCATAAGCAAGTGCCATACAGCCAGTCACAACATGAAAATTTTCTACCCAGAAAGAAAGATTGTGTAGTAAAATATAAAAAGATAATAAATTTCAAACTTAAGTGTTATTTTTAAGCATTAAAATTATTATTAAGGATAGAATAGAGATAAAACATGGACACTGGTTTCTCGTCTAGAGACCCATCAAGACATTGCTTTTAAGACAAACTAGATTGGGTCACGGATAAAAGGTAATAACAAATGGGGTAAAACAGAGGTTAGGATTCTAATTACAGTTAAATATTAAGCTTACTTTTGCAAATAAATTCCATCAAAACATTCATTTACAACTCTTATATTTAGAGATAGCAGATAGCACATATTGTACGGAGGAAAAATTTTGATGTTGACTAAATTTTTTATTAGATCTTCAGTTTGTTTTGTGTATTTTTTACATTCGAAGAAAATGTGATCTAGATCACCTTCTTTTTGACAGTCTGGACATAAATTTGAATTTACGATTTTTAGTTTGGACAGATGTCTAGGATAGCAGGCGTGTCCAAATTTTATTCTAATTATGGATGTTATATACCTTCGTGGAACAGAATAATTTTTAAACCAATAATCACTTGGGATTAAAGGCTGTATAGAAGCATATTGCGAGGAAGACTGCGTGCTATATATGTGCCAAGATTGTTTCCATTTACTATTGATATTATTTTTAATTATTGTTAATGCGGCTTGTCGACAGATTTGGTGATCAGCTTGCGTTCCGGTATCAATGGCCTTTTTAGCTAATAGGTCAACATGTTCGTTGTATTTAAGACCTATATGTGCTTTAACCCACAAAAAATGAACAACTCTTCGGTTTTTATAAAGGTCATAAACGAGTTTTTTAATTTGAAAGACATATATATTTGAGTTATTACTAGGAAAATTTAAAGTTTCAATGACTAACATAACAGACAATGAGTCAGATACTATTGAAACAGATGTATTCTGAGTATTTTCAAAGTATCTTAATGCTTTATATATTCCTACAGCTTCAGCACTAAAGATTGAAAAACTAGGATTTAGTCGACAAAGTCTTTCTGTATTAGTTGATGGAATGTAGAAAGCACACCCAGTACCAACAATAGACTTTGAGGCATCCGTATAAATAACTAAAGAGTCTGACAGACTAGATAGACAGGACCTCAAAATATTCGAGCTAACAGAAGAATTTACATGGTAATTCGGTTGTATCACAGTAATGGGTTGCAAGCACGAATAAAAATGTTCGATTTAAGATTATCCTCTGATTTAAAGTCATAATCAAAATTTGTCATGCTTCTAAAAGCCTCACAAAGTGGAGGTGAGTTCTTAAGTCTCCAATATCGATTAGTAAAATCTTCTTCGTTCAGTTTTCTGATATTTGAGTAGAGAGTAGTGTTACGATTTTGTATATTAATAACAAATTTTTGACTGGGGTACTCTCTTCTATAGCCCAAGGGATTTTCTAGAGCTTCCACATGTAGAGCATTAATGGGCGTCGATTTCATGGCACCCAAACAAATACGCAATGCTGCGTTTTGAAACACCTATTGTTTTCAGAATATGTTTACTTGCTGAACCATATAATATGCATCCATAATCGATCTAATATAAGATCGGAAGAAAAGCAAAGAAGTTTCCACATCTGCACCCTACCATGTTTTTGTAATTGATTTGAGGAAATTTAGACCCTTCTTACATCTATCCAACATAAACTCAACGTGAAGTTTCCAAGTTAACTTGCGATCCAGAATCATTCCCAAATATTTAATTGAAGAACTGAAATTAAAATCAAACTATTAAACGTTGACAGAAGAAGAATTTACATTTGGCTTCTGTGTGCCACCAACGCTTTCATTTGACGCCTGTTAAACAGCCGCGCCCTTCTTATCTACGGAAGAATTAACAGTTGGCTTCTGTGTGCCACCAAAGCTTTTATTTACTAATGTCTAGAGCCTGGCCTATTACTTTGAGCCGCGTAATGTAAGTTGCCTATTATAAATTTGAATCAGGGAACTTACTGACAGACTTACGCATGACGCTTATTAGTCCTTAGTGACGTGACAAGGACAACTTAGTGTTTTCTTATTTTCATTTCTTGTTTGTTACAGACTACACTGATAAATTTTCGACTATTTCTATCGTTCACAGTTCTGTGTTTTCTTTTTGAACATTTTATTTTATTGTGAAAATGTCCGGTGCGGAAAGCGTTAAGTGTGCTGAATGCGGAAAAGTTTATAAATGTTTAAGTGAACTAAGACGACATGCAAAAACTTCTCATCCTGACAAATTGAATTTAATGGCGCCTTTAAAAGTTCTAAAAGGCAACGTCTATATAAGTGTACGTATTGTGATAGACAATTTAGTTATAAGCCAAATTTAAACTTTCATCTGAAAAAAGTGCCCTCGAATGTGTTAGTTTCTACCTCGGTTTCTGTAGAATCTCAAAAAGTTAAACAAAAATGTCCACTGTGTGATTATAGTGCCACTTTTAAAAAAGACTTTACTAAACACTATGAAACTTCTCATAGCGTTACTATGCAATATGATCTAATAGAGTTTTCCAACCATGATGACTTTATTTCTTGGAAGAATAAAATAGAGCGTGAAACAAATGCTAGTTTTGTTATGGAAAAAGGAAAAAAGGCAGGAATAGTAAACTACATATGCCACCGATCGGGATTTTACACCTCAAAAGGTAAAGGCGACAGACACCTTAAAACACAAGGTAGCAATAAAATTAATGGATACTGTCCTGCTATGATAAAAGAAGTTGTCCAAAGTGATGGAAAATATGTAGCATATTTCGTGAAAACTCATGTTGGTCACCAAAATACAATTGGGCACTTATTTTTGTCATCCCTAGAAAGAAAATCAATTGCTACGAAACTAGCTGCAAAAATTCCATTTAAAGCGGTTTTAGATGAAGTGAGAGATGGAATTTCAGATTAAGACAAATTACAAGGAAAGCACCTTTTGACAAAAAAGAATCTGTATAATATTGAGGCTACCTTTAACCTTCGCTCTACTACAGTAAGACATCAAAATGATGCTGTTAGCCTAGAATCTTGGGTAAATGAAATGAGAAACACCTGTGTTTTATTTTATAAACCCCAAGATGTGACATTGGATGAGTACCCCCAGCTGCATAGTGCTGATTTTGTTTTAATCATTATGAACACTGGTCAACTCACCACATTGAATAAGTTTGGAAGTGACTGTATTTGTGTCGATGGAACTCATGGTGTTAACAGCTACCAATTTGAGCTTCACATTAATAGTCCTTGATGACCTACGTCAAGGCTTTCCCTGTTGTTTCTGTATCTCCAATAGAAGCGATGAGACTAAAATGTCTTTATTCTTTGATTGTGTCAAGAAAGAAAGTGGCCTTATTGAAGCAAAAGTTTTCATATCTGACATGGCAGATGTATATTATAATGCATGGTCAAAAGTAATGACTGAAACACATTTCCGGTATGTTTAATTGCATTCTTCACATTATAATATAACTTTAATTATTGATGTATATTTTTCAGCTTATATTGTACATGGCATGTGGATCGTACATGGAGAAAGAACCTAACTTTGATTAAGACCAAAGAAAAACAGGTATGTGCTTATTGGGTTAATTTTGAAATAAATTAGTCTTAAAAATTAATTCAGTCATTAAAAATTAACTTATTTTTTTTTACTCTTTTATATCATTTTCAAAAATTTCAGCAATTTTATTGATTGTGGAACAAAACTGTGCACAACAATACAGTATGTGTGCTTTGAGGTGAGCCCCTTTATACAAAATTTGTAAGAGTTTCTTTACATCTTTATTTTTCAAATTAAAAGTTTATGGAAAAATTTTAAATTAAATACTTAGGTGTCATATTTTATTTTCAGGAATTGGTGTATAAAAATTTAAGAGTTCTTCTCCAAGAAACAGATCCTTCTGCTTTTGAACCCATGCTAAATAGTTTTATAGAAAATACATTTGATGATCCAACTACTGTTAATTTCGGTCGTTATTTTCAGACAAATTATGCAAGTAAGACTATATCCTGGGCTTACTGATATAGGATGCATGCTGGCCTAAACACCAACATGCACATTGAACGAATGCATAGGACCATCAAATACATTTACTTACAAGGCAGAAATAATAAAAGGTTAGATAAAGCTGTAACTGCTCTAATGAAATTCATAAGAGACCAGCTCTTCGACAGGCTAATTATTCTTAACAAAGGAAAACTTTCCTATAAAATTATAGAAATCAGAAAAAGATATAAAACTAGTTGTAATTTAGATAGATTTAGAACCAATATAAATTTTGAAGGCACTTGGCAAATTCTATCCTCGACAAAAGCCGAGATACATATTATTAATGAAAATGATGTTTGAATGTGATTGTCAATTTATTTCTACAGACTGCAGCGTGTGCATTCACAAATATTCGTGTAGCTGCCTTGATTCTGCAATTGCATGGAATATGTGCAAACACATTCACTTGCTTTGTAGGTGTAGGCAACAACTTACAAAGGAATCATCACAGGAAGGTAAATATTTTTTTATATTACATAAATAATTCTTTTTTTTTGCAAACTTTTTGAATTTATGTATAAATGTATAAAACAATCTTGATAAATTCTTATGGTGGTGCTCTCAAGTTATTTATTAATATATATATATATATATATATATATATATATATATATATATATATATATATATATATGTTATATGTGAAAATAGTCACCTTGAACCACTCAAGGGTTACCGACACTTTGGTTTCGCAATATCAGTTCCTATTTCATCATCCTTTTAGCAAGCGTTCCCATAGAGGTAGCTGACCATGCACGGACACCAAACTCTGACCAAAGCTGGCCTTTCGTGGACAATGCCGACACCACATTTATAGGAAGATTATAAATTTAGGACTTTAACATTATTGTTCACTCGTCATTTAAGTTTCTTGCTAGTAACATAATTGTATTATAATTTTATTTGCTTCATTTCATCGTAAAACAAAGTGTAATATTTTTATTGTAAAATAAATCTTTTTTAATGTCATTCCAATGGAGAGCAACTAAACAGTGTCTACCCTGAATATTAGAGATACATTTATTATAAAATATTTTTGGTTTTTGGTTGTATCTGGTGTGGTGTTTTGTTGGTGTCTATTTGAGGAGCATTTTAAGACCAAAGTTCTATTCTTCATTTTTGGCATGAAAATTGTACATTCTATTAAATGAAAAGGTCTTCAAAATGTATATATCTCTATCAAAACATATTAACCAACTATATTAATTTTTGTGGTGTGTGTATAATAAAAACCTTTTTTTTATAGAACAGAAAATGGAAATCGTTAAAGATCAGAGACCAGTAGAATCCGAAATTATTTTTGAAGAGCTGGATAATAAGTCAGCTATCAGATGTAAATCATTGGTGGAAAGAAAAGAACAGATGTTGCGACACCTGTATGTTCTAGTTAATGGGGTTAAAACAGAGGAAGAATGGACAGCTCAATCCAATTGAGCCAAACTTAACAGCAATTAGCCAACAGACCATTAGTAACTTTGAATCCAAAGATTCAAAACCCATCAATGCAAAAATCCTGAAACAGAGACAGCTGTTTAGTAGGAAGAAAAAACCCAGCAAAAAGATCTTCTGACTAAACATCTGACTAAACCTACAAGTGAAGAATGTAACACAATTGCGATTAACTTGCTTATTTAAAGTTTCTGTAAATTTTGTATGATTAATAATTTTTATGTATACAGATGTATACAGTTTTAATTTTTAGAAGCCGACCAGTGCGAAGGTGTTTTCAAGGTACTGTTATCATTTAAAAAAAAAACTCGTGTAATGAGGCGAAAGTGATTGTGAAACCACACAAATATTTGCATTTAAATATACAGACATAAACAGTAAGAAATTTATCTTCCTAAAAGAGTTTTTGATAGAATTTTTAGTCAATATTTTGTATTTATACGTCCTAACCTACAATTGTAACACCAATTAAGATAATAATAACAACAACGAGAATTCTTAATTACTGTATAAATACATAGGCGTATCTTCAACGGTTTTTATCATGCCTTCGACTTCGAATATGATTTGTTCCTGCTGTAGTAAATCGTATAAATCGAATTTAATGATAAAATGTTCCGTTTGCAATAGAATTTTTAGACATACCTGTGTAAATGTTAGTAATGTAGAACTGGAATTGTTTAATGATAATGATAAAGGATTCGATTGGTCCTGCATGAGTTGTAGGCAGGTTGGGAACCAAATAAAAGATCTGAAAGCATTAATTTTAACTTTACAAACTGATATTCAAGCACTTAAAAATGAAAACCAATCAATGAAGAATTCTTCAACCATGTTGGTTATGGAAGAAGTCATTCAGGAAATAAATGAGCGTAGAAAACGCAAACGCAATGCTATTTTATTTGGTGTACCTGAGCAAAATACTCAGCTCTCTCCGAATAGTCGCAATGATAATGATACACAGAAAGTCCAAACAATAATTCAAAGTATGAATACTAGCGTGAATGTCAATGAACTCAAAATATTTAGGCTTGGACAACCAGCACTAGGTAAAAATCGTCCGATCAAGATTACACTTAAAGATGAAAATGACGTCTCGGCATTAATCAGACAAGCCAAGGTTCTGAAAACTGGTATCTACAGCCATGTGTCAATTTCATATGACCGTACGAAAAAAGAAATTGCATACTACAAACAATTAAAGGAAGAATTAGAAGCTAAGAACGCTAACAATACAGGACAATTTAGAATTAAATACTTGGATGGCATCCCAAAAAATTGTTCCTTTAAACAGATAGGTCCCAACAGTTTTACAAGCCAAGATCTTCAGGTTTACTATCAGAATGTGCGTGGTTTGAATTCCAAAGTAATTGATTTTTACTCTAGTGTTAGTGAATGTGAATTTGATGTCATTGCTCTAACTGAGACTTGGCTCAACTCTGATGTTATTAGTTCGGAATTGTTTAATGATGACTATCAGGTTTTTAGAAAAGATCGAAAGTTCGATGTAGTTAATAAATCGACTGGTGGAGGTGTACTGTTGGCACTTAAGTCAAATTTTGAGTGTGTTGTTGTTGATGTCTCAACATTTGATTTACATTTTCCACTAGTTGATTTGCTGGTTGTTGAGTGTCGCATAGGAAATAAAAAGTTTTATGTTTCAGTATTATATATTCCTGATAAATTAAAGTTGAAAGATTTTGAATATTTTTTTGAAATGTTAGAGCAACTTGAATTATTTAATGACACTGTTATTCTCCTGGGCGACCTTAACATTCCAAAGTATATTGATCAAAACAGATCTGATGTGAAGACATCGGCAGTGCTAGACTTCATGTGTTTGTTTAATTTAAATCAGTATAATCAGGTGGGAAATAATTTAAATCGATTGTTAGACTTAGTTATATCATCAGATACATGTCATGTAAGTCGCGATAATGCACCACTTGTACAAGAAGATTTACATCATCCAGCATTAGTGATAAATATTAATGATTTTCAGAAAAAGGAAACCAGTTTTGTGGCTCATTCTAAAACTAAAAGATATAATTTTAAAAAAGCAAATTTTCCTTTACTGTACTCAGAATTTCTTAATTGTGACTGGAATTTTTTAGATATGTCTGATGATGTAAATACAGTCCTAGAATTATTTTATGCTAAGATATATGAATTATTTGATATGTGTGTACCAATTTACAGAAATTATAAACATCAATATCCTACATGGTACAATGCGGAAATAATTAGAATGATAAAGTTGAAATCAAAAAATATCACAAATTATAAGAAAACAGGTAATATACTTTATATGCATGAATTTAAAAGGTTGCGAAAAATAATTAAACAAATGATTAAAGCTCAATATAACGTTTATCTTGAAAAAATTCAGAATAGTATTTCTAACGAATCTAATAATTTCTGGGCATATGTTCATGCAAAGAATAAAACTTCTAGAATCCCAGGTGAAATGTGTTACAACGGCGATACATTTAATAATCCTCGCGATATAATCCATGCTTTTAAGATGTTTTTTGAAAAAGTTTATTTACCTGTCGACAACAATGTATTAAATAATCAAGAATGTAGTGATATCTACTTACCCACTATTAATTTTAACGAATTTCAAGAAAACGAAATTTTAGTAGCCTTTAAAAGAATTAAAAATAAAATGACGTCCGGACCGGATAATACTCCAGCATTTTTAGTGAAAGATTGTTCTCGGGTATTTGTAAAGCCACTTCAAAAAATTTTTAACTTATCAATAAAAACGGGAACTTATCCCGAGTTATGGAAAAATGCGAAAATATGCCCTGTATTCAAAAACGGATCGAAATCTGATGTATCCAATTACAGACCGGTATCTTTGTTATCCAATTTTTCAAAGGTTTTCGAAGTAACTCTATATAACCGTATTTACCCTTCTGTTAGGGGATGGATATCACCTTATCAACATGGCTTTATAGATAAACGTTCTACTGTATCAAACTTGGCTGTAATAACTCAATATATTTCAGATGTTTTGGATGTACAAGGTCAAGTAGATGTGATATATACTGATTTTTCTAAAGCGTTTGATAAGGTTGATCACAAATACCTTCTCTTTAAATTATCAAATTTGGGATTTGCTGGAAACATTTTAAAGTTACTGGAAAGCTATTTAATAGGTAGGAACCAATTTGTATCCTATAATGGTTTCATATCAGAATTAATCTGTACTACATCCGGTGTTCCACAGGGATCAAATTTAGGTCCATTGTTGTTCCTATTATATATCAATGATTTATTTTTAGATATTAATAACAGAAAATTGTGTTTTGCGGATGATCTTAAAATATACTGTGAAATTAAAACAATTGCTAACTGTATAGATTTACAGAACGATCTAAATTATATAGATACTTGGTGTGTAAAAAACAAACTTTTTCTTAATGTCAATAAGTGTAAAGTAGTAAGTTACTCTAGAAGAGAAAATAATGTTGATTTTAATTATGTAATTCAGGGGTCAGATCTTGAAAAATGTAATAGCATTAAAGATTTAGGAGTTATATTTGATTCAAAATTAACCTTTAACAACCATATTGAGCAGAAAGTATCCGATGCTATGAAAATGTACGGTTTTATCATCAGAAACTGTAGAAATTTTAGCGATATAAGACCGATTAAACTACTGTATCTATCGCTGGTGCGAACAAAACTAGAATATTGCAGCTTAATTTGGTATCCCATTTATAAATGTTATATTCAACAGATTGAAAAGGTACAACGAAAACTTTTAAAATATTTAGCTTTTAAGGTTGATGGAGTATATCCTGTCCATGGTTATGATTACGATTTGTTATATAACAGGTTTAATATTGTAAGTTTAGAGTTAAGAAGAATTATATTTTCGGTTTCATTTTTATATAAGTTGCTACACAACTGTATTGACTGCAGTGATATATTAGGTCAAATTAGATTTAATGTGCCAAGAATTACTTCCAGGTCGACTATAGTGTTTACTTGTCCACGTGCGAGAACAAATATGTTACTGAAGTCACCAATTTATATTATGTGCAATAATTATAACAAAATATGCAACCATTGTGATATTTTCTCATGCTCAATTAATCATCTGGTTGATACCGCACTGGTTTATGGAGTACATTAGATTGTTAATTTTTTTTGTGTATTTTTTTTTTATTTCTTATATACGTAGTGATTTGTTTAATTTATATTGTTCTCACTCTTTATTTTGTTTTTCACCTACTTATTTTTTGCACTTATTTTTTTACTTGATATTTTTGTATCACCTACTAATGATTGTATACTAATTAAAAATGTATCTTAAATTTTTACCCTAGAAATGGGAAACTGTTGGGTAATAAAGCTATTATTTATTTATTTATTTATTTAGATGTAAAAATAAGCCATAATATTGGTAGCCACATCCTACTACATTCTAACGAGAAATTTGCGATACAGTGGGTTTCATTTACCATAATAAGAGCAGCTTCTTTGACTTTTCTCTTTTTACCATCTGTTTCATTACATAAATCATTCCATTGAATTCTATGTTCATTATCCCATGCATGTTTACATATCTGTCAAATTCTCTATTTTTGATGTAAGATTGATGTTCATTTATTATAACATTTAATGGTCTTGAAGTTTCCCCTAAATAAAAATTTTCAGACTCACATGGTATTTTCTAAATACAATTCTTTGTTCTTTCCTGTTCATTGCTAGGCTTGGTTTTGAATAAGATAGATCTCAATGTGTTTGTTGTTTTAAATATTGTTGAAACATTGAATTTACTTTCTCTTAAGTTTTTCTAATAATCCTTTTATATATGGTATTGTTATTTTCCTCGAATTTTGTCGTGTAAATGTAACAGGATGCCTTTCTGTTATTTTGTTCGATTTCCTTTATTCTGGAAAATTCCTTACTTGACATCAGATAATCATTTTTTACTAAAATAGGTGTTAATAATTATTTTTCTTTCAAAAACGAATTTTCATTAGAACAGACAATTTTAGCTCTATCATATAATGATTTAATGACTCCCTTTTTAACATTTATGTTGTGATTTGATTTATACTTTAGATATCCGTTCGTATGTGTTGGTTTTTTTTGTATACATAAGTCCCATATCCACTATTTTCCTTTGAGATTAAAACATCCAGAAAAGGTAACGAGTTATTATATTCCTTTTCCATTGTAAATTTTATTGACTCCTCCTCTTACCTTTTATTTATATTAATCAGAAATGTGTCCAACACATCTACATACCTCCAACATATTGTGGGCTTTAAATTTTGATCAGAAATGTTTGGTTTGAAGTCTTCCGTCAATATATTAGCTAATAATGGATTTAAGACAGAGCCCAAAAATTTTGTTTATAGAAATCATTGTTTAGATGAAAATAAGTGTCAGTACATTTGCAGTAGTAGTAAGTACATTTGTAAATAGACTATTTATTTATATAAAAACTTACTTAGAAAATATTATATATACAAATCAATGTACCAAATTATATTAACATTTAAAAAGTATAGATAATTTTCATAAAATTTGTGATTTTTTTTCTATCTCATCGTTGTTTTATTTAAGTCAAGTATAGCCACACCTATACAGATCTCTCTTTATAGTAATAACTTTTCAGTTTGTTTTTGAATAATACATCTACAAAAAAGATGCTACATATGAAATACATTATTCAGCACAGTTAAATAAAAATTATTTATTAAATGATGAATAGTTCCTCGAAAAGCTCTGGCTTTTAATATTTTTTGTTGCGCATATGTTTCCAATAAAAAGGTGTTATACAGAGTGTGATGTCATGTAAATACTAATGCCAACTTTATTATTTTAGATGGAACACCAGGTATATTATTTAATTATTGGATCCATTACAAAATTCAAAGAACTTTAATATATTGGATTGCCATGCTATGTATTAAAGGCACATTTTATATGACATAATATATATTTTAAAAGAATATAGATACATATCTTTTAGAGTACTATATACTTTATTACAATCAAGTTGAGATACGAAAATGAACTCACTCTTCTTTATTGAAATTAGGTATAGAACCTTTTAAAGTGATAAGGAGACACGCAGAGAGTGATCTATTCATTAACCACCCTATATCCTAAAATAAGTTAATTAAAACTATAACATGCAATATATCATAGTTCTGGGAATTTTGAGCAGAATCGAACAGTTTTATAATATAACCAATGTTTCATTTAAAATAAGAAAGTTGGTATCATAGTAATTAATATATAACATCAGTCAACATCCTTTATATAAAATAACAAATTTTTATTGAAAAAAATGCGCAAAAAGCATTTTTTAAAATACTTTTTCAAACTATTTTAAAAGACCTTTAATTTTGATTTGCTATTATTTACTATTAATTTTAGAGTTATTCTTATACAGTAAAATCTCGATAAGTCAAACCTCAATAACTAAAAAACCTCTAAACTTCAAAAAAACCTCAAAACTTCAAAAAATTATATGTTCCCTTCCCATCGGAGCCCAAAACCTTCACAACTTAAAATACACAACCTCGATAACTTAAATAAATAATATCAGTATTGGCCCTCAGTAACTTAAAGAAATGTTTCCACAACCTCTACAACATAAAATTGTTTACCAATGAGTCATTTTGAAAGAACGTGCTTTCGGTCATATTTATTGCTTGCATGTGTTCACTTAATGTAAACTACATAATGTCTTATTGTTTTCTTCTTGGAATCTCTTAAAAGCTGTATTTGCGGCGGTTAGGATTAGGACAACAGCTGAACAGCTTACTGTATCATAAGTTTTTGATCACTGGCCTAGAAACATCGCTTTACGTGTGAAAACTTGCTTAAAATGAGTTCAAAAAGAAAATTAACAACGCTAACATATGCTGATAAATTAAAAGCTATAGAATCAGTGAAAAATGGATTCAAACGAAAAGAAGTTGCAGCTCAGTTTGGAATACACGAGAGTACATTATCAATCATCATGAAAAAAGTAGCTGAACTATTGAAAAATCAAGAATCAGGAGGCAATCTTCAATGTAAGAAACGAAAAATTGCCGAATTCCCTAATTTGGAACAGTGTTTGTTTACGTGGTTAAAACAGTGTCGAAACAAAAACATCAGTGTCAGTGGACCCATACTGATAGAAAAGGCTGTAGAGTTCGCTAATTCACTAAAAATCGATAATTTTAAAGCCAGCAATGGCTGGTTAGAGAATTTTAAGAAACGACATTATTTAGCCTTCAAAAAAATGTGCGGCGAAAGTGCGAGCGTAAGCAAATCAGTCTGCCAAGAATGGAAATCTGAATTGCATAATTTAGTGAATAATTATGATCCCAATGATGTTTTTAATGCTGACGAAACTGGTGTGTTTTTCAAATGTCTTCCCGAAAAAACATTAACATTCAAAAATGAAAAATGTCATGGAGGAAAACACAGCAAGGAACGACTTACGATTCTGCTTTGTGTAAATTCTACGGGTACAGAAAAACTGAAACCTTTAATTATAGCTAAGTCAAAAAAACCTCGGTGTTTTGCAGGTTTAAAATCACTGCCCATGGATTATGAAGCCAATAAAAAAGCATGGATGACAGCAGAACTTTTTAAAAAATGGCTGATTTATATAGATAAGCAAATGGTAACTTCAAATAGAAAAATTATTCTGTTCATCGACAACTGCACAGCACACGGGGACATACCACCATTAAAGGCAATCAAAGTACAATTTCTTCCACCAAACACAACATCACAACTTCAACCTTTGGATCAGGGTATAATTAAAAATTTTAAAACATCCTACAGAAAAGAAGTTGTTAGAAGAATGATAGCTGATATGGAGCAAAATACGATTTCTTCTATCAATATTCTTCAAGCAATGAGGATGGTGGACAAAGCATGGCGAAACGTAACACTCCTCACAGTGAAAAACTGCTTTAGAACCTGTGGTTTTTCTTCAGAACCTCAAGAAATCATTGAACCTGAAGTAATCATTGAAGGGGAAGATAATAATGTACCTGAAGAATGGAATAACCACATGTCTACGTTAAAGATTACTTTTGACAACTTCGTTACTTGTGATGATAAAGTAGTCACAGCAGGGACGTTAACACAGGAAGAAATATTGGAAACAGTTAACAACTGTATTGAAAGTGATAAAGACGATGAATTTAACGACGACCCACATACTTCATCTACGAGCATATCAATCAACGAAGCAAAGAGTGCTATAACGACTGTACGATCATTTATAGAGCAGTGTAGCAACATAAAAGATAACGTATTCTCTTCTCTATTTGTCATTGAAAATCAAATCGATTTAGAATCTATGAATTGTTTAAAACAAAAGAAAATCAGACTTTTTTTAGTAGACTATACCTTTAATTATTGCTTTAACTTTTTGTAACGTGTATAATAAATGAATGTAGTATATGTAGTAATGTAGTGTATAATAAATGCCTATATTTTATTAAACTTCTGACCTATAGTAATCCATCACAACATAGACCCTTGATAACTTAAAACCTCTATAACTTAAAATATTTGGTTTTTCCCTTGGACTTTAACTTATCGAGGTTCTACTGTAATCTAAACATTATTAAATTTATCAAACGGGTTAAATAGATGGATTGAAGTAATTATATTATCAATTTATAAAAAAAATGTTCGCAACCAACAATACACATAAACGTCACTGACACATTCAGAAATATATAAAAATGAACTGCGCAAGTCTGCACAGAGTAGTCAGGCTCTAGACACTAGTTTTTAATTTGATGCCTGTTAAACAGCCGCGCCCTTCTTATCTATGGGATCCCGATACATCGCGTGAAAAATTAAGGTACCGACCGCACATCTGGTTCGCGCACCGTACGACCCACCTACCGATCGCGCACCGGCGACGCGACGTCCGATGCATCGCGTGAAAAATTAAGGTACCGCACATGCCCTGCGAACTCAATGGAAAAAAATGGTTACATATATATATTAGGCTTCCAAAAAAAGAAATGGCGCCTGGCACGTATTTCAACTGGATCGCTGGTATATGTGGTAGAAGGCTAAGTAAAAAAGAAAGAAGAATATTGAGTTTCAAGTTGGACAGTTGTGTTTGTGTTTATAGGTTGTATTTTCCATTTTCCACGTGTTTGTGTTTGTGCCATTTTGTTGTATACAATATAAATTTATTACGTTTTTATATTGTACTCACGTGACGTAAATGTTTCCTATTATATTAGTGAACAAATGTCTGGAAATAGTTGTGTCACACATTATATGGCTACTCTATCAACAAGTAAAGGAGATTTAATACAGACACCACCAAGAAGTAAGTGTAATTTTTATTTTCTGTATATATTGTATGTTAACAGTCTTGGTCAACAAACGAACGCCATGTGTACTTTTTTTCGTAGGGAGATCTGCATTACTAACAGAGATGAATGTGACCCATTCCAAAAAGCTAAGCCCCAGAGGCAAACAGCTTTATAAAAAAGCACAATTGTTGCACAAGCAATTATTGAGATCTAGAAAAGCTAGGTTACAGTTAAAAAGGAAGCTGATTCTAGAAATAAAATATAATATTATAAAGTTGTCTAGCATGGATCATATTAGAGCAAATTTTTTGATAGCCAAGTTCGTAATTTAAAGAACAAGCCAAAAGGAAGACGGTATACCATTGAAGACAAAATATTAGCACTAGCGTTATATAAACAAAGTGGAAGAGCATATAAATTTTTGTCAAAATTTTTTTCACTTCCATCAAGGAAAACAATTAGTAGCTTGCTCAACAGAATCCCTATAGAGCCTGGTTTACATGAAGAGGTGTTTGACTTGCTTAAAGCTGAAGTCAGGACATTTAAAAATCCATTGGATTGTAACTGTATAGTGATATTTGATGAGATGGCAATTCAGGCACACATACAGCCCAATTTTGGTAAAGGCTGTATTGAAGTGTTTGAGAATTATGGATTTAAAACCACAGACAAAATTGCAAATCATGCTCAGGTAATTTTTGTGGTGGAAAATGAAGTTACTTGCTATGTAGTTATTAGTATTTTATATTTATGTACATTTTTTGTACTTTTATGATGTATTTAGTTGTAACTTGAAGTTATCAGTGGGTAAATAACTTTTATTTTTGTTGTTATTTATTAATATTTATATAAGTAATCTTGTTTGAGGTTTTTATGCTACGAGGAATACGGAGGAAACGGAAGCAGCCTGTATATTATAACTTTTCAAATGGCACTACAAAAACAATAGACCTTGTACACATTATTAAAATGATTGTACGGAAATGTACTGAAATTGGTCTAAGTGTTATAGCCATTGTTTACGATCAAGGTAGTAACAATCGAGCTGCCGTTAATTACCCGGTTGAAGATACTAAGATCAAATATAGCAATGAATTAGATTATTTGGAAAAACAGAAAACATATTCTTCCAAGTATTTTGATCTAAAAAATAAAATCAAAGAATATGTTTTTGAAGTTGATGGCAGAAGAATTATTCCAATTTATGATGTCCCACATACTTTTAAAGGGCTGAGGAATAATTTATTAAAATATAATTTACATTACACAAGTAATAATGAAGAGAAAGTAGCAACTTGGGAGCACATATATATTGTCTATAAAATGGATCCTCATTTAGGCAGCCTAAGGTTAATACCTAAAATTACTGAGCAGCATGTTAATCCTGATAGAATTAACAAAATGAAGGTTGCCAATTGCACTCAAGTTTTTAGCCACAGTGTTGCACAGGCAATTAATGTATTCGCCATTACAGGTAATTAATAGTATAATTTTTGCGTAAACTAATTGTGTGAACATATAGGTACTTATTAGGTTATTGTAAAAAAATAGTCTTTCAGTTCAATTTTGTAGGTACCCTGCTGTATTATTGAATATGTAATTCCTCAGCACATTCATTATGAAGTTAGTAATATTTGCATTAATATTTTAGGTGCAGTTATTCCAGTTGCAGGTGACAATTTAAAATTGGACAAAAAAGCTGTTGAAACTGCAGAATTCTTGTCCTTTATAGACAGTTTATTCGACAGTTTAAATGGCAAGTCCTTTAAACCAACAGCTGGGAAAACCCTTAGAGGTGCTGTGACAAAAAATTCACAGCATGTACAGTTTTGGCAAGAAAGTTTAATCAAGCTGGAGACATTTTATTTTTGGAAACCTACTGGAAAAAAAATGTTTAGGCCACCTAGCTTAATAAATCTGTTAAGGAATGTCAAAAATTTTAAACAGCTTTTGACAATTCTTACAGATTTAGGTTTTAAGCACATTATGCCACGGACCTTCAACCAAGATCCAATTGAAAATTTTTTTGGAAAAATTAGACAAAGAGGATCCAGAAATATAAACCCCAGTCCGAAAGATTTTTCCAACTATTATAGAAGCTTGATGGTCAATAGCTTAACACCATACCATTCTGTTGGGTCAAATTGTGAAGATGATAATTCAAAAATTTTATTAACCCTTCAACGGTTTGTTACCCAGGTAAACATTAAAATACATGGCATTTATATATATATATATATATATATATATATATATATATATATATATATATATATATATATATACATAATTAAATTTAAAACTTTTACTTAAACACATTTAAAATATATATTAGTCTATTATTTTTATTTATTCAAAATCTTAGCAAGCAAAAAAATTTGTCAAGTAAATAATTCCCACTAATTTTCTTTTAGGGTCTGTCTGAATTCGAGCCTGCAACACAGGAATATTGTGTAGTACCTGAAAATTTAATTCCTTCAACAAAAGCCATTGGAGCTAGGGTATTACGCTATGTTTCAGGATATGTTCTAAAGGCAACTTCAAAGTTGACTTGCTCATGTGTTGAAGAGTTCTGTGTAAAAAATGACACACAACGATTTCATCAATTTTAAAGAGTATAATCCCCAAAAGCCTGCTTTAACATATGTTAATGCAGACTTTTTACAAAAAATGCAACTAGCATTAAGTATAATTAAATATATATTTAATAGAGATTTGCTTAAAAAGCAAGTCTTAGAATATACACTATCTATTTTAAATCAGCGAATTACATTTCCTAATTGTAAACATGGCACAAAAATTAAAAATATTGTTTTGAAACATTTCCTAAAAGTGAATGCGTACAATTACTGTACGCAATTAAATCGCATTCTAAAGGGAAATGACCAAAGAAAAATCCCTAATAATGCCCCAAAAATATTTCGAGAAGCGGAAATGTTGTCAAACAGTATATTAATACGAAAACGAAAACAAAAGAGCACATAATAATTATTTTGTTTGGTAGACCAATATTGATAAGCTTCTCTTCTAGTATATTTATTTGAACATTATCATATGCTGAAGTTATACCCAAAAATGTAGCCAAAGTGTTGTATTTGTGCGTGAATCCTAGATAGATGTCATTTACTAGTATCGTTAGGGGTTCTAAGTAAGATCTTCCCTTTCTAAAAGCATATTGTGAGTCAGGTAATATTTTTTCATTTTCTAGCCAATATCCAAGCCTGTTCTTTATCATTCTTTCCATGGTTTTAAATATACACGATGATAAAGCTATGGGTCTATATGAATCTGCATTTCCGTTCTGTTTTCCAGGTTTTTTGATAGGTACTACGATGTAGTCTTTCCACATTGGTGGAAAAGGAATCTTATTTATCCAAATCGAATTGAACAATTCTAACAGGGCTTTCTTATGGACTAAGGGCATTTTATGCAACATATTGTATGAAATGTTATCCGCCCCGGGAGATTCATTATTTATTGATTTAATGCATTGATCGAGTTCCCATAATTGAAATAGTGATTGTAAAAAAAGAAGTGTTTCTATTTACGGTAGCTATTTGTTGAAGTAATGTTGTTTTTGCCCATGGGGGCGAGATTTTTGTGTGGAATTCGTTTATCCAGTCTTCTTTGGGGTTTATTGGGGGTTTATTTTTGTTACTGTATCAAGTCTTTTATATTCTGTTAGATTATTAAGATTTGGAGCATGTGTGTAGGTTAAGTAAGCTTGTTTTCTTGCTTTAGCAGCCATGTTACAGGTTTCATTCCACCAGTCCTTCGAACAATGATTTCTATTTTGTGTGTTTGATTTTTGTAAGGGAATTGCTTTGTTGGCAGCTTTGTTAATATTGTCGATAATGCCCATTAGTGATGATTTTGGTTTTGTAGCTTCAAGTGTAGCGGTGTGTACATCCCAATTAGCAGCCTTGAGTCTCCATATGTTATGTTTTGTCTGTTTAATTTGCGCAAGCGGGCTATTCCTTCCAAATTGTATGTGTATTGGTAAGTGGTTAGAGCCATAAGGTTCTTCTAAAGTAGACCACGTAATTAGGTGCGTCAGATCCTGTGTACAGATGGTCAAGTCTACAGCTGACTTCTTATTGTTTGCTAATGATGGTGATCCGTCGTTCAAGATTACTAGGTTGCACTGTTCGGTAGCTTCCAAATTCGTCATATCCATCATTCCAAGCCAAACTATGTGCGTTAAAGTCGCCCCCAATTATGAATGGTTTTGGAATTTGTTCCAAAAAGTTGATCCACTGTTGTAATGATATTCTAGTTCTCGGTTTAAAGTATACTGAAACGAAGTATATCTACTAAAGTAAGTAGTAAGTAAATTTTTTTATGTATGATTGGAAAATTAACCGAGATACAAGTATGCTCAAAGTTTATTGTAGTTGGAATTGAGACTTCTTGGTATATTAAGTCTGATTTTAATAAAATGGCTGAGCCGCCGTACCCGTCGTCCCGGTCACAGCGAATATTGTTGAAGCCTTTAAAAATATAATATTTTTCTGCTTTAAACCATGTTTCCGATAGAAGTGCAACGGAGTAGTTGCCCCTATCTAGTAGATATTCTAAGTGGGTTTTATTAGAAACTGCTGAACGGCAGTTCCATTGAAGAATATTTATTTCATGGTTGAGGTCTGAGAATGCGATGACGTGCTTCCATTTATAGTTAATTTGACTAAGTTTTCGAGTTGTTCCTTATTTATATTTATACTTTTTGTTACTAAAACTTTTGTGACAATTTCTATAACTAATTCTAATATTGAATTTATCATGCTCATGTCTAAAGGAGATGCAACTGAATTATTATTAATATTTCCTTTATATTTACTGTCTAATATTCCTCCCGTAGGTAATTGGGAAGCTATAATTTCATTATGCAAAATTAATGTTGGATCTGGACTATTTGGTCTCTGTCTTTTAAATGTTCTAGAATTTGTACTATTTGAATTATTGTAAAATATGTTATTTGTTGACATTTGGTTAATTGAATTTGATGGGAGCTGGGTGGGTGTATAATTATTGGGATTTAATGGAGGGAAAGTTTTGAGGCAGGAAATGTTTGTAGTTTGTTCCGTATTAATGGTTGTTGCTTTTGCATAGGAGTTTTTTGGGAACTGTCTGTTGGCGTCTTGATAACTAATATTACTGGAAGACATAGCGTCTTTTACAAGTTTTTGACGTTGAAATTCCTGACACGCGCTCAAATTTGTAGTAAAATGATTCCCCGAACAATTAAAACATTTTGGAGTTATATCGGTCTTTTACACTCTTTTGAGTTGTGTGATTCCTGGCATTTATCCAACCTAGCCCTGCTTTTACACTGTCCCCCTGTATGTCCAAATCTAAGACAATTAAAGCATAATAGCACCTTTTGTTTATATGGCTCGACTTTATTTAGTACCTTGTTGATTGTTACATATTTTGGTAGTACCTGTGACCTAAAACTAACTGCACATGGTTTTGTTGGAATATATTGAGTACCGTTTTCATCTACTTGCCTCCTATTTAATCTTTTGACTTGAATGACTTCAAATTTACAGTGTAAATCGTACATTTTGATTCTGTCTTTAACATACTCTACTGAAAATTTTGTGGAAATATCTCTTATTACGCCCTGTCTAACTACAAGAAACTTAGGAATGTATATATCTAAATTATTTTTTGTAAATATTGCTTCATTTTTTTTAGATATGATATAGTTGGCCGATTTATAATCTTTAAATTTTATACGTATTTTATTTCTCCCTACTGCGCCAATGCTCACAATTGTTTCATCAATTTCTTTAAAATTTGTGATAATAATGTCACCTATCCTTAAAGCGTTTAACCTGCCTTTAAAATCGGGTGAATTATTTTCCAAATACACGTAATGAGGTCCCAAGTCGTTTTGTCGGTAAAGAAATTCCTCCCTTTTTGTTCCTACTTCTTTGTTTATGGTATTTGTTATTGAAGTGTGTACATTAGCAAAGTCATTATCGATAATGGGTTTATTATTAACAAGTTTTGTGGTACTTATCTGTATAACCGGAACCAGATTTTCAAAGCCTAACAGCTCCTCCTTTGAGGATGATCTATTTTTAAATTTTATCTCGAATGTGCTTAAGCTTGGGGCATTTATGATCAATGGATAATATAGGTACTTTATTCTATTCAAATATATTCAAATTATACAATCATCTTCCTCTGCAACATCTTTCCCTAAGTTACGAAAAATGTCAAAATCCTATCTATCTGAAAGACCATAATATTATTCAGTAGAAGAATTTCTTAATCAATAACTAAGAAATTATAATACCTTAACATAAAAGTAGTATTTTTACCTATATTTGGGTATCATATGTAGTAGCTTATTAAATTTATTAGTTCTTAAGATTGATTATTAACAATTTATTTAAATTTTGCAATATATTGTTTTTGTTTTACTAATTTTTTTAATTTATATTGACAATTTATTGAATTTTTTAGATTATATTTATTGTTTTGTTTTTCCACTGATTTTAAGATTTGTTTATAAACTTTTACTATTTTCAAGGACAATAAAGCATATTTCTATTCTAGTGTAATACTCCTATGTGATGAAGAATTTGTGTTGTCAAAACAATTTAATATACTCGAGATTTATGTTAGATTTATTGTAATAAATAATGATTATTACTGTCATTTGTTGGTTTTATTATTGTTCTTACTTTGTCCATATATACTTCTCATTTTTTTAATATCGTCGCTTCTCATGCTAAATTTGATATGTGCATGTTATTAATTTTTTGTTTTTGCAATAAAAATATTTTTTTTGCAAAAACTAAAAATTAAAAGATTGCACAAATGGAATTTGGTATGCCTAGCGAAGATCTTCCAATTATTAGTTAGCTTTCAAGATCCCAGAGGGCGCTAAACAGATTTGAATTTCGCGGCAATCGTCATAACGTTACAGAGATCTTTCAATTTATGGAGATTAGTTGGCTTCCAAAAATGTAGATGGCGCTAGAATTCGTGACCAGTTTCGTCTATCTTCTTCATGTGCCTTGTCCGTTCCGAACGTTGGCAATCAACATAGTTTCGTCTATAGAGATTGCATTCTACCTAACCCTCTTATCTATGGTACCGCACATCTGGTTCGCGCACCGTACGACCCACCGATCGCGCGACGTCGCCAGCACGCGACGTCTCTCTCTAAGGCTCTGGTTTCTCTGAACACACGTCAGCGGCGACGGACAACGGATGCCGTCAACGTTTGAATGCTACGCCTAACGCTCCTTTCATATTACACGATTTCGCTCGTGCGGGAAAAAATCGCCCGGGCAATTTTTCTTGATCGACTGTTGAAAAGTACGAGACCTTTCACACTGCACGATTAGAACACGGGCACGTTTTGTAATCGTGTTGCAGCCGTCCAGTGCTACTAGAACCGCACGGCTACCGTATCGCCCTCTAGCTCAGTGGCCTACGTGACCAAATAAACGCTTTCACACTAGACGGTCTTTAGTCGTACGGGAACTGTCTCCAGTATTGTTTCTACCGCGTTCAGTTTTGGTGGTTTGTTTGCAAATTATGGAAGGTGTTGACGCTGAAGTGTTAATATCCCTAGTTGAAGCAAAACCTGTGATATGGGACAAAACTTTAGAAATTTATAAGGATAGAAATGCAACAAGGAAAGCCTGGGAAGAAGTATGTTTAGCACTCAATCCGGATTTAGAGAACAATGGCGATGGAGAAAAAAATGCATTTGGTAAGTACTATACCTATTAACTTTCTATTAAGGAAAGTAAACTTACTTTTTTGACGTATGTATATTGTATTTTTTAATGTATATTGGTGTTGTATGTATTGTATACTTCACTTGATTTACTATCTACAACAGAGACACTTTTTATTTTTATTTCATTTATTTATTTATTTTCACATATATGACAAATTATACTTTAGACATTTGCCAGGATACACTTCCGACTTCTGTCAAAAAATATGAGCTAAGCACACTTCTGATATTGTTTGCTTCCAAGCCTCCTCGTGTAGTGCTTTCTCCTGATACATCTTCCAGGCCTGTGATCGTCGTTGTGTCCTCAACAAGATATCTGTCTCTGTCACGTACATAATTGTGCAATACGATGCACGCATTGACGATGAGCACTGCGAAATGTGGCTGAACGTTGATAGGGCGATGGAATATACGCCATTTATTGCTCAGGATGCCAAACGCACATTCCACATATCTTCGTGCTCTGCACAATCTATAATTAAAGACCCTTTTTTCAACTGTTAAGCGTTTCCCTCCAAAGAGTCTCAGTAGATGTCTGTGTAAGCCAAATGCTTCGTCTCCAACAAAGAAGTATGGTATTTTAGGACTCTCTGTTCCTGGAAGAAGTTTTTCCTCAGGTAATGGTGGAGAACCACTGTCTATTGATTTCCACAATTTGGACCTCTTAAATATTGACGAGTCACACTCTTTACCATAGCTCCCTACATCAACGTAAACAAATCTGTACTTTGTGTCTGCTACAGCCATAAGGACAATAGAGAAGTAATCTTTGTAATTAAAATACATTGATCCTGAGTCAAACGGACAAGTCAGTCTTATATGCTTGCCGTCCACAGCTCCAAGGCAGTGAGGGAAGTTTGCGATACTTTCAAAGTTGGAAGCAATTGACTGCCACATATCACAAGTTGGTGTCGGTATACACTCTTCTCGCATTTCTGACCAAATCGCAGCACATACTTCTTCAACTATGTTTTTTGCTGTTGAAATTCCAACTCTGTAGCTGTAGTGCAAATCCGTAAACGTACAGCCACTCGCCAAATATCTGAAATAAAGTGAATATTGTCGTTATTAATTATCATACTGAATTGATTGTATTTATTTATTTTATTTTTTACAGGCAAAGAAGTGGTGAAAAGGTGGACTAATCTCCGAGATTGTTTCGCAAAATCGAAAAAAGATGACAAATCTGCTAAAAAAAGTGGATCTGGGGCTAAAAAAGTAAGAAATATGTGTTTTCAGACCAACTTCAATTTTTGAATAAGATCTACACCGAAAAAGAAACGGTAGACAGCTTCAACCCAGAAATTGTACCAGGAACACTCGAAGAAGATGAAGAGCCTGAAGGCACCACTGGTGAACCTGAAGTTTCTACCAACGTAAACCTGCCATCCAAGCCCGTAGGAACGAGGAAACGAAAGAAACTAGATGAGGTTGAGGTGAAAATGCTCAAAGCTCTGGAACATAAAACGCCCTGCAGTAAAATGTCCTTCCTTCAGAGTTTAATGCCTCATTTGACAAACTATTCCAACAGTGAATTCCTTCAATTTCAAGTGGGAGTGTTAAACGTAATAGAAAACATAAACAAACTAAAGGTAACTCCTCATCTTCAATCAAACAACCCCTCTTCTGTGCCCTCTTATCAACCACAACCTTATCTAACCAACCGCAAGCATTTGTCCATGTTCAACAACCTCCATTTAAACCTCAACAATATGCAAATCCTAGTTTTTCGGGCTACGTTAAAAATAGCGCACAACAGCTTCACTTTTTTCAATATGTACGTGAACAGCAAAATCAATCAAGGCCAACGCAGCAATCAACGCCTAAACAATCAGACTCACAATCCGAACTGGATAAAGCATCCGCATCTCAGTACCTACAGGGATTTAGTTACAGCGACTCTTCAGCAACTGAAACTGAGCATAGTCCGTCTATTTCGGCTTCACGAGATTCCTCGATGTCTGATCTATTTTGAGTGATTAAAATTAAATAAAGTATATTTGCTTATTCAAAAGATTTTATTATATTACCTACTACTGTAATATTATGCTTACATTAAACATATTGCCAGCATTTCAACAGGTTGTATACAGTTTCTGAACTGCGTGTTTTGTCGTTGTAGAACACTCTTCAGTTTCTTATGTAACTCATCAAAGGAGCGAACTGACATACGAAAGTAGTTGAAAAACTTTTGGTCATCGTTTCTAAGATCTTCAAATAATGTGTGGAACATCCCGACTTCCTCTCGTCTCTGATTAATTGGGTGAATCCAGTGAAGGCGATTGCGCCTTTGTCTTTTCCGACGCCGATACAGTATCCATAACGCAATAACTTGTTCGCGATCCATAATTTTCATCCAGACCAGACCAAATGTTCCGATGAACTAATAAAAATGTACGATTTTTATCGTTCAATGTGAAGTAGCAAAACCACGATTAAAAATCGGGCGATTTTTTCCCGCACGAGCGAAATCGTGTAATATGAAAGGATCGTAAGAGCTCTTGTTAACGACAACGGTCAACGGGTCGTTTTTGACACCGTCCCGTCGGCCGTTGCTCAGTGTCTTTCAGGTTCTTATGAATGTTTGTTCACGCAACGGCAACCAACCCGTTGGTTAACTTTTCACCATCTACGTATCCAGTCCCCCTTGGCAAGACGTTCGACGGGCCGGTACCGTGAACCCTCAGTGAACCTTTTTAGTTTATGAAAGTGTGTTAACGGCGTTGGGCGAGCATCCGTTGTTTCAATAAATTTCTTTCTTTGTTGCCGCTAAAATATGGATTTTGATATGGAGATTTTAATAAGTGCGGTAGAAAATCGACCTGTGTTGTGGGATAAAATCACGGAAAACTATAAAAATAAGAAGCCTCATTTTGCAGCATGGAGAGAAATCTGCGTGATTCTGCACGAAGACTTCGAGTCATTATCGGACAAGGAAAAAAACGATTTTGGTAAGTAAACATTTATTGATAAAGTAAGACGTTTAAAATGTTTTAAATATATTAATTCTGCTATTGCAATCTCCCTTTAGGTGACATAAAATAATCTGCGAATTTATTGCGAATATTATTGGCTGTTAAATTTCCTCTTACCAAATTTGATCGGGGTACTCCGCACAGAGCAGAATCAGAGCCATGAGAAGCATTTAAATCACTTGCTATATTATTAATAATTCCTTCTTCTTTATGGATGAAATTTTGCAATAAACAGCAAGTCTTTACTATATCGACCTCTAAATCGGTCGATACATTCAGTGGTCGATAAAAAATTCGCCATTATTCCAAATGCGCATTCAACATACCTTCTTGCTCTTGTCAGGCTCTTGTCAGTTAAATGTTCTTTTTACATCATTGAGTTGATGACCACCACAAGGGCGAAGTAAATGTTCATGTAATGCAAATGCCTCGTCGGCCACGAACATATAGGGCAGTTCGCACTCAATTCCCAATTTGTTGGTAGATGGAGGTATATTCAATCTTTTGTTTATCAAACTTTTCCAAAACTCCGTTTCCTTAAATACGACTGAATCGCATTCTTTGCCATATGCACCAACATCTATAAAAATGAAATTATAATTTCATTTCATATATAAGTTATAATTATATTTTAAAAACATTGATCCACTTTCTTCTGAGCAGAGAGGAAAATTCGATGTACTTTCAAAATTCATTAACCAGTCCTCCTCCGACGGCATTTTCATATACGTCTGACAACACTCCGACCATATCGTTTTACCTACTTCTCGAACAATGTAGCTTATAGTTTTAATTCCCATTCTAAATGTGTATTGAAGGTCTGTGAATGAACATCCTGATGCCAAGTATCTGTAAAAAATAGATAGATAGATATATATATATATATATATAGTAGACAACCTCTATAACGAGAACTGAAATGGCAGACTAATTACCTCGTTATATCAAATAACAATAATACTGTGCATACATATGAATATGTAGTTTTCTAAAACATTAACTTCCTATAGTGAAGCCATTCGGAGCAATATAAGATGCTAAATATTGTTTGACTTGTGTTTTTGAAAAAATGTTTACTTTTATTGTCGATGATATACATTAAAATAAAAAATCTGTATTCTGTAAATCTGTATAAATTCTGTAAAAGCGTATTTCCAAGGATAACAAAAGCTATTGCTTCTGCAGTTGAAAGAAGTCTGTAATTTTTGACTGCTTTAAATTGTCCAGTATTCTATCTATCATATTTTCTAAAGATGTGAAACAGTTGTATGCTGCTTTATTTGCGTTTTGTCTTCGGATAAAGTTTTTTACAATGTTTCTAAACAACGTTTAAAAGCTTCCACATGTTGTCTATTAGGACCAGATTAGGACCTTCTTATTATTAAGTGCGGATAGTCAACCCCCTACACTGACACTTGTGAGTCATAAATTGTAAATTTCGGTAGAAGTTTATTAGGGGCAGCAATTAAAATGGGTGTTTATTTATTTATAGCTACGGCTATAAATATCTTATTTTCTCCCGTTATAACCAAATTTGTTCTTTATAGAGGGATTATACTGTATATATATATATATATATATATATATATATATATATATATATATATATATATATATATATATATATATATATAACTGCTTTGGATGGGTTGGAGTCAATAATAGGGCTATTGGTTAACTATTTTTTTATTCTCGAGCTTTCAATTGTGTTTACAATTATTATCAAGAGCTAAAAAAGACAAAATACTTACAAGGTTGAACTAAAAAGAAAAAACAATTTTTGTTAACTTACCAAATAAAAATTAGTTTGGTAAGTAAAAATCACTGCTTACATGTTCAAAATATTTAATATAAAAATGTTTTGATCTAACAAATGTTTCTCCGAAAATTTCTATAATTTTGAAAACATTTTTTTTAATATAAAAATAATTGAATTTATAAATAAGTTCAAATAGCAACCAATTACAAATAGCCTCAATGTCATAAATGCCAACATAAAATTTTTATTTTTGACAATTATATTGCCAAAAGTAAAACTTCGTTTAAACATTCTTTTTTGTTTAGTAACAAAAAGAAGAAGATTTATTCACCCTTGACAGATGTCTGAAAGAATGTGATAGATATATGGAGAATTAAATATGACATTTTACAAGTTTTATATATAAATCATAAAGAAAGAATATAATTATAAATTTTACTTAAATTTTGAATTTCAGATCTTTTGTTTAAACTCTTATCATTTTTGCTAATACAAACCATTTCCAAAAAAGTCCTTTTAAATTTATTACTTTCACTACATAAAATTTTAATGTTATCAAAATCCATAATATGGTCTTTATCGATTACATGTTCTGCCAAAGCACAAGATGGTTTTTTAATTCTGCAATCACTTTTGTGAGAAATAATGCGATTTGAAAGATTTCTTCCGGTCTCACCAACATATTCAGCCTCACACTGAGTACAACTAATGCTGTATACTAAATTCGTTTTTTCAAATTTGTCTATAGGATATTTAGTTTTAGAATATAAAGATGAAATAGTTTTGATGTTCTTTGTTGCTATTTTTATATTGTCAATAACCTTTAGTGTTTGTATTAATTTAGGTGTTAATGATGGTATAAAAGGTAGTGAATGATAATAGATGTTCTGATTGTTAGATACAATGTTTTGAGATTGAGCAAAAAATGGTGTTAAATTATTTATATTACCAATATTAGAAAAAAGCATCCTATGTAGCATATCTGGAGGATAAGAGTTTTCAATTAGAATATTTTTTAATAACTGAAGATCTTCCTGTAGATAATCTGGATGAGAAAGTTTTAAAACACGTTCTTTTAATCCTGTTATAAGGTTCATTTTCATCTTATTTGAATGGTGAGAGTAATAGCTTATAAATCTATTACTACATATGGGTTTTCTGAACCATCTGGTTTTCAACATATTGTCTGTATTTCTTACAATTCTCATGTCAAGGAATGGTAGAGAATTATCTACCTCTTCCTCAACTGTGAATTGTATATGCTGATTATGACTGTTGAAAATGTTGACTGTTTCATGAATTTTGTGTTTAGGAAGTGCCAAAACTAAATCATCTACATATCTCTTAATAAAAGGAATGAAAAAAGTGCAATTACTGATACAATCACTGATAACATCATCCATGACATAGCTACTTAGAATGGGTGAAAGACTAGATCCCATAGGACTACCAAAAATTTGTTTATAAAATACACCATTAAATATAAAAATATTAGAATCAAAAACAAAGTTGATAAGTGTTTTGAAATGTAATAAGTCAATATTAGTGTGTTGTGAAATCTCATTCCAATGTTTTTCAACACTACTTATGATTAAATCTAAAGGCAAATTAGTAAAAAGAGATGTTACATCAAAACTAACTAAAACATAATTTTGTGGTAATTGGAAATTATTAATGAAAGAACTAAAATCAAATGAATCTTTAATGTAAAAATTGTTGTTTAAATTATAAGCATTAGTTAAGATGTCAGTGAGAAGCTGTGCTATTGGTCCATTAGGAGGGCATAAAGATGAAACAATTGGTCTCATAGATAAAGTTGGTTTATGTATTTTTGGCAGAGCATAGAACCGTGGAGCAATAGAATTATAAATTTTGAGCTCTTTTGCTTTTTTATTATCAATAAATTTCTTTATGTTTAATTTAGATACTAGACAATTTGCTTTTTGTTGCAAAGTACAAACAGGACTCCTTCTAAGTGTAGTGTAATACTTAGTATCATTTAAGAGTTCTCCAGTTTTTTGTAGATAATCCTCTTTGTACATTACAACAGTTACGTTACCTTTATCGCTTTTAACAATATAAATTTCAGGATGGTTTTTAAGAAAAAGTTTAGTTTGCATATAGTATTTATTTAAAAAATGATCTTTGACTTCTTTATGCAAAAAGTTTGTAATAACGTTTGTACATTTAGATCTAACAACATCCTTTTGATTATCATTAAGTGGTCTGATTATTGATTCAATATCAGAAAGTAAATTAGGAACTCTAATATCAGATTTGGAAGGACATAAAGAAAATTTAGGTCCTAATGCTAAAAATTTTTTAATTTCAAAAGGAAAATGAATAGATGTTAGATTTTTAAACCATTTTTCTTGAAATTTTATCTTATCAAAAGCTTCTATTTTTAATTTATTGAACTTATTAATTTGTATTTTTTTGATTTTATGAAATTCTGTGTTGTATTTAATTCTTTGTCTACGATTAAATTCATTAAATGTGTGGAAATTTAAGATATTGTAGGCCTTGGTACGTAACTCATGTAATTTTCTTTCAAAAAAGTTTATATCAGCAAAAGCGATTTTAATTTCTAAATTAATAATATTTCTTCCAAACCTGTCACTAATCACTAATGTTGAACTAATCAACATGGAGGAGGAACTCATAGACGAGGGAATCATAGAGAGGGTTCCCAGTGTTGTGCTTCGGAAGGATAGACATTTATCATCTGCCTTGTTGATCAGTGAGATACAATACATGTTTACATATGAAAAGAATCCACGAGCCCTCAAGAAAGAACACATCCAGCTGCTGGAAGACATACAAGGGAAAATCCGGATACACCCAAAACACGCATATACGTGGTTCATGAAAAATGTGGAGTCCCTCGCATCCCCGGACAGAACATCCGAACTCAACACCTTACTGAATATAGCCACACAAACAACAGAGACTTCTGTCGAGGACTACACCGGTGTTCAGGTCAGTGGAAAGCTGGTAGACATAAAGCCACTGAAACAGGTTTTTAATATTAAGTCTGCCTTTGACAACGTCTTTGACAATATTGTCTTTGACACCATCTTCAAGAGGGAGTGGCGGGCGGGGTCGGTCTATGGTTGTGCATATGGTAATTTACACGTTGTACACATAAGCTGCAAGGAAGTCATGATTATCACCCACGCCCATCTTGCCGGTATCAGAGATATGTTTAATTCATGGTTCGATGTCCTTCTATACGCTTCGGTGAATGACAACAAGTATTCGGGCTTCAGTCTATTGCATCAGGTAGAGACCATCATCACCCTCATGACAGAGTTCGCCGAAAGCCACATTGATCATCTTCCATCCATTCTGAAGGCTTGGCCTTCGATCGCAATTGCCTGCATTCTTCGGGACACGGAGGGTCGGAGGATGTTCTACGACAGCCTACGAGAGGAAGTGGAGCCCTACGAACGCACACCTCTTTACCTATTTCTCAGTCGTCCCGTAACTTCCACGAGTGACGCCCACATGAGGTTGGAGTTGAGCGGATTATGGAAATGCTTCGGTCACCCCATAATCAATATGGATAGAAGCGTAAAGGCCTGGGCCACGAAGGGGTTGTGTCTCAAGGAAGGTTTGGACAATCAAGCCACCGAGTTGGTCAATATGTTTACTCTGGTTTTCTGTCGAAACTATTTTCGAGAAAAACGTGCTTGGCCCAAACTCACACACTCAACCAAAACAAGCTCCAGGGTGCGGGACAACTATGAACGAGGCACATGGGAAGAGGACAAGAGATGGCCCTGGATCTCTACCGAATTTGCGGGAATTGTCTTTTCGCAAAACCTGGTCTTCGATATGGCCTGGGCAACGATAGACGTAACGGATCTGCTCCACGATAAGTCCATAATTC
Organism: Diabrotica undecimpunctata; assembly: GCF_040954645.1. Classification (NCBI taxonomy): domain Eukaryota; kingdom Metazoa; phylum Arthropoda; class Insecta; order Coleoptera; family Chrysomelidae; genus Diabrotica; species Diabrotica undecimpunctata. The sequence goes on from NC_092811.1 coordinate 56,881,036, forward strand.
CAGCCAGGGCTCAATGGATATATGAATACGATAAGCAGGTCCATAGGACGCTCTACGGAAGATTTCCTACCGGTCCGCCCGCAACGAGTAAGAGTGCCATTGTTGCCTTTTTGGAAACAGAAGAAGTGGATGTAAGCAACATCATCCAGGTGATCGACGCAGGAATTATTCCCGAGGAGTGGAGGGTCATAGTTGCGGTGGCGAAGGAAAGGGAGCAGAAGAGGGACAACGCCAGGTTCTATGCAAAAATGACTCCCGAGATGAGGCTGTACCAAACAGCAACGGAAAGCAACATCGCCGAGCAGATCATGCCATACATCCCTCAACAGACCATGACAATGGGAGAGGAACAGCTGGTCCGCACCATAACACGAATGACCAGCCCCAAAGCAGATCCCACCAGCCCGGATTATCGATATATAGTGGTTGACTTTTCGTCCTGGTGCACGAATTTTAGGTTCGAGCTGGCGACCCCTACTTTCAGATGTTTCGACAGACTGTTCGGACTCAGACACGTATATAGCGCAACTCATCTTTTTCATCTTAACAGTGTCCTTCTTTTCCAGGATCGATTCTGCCCGCCGGAGCAAGATGGAATAACAGGCCTACCCTTGGAGGGGACAAGGTGTCTCTACGGACCAGAAGCATGGCAGGAGGGCCTGCGACAAAAGGGTTGGACGGTAATCACGATTATGCTCATAAACAAGGTGGCAGAGGAATGTGGAACAACTGCGTCCTTGATAGGCCAAGGGGACAATCAAGTTATTCTCCTTCGAATACCCTCTATAGCAAAGCTCAGGAGGCTGGGGCTCAACGAGGATGGTTATGTCAACCAATTCATCACAAGGCTTGTTGATTACTCGAATCTTTGCGGGTTGCCCATAAAGGGAAACGAGACATGGAGATCCAAGAATCTGTTCGAGTATTCAAGAGAGTACTATCTGGAGGGAACATGCGTGAGTTCAGCTCTTAAGCGCATTAGCAGATTGTCAAGTGAAGCTAACCAAACATTACCTACTCTCAATGGAGACCTCACGAGTCTTTACTCAGCCGGTGCGGCAGCGGCGGCAAAGGACTCTCATCCGATGCCCTCCTTCTGGTGCACCTCCGTTGAAGCCGCATATCTAATAAGAAGAAAAATGCCCTGGTTGACCGTCATGCCCCAGGAGTGTACATCAGCCTGTCTTCTGGTCTCACGTTACTTGGGAGGACTACCTATAGGGTTGTACTCCTCTTTCTGCACACGATCCGTCCAAGATCCGCTAACATCCAGTTTACACCTGGTTCGGACGGCATGTACTCATCCTGAACTCAGACCTCATCTGTCTAGGTGGGTGAACCTCACACTTAAAAGCCCGGACTGGGAGGCCCTTATAAAGGATCCACAGTGTTTACCCATCCCGACTCCCCTACAACCGGAGGCTCTTCTTCGGCGAGAGATCAAGAGTGGGATACAGTCTGTTGTTCGTAACAAGCTCCTTAAGAGCCTGTTCTCCGTAAACACAGAAACAAGCAAACAGCATCTCATCAACACGCTGATGAAAATTCGACCTGTCAATCCAAGGCTCTTAAACAAACTTTACTCCCTCTCTAACCTAGGAATCCAAGAAAAATATTTGGGAAAATACAGCAACACCAGATCCATTCAGCGTCTGGCGTACAAGATGTGGGCAGACGAAAAGGAGCTTCTGGACTGGATGGGAAAGGTGGAGGGCATCAACTCCACACGCTTCTCCACTCGCAGTGGCCAGAGTGACGACCTGAAGAGAATAGAGGAAGCCGACTGCTGCACGGAGTTGGCGGAGAGTCTAAGGACCCAGGGTTGGGGATTACCATTAGAGGGTGTAACCATGCCAGCACAACAAGAGCAGACCAGCCTGCACCCCTGGGTTGACGTTCCGAGAGTTTGGAAGCCGCGCTGCATTCTGGTCCATGTGGATCCCGCTGCTCAGGAGCTGTTCCCACAGAAGAAAGGCAGGAGGCATCCCTACTTCGGATCGCAGACGAAGCTAAGAGCTAGACGAGCACCCCTCCAGGTCATTGAGGTAGGAAGTATGGTCTCCACTTTAAAGCAGCTTGTAGAAATCAAGCTCTGGTTGCATGAGTCACCGTCGTTACTACCTCTCATCGACGCCATGATTCGGGAGAAGACCAGTCTGAGCTCAGAGACTTTAGAGCAGTTCTCTCGTCAGGTCTACTCCGGAACCATATCGCATAGACTGGATTGCCCAGGACTGAGAAGGGGAGGCCTCTAAAATCAAACTTCAACCTTTTCGAGCCATGCAACAATTGTGTCCGATACCGCCACCGACTACGCCAAGCAGGGAGAAAACCATACAATCTGCTTTCAGTCTGTATTTCTGACAGCCCTCGCTCAGTTGTCTCAGTTGGCTTACAGCGGCGTTCAGGTAGATGGTCCTTGGGGCATAGTGTTCAGCTGCAACAAGTGCACCAGGGTGATAGGAAAAGAGACATTTACTTTGTCAGAAGTGAGCTACTCCGGAGTACCCCTGCCCATCACGGTCGACTCTTTGACACCTATGATGATGGCGCAGCGAATTGGGCAGGCGGGTGATGATGGTGTTTCACGTGCGGAGGCCTTCGCTGCCTTTACAGCTAGAAAGTTTGTTCTCTGGGAGCTCTCGATAGCTCATGCTGATCGAGTTACCCCCATGACCAACCGGAGCGTAACGGACGAGGTAATGGTAAGCCAATTCAACTTGACAGAGCTCCAACATCTAAATTGTCGATTATTCATGGACTACATGGTATTTTATTACTTCCTCTTTGAAGAAAAGATATACCAAGACCCTCCTCTTATCTTGGAGAAGATCGCTCTTCACTCAGGGGAGAAGGGAGCTTTCGACTCATTTCTGGATTCCGCCCTGAAATGTGGTCTCATTAAAGACATTGCACAGATTTCGTCCAGCAGCTTGATTGCATCTCGAAACTACAGCCACGTTGCCCTAAGATCTATTCTTCTTGATTGTCTATCCGACGTAATAGCCCTGGGCCCAGACGATGTGGTACGAAGGGCTGCAGTTCTTACACCCGAAGATACGGTCAACTCCTACCACCGAGCTGCCTGTATGTTGGGACGGGCATATGGTCAGTTGGATTTACCCCACTTGGAGGAGAACTCCACTGTTGCCAGCATAAAGGAGTGGATTCTTGAGACTCACGGTCCTCGAGAGGCCCCCTCTCTGACACCACGTGTCTGTGGAACAGAGGAAGAGACTATCACATACATCCGGGCTCTTTCACGCTCTGTGAGAACAAGAAGTGGGCCGTCCACCACCTACCAACCCGAGCCCATCAAACGAGGCGTTTGGGAGTCATCGCATCCCTCGTTTTGCAATCCTACGACCTACCGCCCCAAGATATACTCAGCTCTGAGAATCATTAATCACTTGTTTCCTCAGCATGCAGAAAAGATTAAAGTGGTGACCCTTAATGATCCTGGAGGGGAACTTTATACTGGATTATATCACATGTTCCAACCTCTTCATCCTGATAGCTATCCCTGTTGGCAGGACGACGAGCCCATGACAACCATTATCAAAGGCCCCTTGGCGTGTGAAACAGACAGATGTCCTGTATCATGGTCGTACCATGGATGGACCTCCGGAATTTACACCGCTCCAGATACTCGAGAGTTCGACTTGATTATATCCTTAAAAGGCCCGTACTCCCCTTCGCCTAATGGACGTCCTGGCCAGGTTGTGGTGGAGGAATGCACATTGCCTACCGATCTGAAGGTTGATCGCCCCCACCTTCACCACTCTCACGATCCTCTGAGCACTCGAGGATGGAGGATCTCAGGTCGTGACCTGCCTACAGGGGTCTTTACGGTGGGTCCTGTTGTCAACGGTTTCAACGAGTGTCTGACTCACATGCTCTGGTCCTCTCGCTCCGTGTCTCATTGCGAGAAGGTGGTATCCTGGTTGGACACTCAACTACGAACTCAGGTTTTGTCTATAGAAGGCATGTTGCGAGAGATTCGAGTCCAGGAAAGACGCCAAAAGATGGCCTTTTCAGCTGTTGCCAAAACTATTCGGGCAGAAAGTACAACAGAAAGGATGGACGCCGCAATAGAGAGGCGTGAGAAAGAGGCTGAGGCACTTAGGTTAACAAAGTGGGCGGCAGGCTGGAGAATTTTGTGGAATATTATTCGGAATGGTCCTTTTGATCTTGGCAACTGGCAGGGGGTGGTTCAATATCATACTCACCTCCAAGGACCCGTGTATCTTTGCTGTAGACAGCGATGTCCTCATTCAACTGGTCTAACATATATGTGGGCGTGGAGAGACACCCCTCAGAGTCTGCACGAGGAGACGTGGATTCGTGCCTTGTTTGTGTTGTCGAGAGAGGTTGAAGAGGCTGACCCCCAGTAATTAAGAAAAAAAAAAAAAAAAAAAAAAATGGACTAAAATTACCATCAAACTTGCTGCTTTACACAATCAGAAGACTTTTTTGTTGAAGTGTAGATCTAATGGATGTTTCCCTGGACATGTTACAAATGGCCTAGTTAATGTAAATTCCCTTTTACATCATCGGACTGGGAATATTCACCATGATGCTTGGAAATTATGTGACAGGTTTGGAAGAAATATTATTAATTTAGAAATTAAAATCGCTTTTGCTGATATAAACTTTTTTGAAAGAAAATTACATGAGTTACGTACCAAGGCCTACAATATCTTAAATTTCCACACATTTAATGAATTTAATCGTAGACAGAGAATTAAATACAACACAGAATTTCATAAAATCAAAAAAATACAAATTAATAAGTTCAATAAATTAAAAATAGAAGCTTTTGATAAGATAAAATTTCAAGAAAAATGGTTTAAAAATCTAACATCTATTCATTTTCCTTTTGAAATTAAAAAATTTTTAGCATTAGGACCTAAATTTTCTTTATGTCCTTCCAAATCTGATATTAGAGTTCCTAATTTACTTTCTGATATTGAATCAATAATCAGACCACTTAATGATAATCAAAAGGATGTTGTTAGATCTAAATGTACAAACGTTATTACAAACTTTTTGCATAAAGAAGTCAAAGATCATTTTTTAAATAAATACTATATGCAAACTAAACTTTTTCTTAAAAACCATCCTGAAATTTATATTGTTAAAAGCGATAAAGGTAACGTAACTGTTGTAATGTACAAAGAGGATTATCTACAAAAAACTGGAGAACTCTTAAATGATACTAAGTATTACACTACACTTAGAAGGAGTCCTGTTTGTACTTTGCAACAAAAAGCAAATTGTCTAGTATCTAAATTAAACATAAAGACATTTATTGATAATAAAAAAGCAAAAGAGCTCAAAATTTATAATTCTATTGCTCCACGGTTCTATGCTCTGCCAAAAATACATAAACCAACTTTATCTATGAGACCAATTGTTTCATCTTTATGCCCTCCTAATGGACCAATAGCACAGCTCCTCACTGACATCTTAACTAATGCTTATAATTTAAACAACAATTTTTACATTAAAGATTCATTTGATTTTAGTTCTTTCATTAATAATTTCCAATTACCACAAAATTATGTTTTAGTTAGTTTTGATGTAACATCTCTTTTTACTAATTTGCCTTTAGATTTAATCATAAGTAGTGTTGAAAAACATTGGAATGAGATTTCACAACACACTAATATTGACTTATTACATTTCAAAACACTTATCAACTTTGTTTTTGATTCTAATATTTTTATATTTAATGGTGTATTTTATAAACAAATTTTTGGTAGTCCTATGGGATCTAGTCTTTCACCCATTCTAAGTAGCTATGTCATGGATGATGTTATCAGTGATTGTATCAGTAATTGCACTTTTTTCATTCCTTTTATTAAGAGATATGTAGATGATTTAGTTTTGGCACTTCCTAAACACAAAATTCATGAAACAGTCAACATTTTCAACAGTCATAATCAGCATATACAATTCACAGTTGAGGAAGAGGTAGATAATTCTCTACCATTCCTTGACATGAGAATTGTAAGAAATACAGACAATATGTTGAAAACCAGATGGTTCAGAAAACCCATATGTAGTAATAGATTTATAAGCTATTACTCTCACCATTCAAATAAGATGAAAATGAACCTTATAACAGGATTAAAAGAACGTGTTTTAAAACTTTCTCATCCAGATTATCTACAGGAAGATCTTCAGTTATTAAAAAATATTCTAATTGAAAACTCTTATCCTCCAGATATGCTACATAGGATGCTTTTTTCTAATATTGGTAATATAAATAATTTAACACCATTTTTTGCTCAATCTCAAAACATTGTATCTAACAATCAGAACATCTATTATCATTCACTACCTTTTATACCATCATTAACACCTAAATTAATACAAACACTAAAGGTTATTGACAATATAAAAATAGCAACAAAGAACATCAAAACTATTTCATCTTTATATTCTAAAACTAAATATCCTATAGACAAATTTGAAAAAACGAATTTAGTATACAGCATTAGTTGTACTCAGTGTGAGGCTGAATATGTTGGTGAGACCGGAAGAAATCTTTCAAATCGCATTATTTCTCACAAAAGTGATTGCAGAATTAAAAAACCATCTTGTGCTTTGGCAGAACATGTAATCGATAAAGACCATATTATGGATTTTGATAACATTAAAATTTTATGTAGTGAAAGTAATAAATTTAAAAGGACTTTTTTGGAAATGGTTTGTATTAGCAAAAATGATAAGAGTTTAAACAAAAGATCTGAAATTCAAAATTTAAGTAAAATTTATAATTATATTCTTTCTTTATGATTTATATATAAAACTTGTAAAATGTCATATTTAATTCTCCATATATCTATCACATTCTTTCAGACATCTGTCAAGGGTGAATAAATCTTCTTCTTTTTGTTACTAAACAAAAAAGAATGTTTAAACGAAGTTTTACTTTTGGCAATATAATTGTCAAAAATAAAAATTTTATGTTGGCATTTATGACATTGAGGCTATTTGTAATTGGTTGCTATTTGAACTTATTTATAAATTCAATTATTTTTATATTAAAAAAAATGTTTTCAAAATTATAGAAATTTTCGGAGAAACATTTGTTAGATCAAAACATTTTTATATTAAATATTTTGAACATGTAAGCAGTGATTTTTACTTACCAAACTAATTTTTATTTGGTAAGTTAACAAAAATTGTTTTTTCTTTTTAGTTCAACCTTGTAAGTATTTTGTCTTTTTTAGCTCTTGATAATAATTGTAAACACAATTGAAAGCTCGAGAATAAAAAAAAAAAAAATAGTTAACCAATAGCCCTATTATTGACTCCAACCCATCCAAAGCAGTTATATATTTTTTCCAAACGAGTCACAAGTACTTCTCTTTTTTCTTATTCTTATATATATATATATATATATATATATATATATATATATATATATATATATATATATATATATATATATTGAAATGATATTGTTTAAAAAATTAATTTATAAGTTATATACTAGATAATTTTAGATATAACAAGTATTTGGTTATTTTAAGAAGTTAAATACTAGAGAATTTAATAAAAATATATTTATGTGAGGGCATTTTAAGAAATTAGCATATAATAATTGTAAAAAGTTGTATTTTAGTAATTATAATGTGGTAGATATATTTAAGTGAGCCATGTGACTAGGCAACCAACTATACAAACTCTGTCTCCAAGTGACATTTTAGGAAATTTTTACGAATATAAAGTGGGGTTATAATAATATATTGTTTGAAATGTGTATTTTATTAAATTAGAGTGTTAGTTACTAATTTGCCAGAAAGCTACAGAAAGAGAGGAAAATGTCAATATGGCAGCTTTGATGTCATTAATGATGCAGATGAACAAGACAATGGAAGAGAATACGAAAAAAATAGAACACAAAATGGAACAGAATTCACAAGAAGTCAAAGAAGACATGAAAAAAATGGAACAGAAATTGGAAGAGAATTATAGAAAATTAGAAAAGAAAATAGAAGATAATAATAATAAAATTGTAAAACAAATGGAAAAACAAATGGATAAAAAACTTGAAGCTGCAGAAAAAAAAGTTGCAAATGAAATAAAAAGTATACGGAAGGACTACAAGAAAAGGATAGACAATGAGAGGACAGAAGTAAAGAGGATTATTCAAGATAATAAAATAGATATAGAACAGAAAATAGAGTTGGAGAAATGTAACTTAGAAGTAAAAATTAATGAAGACAGGAGAAACACAGAAGAAAAATTAGACGATATACAAAAAAAAATCCAAATAAATTGTAATCAAATAAGAAATGTGGAACAGAGAATAGATGATATTTCACAAATGAGAGACATAGGGAGACCTTACTTAAATTTAACAAATGAGACTGGGATTAAATTCTCTGGTAATATAAAAAATTTGCATCCTAGAGTATACATAAATAGTTTAAAACATAAATTAAGATTTGTGAATAATATTAATGATATTAAAGATTATATTAGATTGACATTAAATGACAATGCAGCAACTTGGTTTGCTAGTATTGAAAATGATTTAGATAACTTTCAAACATTTGAAAATAAATTTTTAAATTATTATTGGGGTGAATTAGAGCAAGCAAAGTTTAGAGAAATTCTATATTTTGGAAAGTATAATCAAAATTTAAAATCAAATATGGTAGATTATGCATTGAAATTGATAACAGTTGCAAAATATTTAGAACCACCACTTAGAGAGGATGAAACAGTCTTAAATGTATCTAGACATTTTGATGCTGATGTTGTGCAAACCGTAACTGTACAAAATATTCAAACAATAGATAGTTTTATTAATTTTATTCAAAGAATACAAAGAGGCAATATGACAAATAATAATAACAACAGAAAAAACAATAATAACTTTCAATATAATAAAAATGATAATCAACAATATAGACAATCATATAACAATAATACTAGGTATGGTGATAGTTTACAAAATTTTAATAATAATAACAGTAATCCAAATAGACAGAACTTTAATAATAATACTAGTTATAATAGACAAAATTTTAATAATAATACTAATTATAATAGACAACATTTTAATAACAGTACTAATAATAATAGACAAGATTTTAACAATAGAAGAAATACAGAGCGACCTAACTATAACAGACAGGTAAATTGTGTTCGAAGGAATAGGAGCTGCGAAGACAGGGAACGAAATCGTACAAGGCAAGAAAATGTGAGTAGAAGTCATAGTAGGGAAAGACATAGTACATCAGATCCAAGTGGTCAGATACAATCTGACAATTCTAATAATCAAAATTTTGTGCAGTAAACTTTCTGAATTACAAGTTAGGCCATTACTATTATGAAAAACCTTCTGAATTTATTTCTTTAGATGAAGATAAAATTATTGAATCTATTAATTTAATTTATATAAATGCTTTGGCCAAAAATAAAATGATTAAGATTATGATAGATATTGGTTCAGAAAGTACTTTAGTCTCGGAGAATTTTATTTTTAATACATTAAAATTATCAGATATAATAAAGATTCCAAAAATTAAAATTGTTGGTGCAAATAATAAGAAGTTGGGTGAAATTGATAAACTAGCCAATTTTAAAATTAATATTCTTAATAAAGAAATTAATATGCAAGGATTTATTGTCAAGGATTTATGTGTTGATATATTAATGGGAAATGATGAATTGGAAAAGAAGAAAGTAAAGATAGATTTTGAAAAAAAAATGGTAACTTTGGAAGGGCAAATAATTAAATTTATGCAGAAAGATGAAGTGGAAGAAGGAATAAGAGTTGATAGGATATTATTAAAAGAAAATAATGATGTTTATGAAGAAGAAATGTATTTTGATGATAGGGAAATGTCCCAAAAGAATGTAAAGAATAATGGTAGTGAATATTTAAGGAATGGAAATTTTAAGCAGATGGATGCCTACGAGGCGGAGTGCGTAAAATTGGAAGCAAGGAATAATGAGTACATAATGAAGAATAATTTTATTTGTAAAGAAGAAGATATAATGAAAGTTTTAAATTGCCCTGAAGAATATAAATCAATAGTCATTTCCATATTGCAGCAACACAAGGAACATGTCAATAAAGAAAATAGAATTGCACAAAATTATATCCATAGTATAAAAGTTAAAGAAGAAAAAGATTTTAAAACAAAATCATACCCAATACCATATAAATACAGAGAAGAAGTAAACAAAACAATTAATAATATGTTAGAAGATGGGATCATTGAGAAGGCAGACACACGTTTTATTAACCCCATAGTAGTAGTACGAAAAAGATCAGGTGAAATCAGGTTATGTTTGGATGGAAGGAATATTAACAAGATTACTGAAAAGCAATTTGAAGCACCAATGAGTATAGATGGAATATTAGGAAGAATTACAGAAATGTCATTTTTCACTAAAATCGATTTACAGCATAGTTTCTGGTTAATACCTCTAGAAAGAAAAAGTAGACAGTATACAGGATTTCAGATAGATGGAGTAGTATATCAATTCAAAGTAGTACCATTTGGACTTCAATCATCTTGCAGTGCTCTATGTAGATGTCTTCATGATATTTTGGATCAATATGAACATTTTGTAATTCACTACATTGATGATATATTAATTTTTTCTAAAACGGCTGAAGATCATGAGAAACACCTAAAAACTATAATAAATAGATTAGACAAAGTTGGACTAAAAATAAATCAAGAAAAATGTACATTTTTTCAAAAAGAAGTCATATATCTAGGTTATAAACTTAACACTAAGGGAATCGAAATGGATCCAGAACGGACACAAGTCATTCAGGAATATAAAACACCACACAATTTAAGAACTTTAAGAGGATTTATTGGAATAATTAATTATTATAAAAGGATGATACCAGATCTAAGTATAAAAGAAATTCCATTACTTGAACTACTGAGAAAAGGTGTAAAATGGAGATGGGATCAGAGAAGAGAACTAGCATTCCAAGAGATTAAAAACATTTTTCTGTCAAATTTGAAAATATACTATCCTGACTACACACAGCCATTCATATTAAGAACAGATGCATCAATAGAGAGATTATCAGGGGTATTATTACAAATACATGATGGGGTCGAATACCCAATACAATTCATTTCAAGAATCACAAAGCCACATGAAAAGGGTTACTCAGTTTCAGAATTAGAACTAGCAAGTATAATACACTGTGTCACAAAATTAAGATTTTATTTGTTGGGTAATGAATTTACAATAGAAACAGATCACCAAGCTTTAACGTCTATATTAAATAACAAATATGGAAACAGTAGAATACATCGGTGGAGTCTAATACTTGGTGAATACTGCTTTGAAATCAAATACATTTCTGGAAAATCTAATATAGTGGCAGATGCTTTATCAAGGTTAGAAAATACATCACAAAAAGGGCAGCGAACAATAAAAATTGGATTAAATCAATTAGTAGAAAGTACTGGATTATATTCTAAAGAAGAAATTATAAGAGATCAGATCAATTTGAGTGAAAAACAAAAAGTCCTTAGGAAAGATGGGGTATATTATAAAATAATAAATGGCATAGAAGTATATGTAATAACTAGAACTTTAGCAAAGAAAATATTGAAAAATTTACATAACAATTATATGAATATTGGTTCAAGAAAGCTATGGATGCTATTTAGGAACAATTATTTTGCAAAGAATGACATAAGTATAGCAAAAGAAATTACTACCCAATGCCCAATATGTCAACTAAACAAAGAAAAGAATTTCAAAAACCAGAACACATATAAATCTAATGTTGTATATGAAAAACTAACTACAGTTTCCATGGATTTTATTTCAAATTTAGTTCTCAGTCCAACAGGAAAAAAGCATATACTAGTGATAGTTGATTTATATACAAAATTTATTAAACTATATCCCTGCTCCAGAACAAATGTTAAAACATTAAAATTATATATTAATCAATTTTTCGAAGAAATAGGACCATTTAGAAATTGCGTAATAGATAATGCTACATATTTTAACAACCAAAAATTTCGGGCATTTTGTGAGAAAAAGGGAATCAACATTCATTTTACAAGTATCAGACATCCTCAGGCAAATCCTGCAGAAAGATATATTAAAGAAGTTATAAAATATTTAAGGATACTGTGCCAAAATCAACACGAAACTTGGCAGCAACATATACCACAAGTAGAGTATTTTTTAAATAATACACATAATTTGAATACAGAGGAAGTACCAGAATATTTAATGTTTGGCCATATAGGAAACAGAAAGTGGATTAGTGAATATAATCAGGATATGTTAGAACAAGTAATGCAGAAAGTGAATAACCGAATTAGGAGGAAAGCTGAAAAATATATCAGAAGACAAAATCGAAATATAAAAAAACCAATCACATTTCAAAAAGGAGACCTAGTGTTAATTCGTTCACTTAGAAAAAGTAATGTTAAAGAAAACCGTTGTAAGAAATTACAACCAATGTTTGAAGGTCCATATACAATTGAAAATCAGAATGGACTAAATAGTTATGTGTTAATAGATGCAGAGAACAGACTAAGAGGCATATTTCATATCAACGACATTTTTCAATATCATGAAGAGATTGAATAATGTTTTCTATACTTTTAACACAAATATAATAACACTAATAACTTACTGATAGATCCATTTCATAGATAGATGGTAGATTTCTTTGTTGTGAATAAATTTGACATCATACTTGTTGAATTTTGTACATATGGAAATTGTTTGGTACCCTAAAAATCATAATTTGGGGTTAGATACAGAATTGATTGTGTAAATGTCTTTATAAAAAGTGTAAAACTTACCAATTCATATGGATGAAAGCCTGTTGAATGGAAATAATTCCTAGATTTTGTCTATAAATAAACAGAACACAATATAGATTATATTTTTAATTAAGGTTATATTTTATTCTCTGGTATAATATCCATTGCTCCATTTGACATGACAGTTTGACCATAGAATAGCCGAACTGTGCTCCGTTGTTCTCTGTTTTGACATAGACAGCGAACAGGGATGTATTTGATAGAACAATTAAAATAGGAAATTAAATTATTTCATTTATTATAATTACTAAGGTATGTGGATAAGAAAATTAATATTTAAAAAAATAATAAGTAAATTATTTATTTTAAATTTAATTTTGGGGTGTTGAAATGATATTGTTTAAAAAATTAATTTATAAGTTATATACTAGATAGATAATTTTAGATATAACAAGTATTTGGTTATTTTAAGAAGTTAAATACTAGAGAATTTAATAAAAATATATTTATGTGAGGGCATTTTAAGAAATTAGCATATAATAATTGTAAAAAGTTGTATTTTAGTAATTATAATGTGGTAGATATATTTAAGTGAGCCATGTGACTAGGCAACCAACTATACAAACTCTGTCTCCAAGTGACATTTTAGGAAATTTTTACGAATATAAAGTGGGGTTATAATAATATATTGTTTGAAATGTGTATTTTATTAAATTAGAGTGTTAGTTACTAATTTGAATGTTTATTCTGATCTGAAAAGCCTAAATGTCAACAAAATTATCAATGGAACATTAACGAATTCTCCAGAGTGAAGAGTGTGACCATTGTTTACGGTCGAACATTCTGGAATAATGATTATGTGGGTGGATGGAACAGATATTTTTTCGAGAACATCCATATCGAAGAAATAGAATGAAATTGGAACATGATATCTTACCAGATGGTTCTAGAATATCCAAAAAGATATAAATACCCGTGATTTGGATTCAAGATGGCAGTTTTTAGTCAGAAGTCAGGCCAGTTCATTATGAAAGTTAGTAGACACATTTAGTTAGTGAATAGTGAAGTAAATTGTTCAGAATTTTCAAGAAGTCAGTCAGAAAAGTTTAGTAAGAAATATGAAAGTTAGTTGGAGTCAGTGAATCAGGTACAAATAGTCAAATTGTTTATTATAGTGAGTTAAATGAAGATTAAAAATTATGCATATAATTTAATGCACATTTATAATTATACACAAATAATTATTGAAGATAAAAAAAGGTATATTGGAAGAAATTAAATTATATTATGGTTGGAGATTAGTATAAATCAACTTATAATAATTGGATATTGGTATATTGAAAAGAAGAATAAATATAAATGCTGTTTGCTGGTTTGGTTGGTGGTGTATAAATGCTGGTGAAGAAAACTATATCTTAAATTGGTAGAAGCTGATAATTGGAAAAAGTAATTTCACAAAAAACAAGGATAACTGAAGTACGAAGACATTCAGTGGTGATTAGAATCTATATAGTAGAAAACAGTTCATTTAGGCATTCAGTGAAAGAAAGGTACAAAATTTTGTTAATAGAATTTAATTAGTTTTATAAGAATATCAATTTAAATATAGTTTATTTTAAATTTACATTGGCTAGGTTAGATATATATATATATGTGTGTTTCATAATAGTTATAATAAAGATAATTTAAAAAAGTACTTACAAGCTAATTCTTTGAGAACCGCGATAAAAACCCTATATATTATATTATTAAAAATACTCATTGCTCATCATTCAAACAAAAAATACATCATAACAATATATATATATATATATATATATATATATATATATATATATATATATATACATCCTAGAGCTGATTGAAAACAATCGAAAATATTAGTGTGGTTTGACCCTCGAAAGAGCTTAAACCAACATTCAAATGAAGCCATCGTTTAAAATGAAATGAACTAATGTTCTTACAGTTTTACTTGTATTTTTTTGTTTCGTTTCTCTCATTTAGTTGTTAATCTTTAATGTTAAGTTATCGTAGAGTTTTTATAACATCTATAAAAAAAACCCTACAAATTGTTTTTGTAAGTATGAACCCTAATGGTTTGTTTACTTATATTCTAAAATCTTTTTTATTTGTAGTGAACTGATGATGCCTTTAAAAATAAAAGCGAAACGTATTAGAATAAATCAATAAAATAGTTGACGACTTTTATTTGCCAATTATTGACCGATAAAACCTCTACTATTCAACCATTGAATATATTCCAAATTTAATCAACGGTCGTATTTTTTGCTATATATATATATATTATACAAAGAATTTTATTCATTGAAGTTTTCTTTTTCAGGCAAAGAAGTTACAAAGAAGTGGAGCAACGCAAGAGATAACTGGATGAGATGTGCGAAGAAATTAAAAGAGAGATGAAGTCGGGTTCAGAAGCAAAGACTACCTCAAAATATAAATTTTTTTAGCAAATGCAATTCCTCCATAAAATTGTAAGTCATAGACCAACTGGAACGAATATGCCACCTACTGAACCCTCCGAAAAACCACCTGTCAGAGATGATTCTGCTGTACAAAAAAAGAGGAAGAAGACAGAAACTGCAGATGAAATTTTGGCAACAAAGATACACGAAATGCTGGATTCTTCCAATCGTGAAGACAGCAGTCCAGTCATGTGTTTCTTCAGGGGAATTGCACCTACTGTTGAAAAGTGTAGTGATGCGGAATTCATAAATTTTCAATTCGAGGTAATTTCCTTAATAAAAAAACATACAACAGAGAAATATACTTATGGCACAGCATATTCCGCAGCCCCAAAGCTACGAGCCGCAGCCCCAGAATTATCAGCTCCAGAACTTTGAAAGGAGCACGCCATATCAAACACAAGCATATCTTTTTCAGCACAATAGAAACCTCAGAACATTTAATCCATATCCACCCTCAACTTCGACTGCAAACTTCAGTCAAGTGAGTGAATCACAAACACCAGCACCAGAATCATCTCCTTCATTTGTAGAACAAGCTTCAATATCAGACCAGTCGTAATTGTTGTAATTTTTTTTTAGTTTTTTTATAACCGAAGTTTTTATTCTGTTAATAATAATAGCATAATTTATACATACCTTAAGGTAACAGCTAGTCGCTCAGCAGGTGCAATGGATAGCCTCATATTAGTGTCAGCACGTTTTAATTTATCATATAATATTCCTAACAATTTGCGGAAAGTTTCTTGGCCCATTCGGAAGTAATTGAAGAATTTTGTTTGGCCTTTTTTCAATTCTTCGTTCAATTCAAGTGTATGGAAAACACCATACTTTTCTCTTTCTAACAAAATAGGATGTATCCATATTTTTCTTTTACGCTTTTCCCGTTTCTTCTGCATTTTTTTATACAAATAATACGCTAGTATAATTTTTTGTTTTGACGACAACATGATATAACATGTATTGCGTGCACTTGTTACTTTAAAACTGACGATATTTCGGAGATTCCATACTGTCAACGGATGTGTCAACGGACGTTATTCCTTGAAATTTATGAACCGTCAACACGGGTACCCGTTTAGCATCGGCCCGTTACCCGTTGAAAAAAACGTTCGTTAACAAGAGCCCTAAAAGTGTATGCACTTGGTTTCTCAGACACGCCAGCGGTCACGGCTAGCGTCGACGGTTGGCGTCTACCCGCTGGGTGTGTCGGTTCATATGGTTTCAGCGGGTGGACGTTATGACGGACGAAAGCAAAATGAAAAAAGAACGAGATGAATTGTTAATTGAATTGGTGCGAAGACATTCAATTTTGTATGATGCCGCTCATGTTAATTATAAAAATAATATTTTAAAACATAAAGTTTGGTAGGAGATTGCTCAAATACTTAAAACTCCAGGTAAGTGTTTTTGTACTATTTTATGTTACAAAAAATATATATTTATATTACATAGCGATACATAAAAATAATGTAATAATTTAATTTAAACACAATTTTTAATTATAACAATTATACAACGTGAGACTGCCAAGTGACCCTTCCAGATGGCGAACACAAGTAATCTTTTAATTCGTTTCTTAAATGCATTGCTGCTACAACAGCAGTTTCGCCATTCCGTTTCAAAGAAATTAAATTATTGGGAACGGCGTTATTGGTATTGCTGTTAATAGAATGATTTCGGTTTTGTCATCTATTAACATATTATGCAAACAGCAAGTAGCAAGTATTACAAAATCAATTGTGCTTGGTTTAAGCATTATCGGCGTATGGAATACTCGAAAAGTGTTTGATAGCATTCCAAACGCACTTTCGACTGTTCTTCGGGCCCTACTCAACCGGTAGTTGTACTGTCGTTTGTCTGTATCTATTTCACTTTGAGCGTTAGGATACGGTTTCATAAGGCGAGGTAACAATTTGAATCCTCCGTCTCCAATTAGAAAATGTGGAAGAAAGATGTTTGATCCGGGCAATTTTGCATCATTCGGAAAGAGAAATGTCCCATTTTCAATCTGTTTTCCTAATTTTGATTTAGAAAAAATACCACTATCTCCCTCTTTTCCATAAGATCCAATATCAACATAGAGAAATTTACAATTGAAGGGGTTAGAATACAAAGGGTACAAGTACCTTTGTCTTATAAAATGAGATATATGTACTCCTGAAAACTAGATACAATTATTTATTGGAATACATAGGATCCAAGTGCATTTTGTAACTCCTAACGCCACCTTTTGGGTACTAGAAAAAGTATGTGAATATAATTGTAAATATCGTTAGAATACAACGGATGTAAGTGTACTTGTACCCTTTGTATTCTTACTTAATCAGCCTTGGGTGACTTTAATATACCTTACTTTTAGTGCAATACTTGAATTATTGTTTTTGTGTTCATTTGTTAATTAGCTAAAGCTAAACTAAAACGTTTCAACTAATAGATAAATATTACTACTGACGAATCATAACAATGGAGAGCGACGAAGGTAAGTTTTTTGTTAATTTTAAACAATAGTATTACACTATTCACATTTATTTTTCCTAAATTTTGTGAGGTTATTTATTTTTGTTTCCAGATCCTTACAAAACCGATGAAGATGACTCGTACCACCCTTCTGGGAGCAGTACTGATAGTGAAGGTGGTTATAGGAATGAAGCCAACTCTATAACAAATGAGACAATGTCATCCGTAAGTAGTCTATCTTCTAAACAAACTAGAAAACGGCAAAAGCACGAATCCTCATGGAAAATTAAAAAACGTCAAAATCTACGAACCCACGGGAAAGAGTATGTGTGCCGTAAAATGAAATTACACGAGGCCAAATCTTTAGTAGCGGATCCACATCAATGTCGTTATAAATGTACAGAAAATATATCTCAAAATGAAAGACAGCAATTATTTAATGCGTTTTATGAACTGCCATCGTACGACCATCAGACATCATTCTTGTCGTCGTGTATAAAAAAAGTAATTGTTGCAAAAAGAAAAATGAACAGAAACATAAGCAAGGATTTTAGTACACAAATTTTTTTGTTGCAAAAACGAGTGTGCAAGCCATATTTTTTAAAAATATTTGACATTTCAAACAAAAGATTTACATTTGTATGCAAAAAAAACCAGTGACCTTGATCACTGATCAGTGATCACTGATCACAAGATCAGTGAAAACGACACAAAACTGATTACTGATCACATCAACAAATTTCCGAGATACAGAAGTCACTATTCTAGGAAAGACAATGCCGCTTCAAGGTATTTGTCTTCAGAGTTAAACGTACAGTGTATGTATAATCTATACAAAGAGATCTGCCTTGAAGATAATAGGACCCCAGTCAAGTTATCTTATTACAGATATGTGTTCAATAATCATTTCAATTTACGATTTCATAGACCACATTCTGATACCTGTTCCAGATGTGAAAAGTACCAAAATATTATTAAACACTCAACAGATCAAAGAAATGTCGCTGAAACTAAGGTTCAACTATCTGTCCACCAACGTAAAGCTGAGCTAGCCTGTGAAACAAAAAAAAATAGATATAGATATCTACATATCTTCAGCAGATACCTTAGTTGTATGTTTTGATCTGCAACAAACTTTACCCACTCCGCTGATCACAACATTTAAAGTGTTTTATTTGAGGCAGTTGTGGACATATAATTTTTGTGTTTACGATTTGTTGCACAACAAGGCTCATAAGTATAGTTTCCACCAGAGGAACATGAAGGAACTTTTGTGTTTCTGTTGCTTGTTGCTTATGTTTCGCAAAGTTCCTCAAAGTTCCTAAGTGTTTCTTCTTGTTTCGACAACAAATGTTGCATGTTTGCGATTGTTGGTGGTTTCCAGTTTTAGCGGTAAACTTCAAAAGAAATACGGCAACAACAGGCAACATAAACATATTGTTGTCTGAGTGGAAACAGATACAGCAACTTGTAGTGACTTGTTTTTGTCTAGTGCAGCTCGACGGCGAACGTGGAATAATTTATAGTCGGTCGGACGTGTGAAAAAATAGAAAAATGCCGTTCATGTGGACAAATGAGTTAGTACTCGAATTAATCGAAAACTATAAGCTTTGTGAGTGTTTATGGAATACAAAGCACGCCCAGTATAAATGTAGAAATGCGAAACACGATGCTTGGACAACATTGGCAGAAAAAACAGGCTCAAATATAGAAGAAGTGAAAAGAAAAATGAAAAATGTTATTGCACAATTCTATAGAGAAAGAAAAAAATATCGTACGTTAAAAAAGTCGGGAGCCGGCGCCGTATTTATTTCAAAATGGTTTGCTTATGAAGTCTTGTTGTTTCTTGCGGGCAGGAACAAAGTTAGAAAATGTACTGAAAAAGGAATAACTACAAGTGAGGTACGTATTTTTTTTGTTTTATTTGTAATTTTTATACAAAGTTAAAAATTATTTTGCCATGGAACCATTCCTTCGGGTGACATAAAATATTGAGCAAATTCATCTCGAACTTGTTTAGCTTCCAACGTTGAATTACGTGCTTGTTTTTGCAGTGATGCAAACATATTGTTCTTTATTTCGTTTCTCCAAGAACCTGGGATCCTTTCGCCCGTATCTTTGTCTTCTGAATCAAAGGTGCCAGGAGGTGAGTATGACTTTCGGGAATGTAAACTGCTTCTCAGAAAATTATGGAGATATACACATGCAGCAACAACTAATTCCACTCTGTCGGGTTCAAGTAGCATGGGTTTTCTTAATACCCTGAACCTAGCAGACATGATTCCAAAAACGTTCTCAGAAATACGCCTAGCGCGTGACAAGCGGTAATTAAAAATTCGTTTTGAGGAACCTTTCTCTTGAGTGCCAGGGTAAGGTTTCAATAAGTTTGGTGATAGGGGAAAAGCGTCATCTCCTAGAAAAACAAACGGAACAGCTTTTGTTCTTCCTTTCAATGGTTCTAATTCAGGCAAATTGAGCGTGTTTTGATATAACATTTTTTTGAAATGAGTACTGTCAAACACTCCACCGTCGGATATACGACCTTGGCTGCCCACATTAAGATACATCACCTCATAATTTGCGTTGGCCACAATAAATAACACCACACTGAAGAAGGACTTATAATTATAAAATTCACTGCCACTATGTTTTGGTGCTTGTATCATAATGTGTTTGCCATCCATAACCCCGGCACATTTAGGAAAATTCCAAAGATTAGCGAATTGATGTCCCGTAATAAGCCACTCCTCTCTACTCTGAGGCATCTGAAAAATTAAAAACCGGTAAATTTGTTTAATCAACACTTCTCTCGCTTTAAATATAATTTGTATTTCATATTAAAAGAGTAAGAAGTAAAAATATATTTTTAATTTTCAGGGTGAAGATGATGGGTCAGACAGCAGTGCAACGGACAGCGGGGAAGTTGAATCGCAAGATTCCAATATAGCAGACGAGGCAGATGCAGTAACTGATTCTTCTTTTATTGTTGGAGAGGCGAACAATGACGTCGACACTCTGAACAAAACTGTTGCTGCTATTACTGAAACACCTACAAAGCCTAATGAAAACAGAACCAGATCTCCAACGCCTTCCACAAGCAGCACTACAAAAAGTAAACAGGGACCTAGGCTCTTTAAAAGTCCAAAAACAATGAAGAAAAGACAAGCTGATGTGAAAACTGACGAACGACAGGAAGAGGCATATGTATTGCTGAAGCAGCTACAAAATAAAAAGCCACGTAATCGGTTCCAAATTTTCAGCGAACTAGTTGCTTGTAAAATCGAAAATCTTCAAAATGAAAACGCTAAAAACACGGTAGAGCATTTGATCTCTAATATTTTGTATGACGCATCTATGGGTAAATACGATCAGCCATTTCCATGTTATCAAAGTTGGCATACACCTTCGGCCAATAACAACACAGCAAGATATTATTCAGATAACCAGAACTATTACTCATCCAGTACCAATGATTCTGTAACATCACCAGCCTCAACAACACACACACCTATGCCATCCCCAAATAGCTCTTGTTATGAAACTAACTATCTTCCCCAAACAGAGACAAACAATTCGACACTCTCAAAAGAAAAGCAGCCTTGTAGAAATCTTCAAGAATCATCTATATCTGATGCGATACGTCTGGCCATGTCAGATGCAGGACTTGATGTAAATTACTGATAAAATATTATTTGTTAAAAAGAATATCTCTTTAATTTTTTAATTAGATTTTTTATTTAGAATTTAAATAGAATATCTTGTTAATTTTTTTCTCACACTTCAAAAAATTGGTTTTTATTAAAATTTAATAAAATGTCTACTACTAATTACATTATGTCATTTGATTGAAAAGCTGTATATCTACCGAGGTATCTACTTACCTTAAGTTTATCCTTCAGAACTTCAGCGATTACTTTACATACTTCTGGTATAATTCTACTAATTGATGATACCGAAATTTTGAACAAGTACATCAAGGAATGGTAAGAATCGCCTGTTGCAAGGAATCGCAGTGTTAGCAGTAGTCGTTCCATTGGTGAAATGGCTTGTCTATAATTTGTATCTTCTTTCTGTATTTTGGGGGCAATTTGACATAATAACCATTCAAAATCGGTGCTGGACATTCGTAAAAAATTTTTGACACTACCATTATTTTTATTATTTCCTATGTATACATCGTCTTTTTTTAATACATTGAGTAGATGCATGCCACCATATTCACTTCTATCACAGAGACTTGGTTTCACCCAACATTTGTGCTTTCTTTTTTTCTTTTTTGCCGACAACACTATATAGGCCGCCGCTGCTGCAGCTATTTCATCATCTTGATCCATGTTTACCAACCGCGGTGGAAACACTAAGTTGCTCTCTCTCTCAGTTATCAGAAACGACCGGAAACAAAAAGTTCTGTCAGTGGAAATAAAAAGTTTACATTTGTTGCTAATAAGTTCCTAAATTTACAAACAAGAAGAAACACAGGCAACAAAAATGTTGCTACATGTTGCTATTTGTTCCTCCGGTGGAAGCAATTTTATATGTTTACGTGGTCTGAAAATATTGCTTCGAGAGGGTCACAGGCAATAGGATCGTGTCTTCTGCAGTTCATCAAGTCGCTACTACCAACCGTAACAAAACTTATTGCCTACAGTGATTCCTGTGGAGGGCAAAATAAAAATAAATACATAAGCAAATTGTTCATGTTTCTTGTACAAGCTACTCACTTAAAAGAAATCCACCATAAATTTTTAGAACCTGGACACACGTATATGGAATGTGATCGTGCATTTGCTCTTATTGAACAAGCCAAAAGAAAAAATCCACAAGTATTTATCCCACAACATTGGACTTCCGTTATAAAATCATCTGCAAGAAGTTTTGTAGTGCATGAAATGACTCAACAAATGTTTTTTACATTCCAAAAATTAAATACTCTAATAAACGGTCCAAAACTAGATGTGGATAAAAAGCCTCTATATTTTAGAGAGATAAACCACTTTAAATACTCTAAAGATGCTGCAATATTTTCATTTCAATTTAAACATACTCTTCAAGAGGACTTTCCGTTTTCTAAATGGGTATCCGTTTTACCAAGAGGTCGACTTTCCCTCAAATTAGACAATATATTGTCCACAAATACCGACGATATAACGATTACCACAGCAAAGTGGAAGGATCTTCAAACATTACTAGACTATATACCACCTGTCTATCATCAGTTTTACAAGGATCTACCTCATAACGAACAAAAAAAGAAAGAGACAAAAGCAAGAGAGTCTACAACTCGAAAGTCCAATAATGTGACAGCTTCAACTTCCAGGGTAGCGCATGAATCAGATTCTGACAACGATATGGATGATAGTACCATAATTGACTCTGATTATGAGAATGTATAGTAAAATATGTGTTATTATGTGAATAAATTTATAATAGCCTATAGATATTTTGTTTCCACCTGTTACTAATGCTGAAGTAATGCTGGAATACAACGGGTACAAGTAACTTTTTTGCATTTTTTATGGAAAAAAAGCTTTAAATTTTTTAACTTATAATGCTAGAATATATCATTTGTCTTATATTTACCTTCTTTATCGAAATTTTAAAGTTATTTAACTGCAGATTTTACTGTAGCAAATTAAGTTTAAAGCCAGTTTACTCAATATATTGTAATTAGTACCTATGTACCTTTGTAGTCTAACCCCTTCAATTTGCATCTACTAAGGCTAACAAAACAATGGAATAAAATTGTTTGTAATTGTAGAATAAGGATCCACTGTTCGATGGACATTTTATACGACAATGTTTGCCGTCTAAAGCACCACAGCAATTGGGAAAATTCCATTTATCTAAAAACTCTTTGTGTGTTTTCCAATATTTTTGATATGTGCCAGTGAGAGATACGAAATTCAAATGCTAATGATCGAAGACTTTCTCCAGTGGCCAAAAACCTGTAAAAAAACTATATTTAGAAACTAATCCATAATTTATTTCAAATCATAACACTATGTAGATATATCTTTAGTTACAGATGTCAAAAAAATATGGAAGCATATTATGGACCATTATATGAAAAAAAAAAGACTGACACTGGTACAGGCCAGGCAAGATTACCCAAGTTCAATCACAGAGAAGAACTGTAATCAACGAAGAAGAAGAAGCAAGCGTGGAATTTCTTGCAGATTTTAACACTAATTTAAAAGAACCAGAGACTGGAGAAGGTACACCAAGGACGGAAGATAGTGTAGAGGAGTCTCCAGATCTATTAGAGACTCAAAAAAGTACAGAAGGTGATCAAAAAGTTGCTAAAACGTCTCGATTAGATAATCAACAAGCCTTCACTCCCTCAAGAAAAAAATTAAAAACGTCTCATGAAAATTTGATCAATATTTTGGAAAAGAGGCAGCAAGTTAATGATCAGTTGTTTCAAAAAATTTTAACGCAAACAGAAACTGTTCCAGAAAAATCTGCTATTCATAAATTTTTCGAATCCATGGCTGATACTGTTTCAAACTTTCCACCACATATTATTGCTGAAACTAGGCTACAAGTTTGTAAAATAGTAACAGGGATGGAACTGAAAATGCACAACGAATAGTGGCGTACTACTACTATAGTGGCGACATCATCATTTCCATCAACGTCGTCAGAAATAGCAATACAATCAAGTGACTCATGTGATAGTTGGTTACTTACGCAAATTTAGTTTTCAAGTTATTGTACTTATGAGTATGTAAATATTAGTTTTAATGTTAACTGTCATTTTATATGACGTAAAATAAAGTTTTATCGTTGAATATGCATATATGTAGGAATATTTCTTAGTATAAGTATTTAGCATAGTTTTATTCATGAGTTACGCCACTGCAAGATACCACTTAAACAATATGCTTAAGTCGCTATAAGAGAGACGGGATTCAGGGGCGAAGGGGACAGAAGATATGTAGACGAGAACACACATTCCTCCTGAGCTAAACGGGATTCGATTTTTGTCGCCCGAACTGAGTAGACTTAAATTCTCGTGCACGCCGAAAAAGACGAAACCAATTAACGACGGGGGTGTTCGATATTTTAATTCGCAGACAATTATCCGTAATTTTGTGTACATGTAAATAACATCATTACAGTTTATTTTATGTAATAAAGACTTCTCGCATAGATCGCGGACTTTTACTATAACGTTAATTCCTCTTCAAATAATAAAAGAACTTAATTTGACTTACATATATATGATAATAAAGAAAGATTTAAAAACACTATATTGACAATATTTTAAAAAAATACTCGACGGATATTTTAATAATAAGCTTAGCCACTGTCAGTGTAGTGGTTTTAAATATTTTCTTGTGAAATTACTACTAAAATTCCAATTCACAATTTGGTGCTAAAAAATAAATATTGCTAAAAAATAACTTACCTCAATGTCACTGCTAACTTTTGAGAAGGTGAAATAGGTTGTGGATATCTATTTCTTGATTTTACCGAAAGGTCACGTTCAACTAAATTTAGCACTGTTTTAAACTGTTTTTGCGATAGTCGAAAATATTGTATGAATTTTTCATTATCACATTTAAGATGCGTATGAATTAAGTTACTAAATGGCCCTTCATTCTCTCTATTTTTAAATATATTATGAGTCTGTCTTCTTGTCTTTAAAGTTCTAATTATTAGTTCAATATCTTCCTCTTCTTCAAGTAACAGTTTCATCAACATTTTTTTCATTATCATTTTCATTATTTATAAAGTCCTTTGTATTTTTAATCTAACCTAATAATCGACGTCTATATCTATTGATATCTACCAGCAAACTGACTAATTCTAGAGAAACCACTCAACCGTTACCGACGACGTGTGTACGTTAGCTACAACGCCCAAACGTCGACGGCCGCGGCTTACGTCTGTTCAAAGAAACCAGCGCCTAACCCATTGTTTTCCCTATTCCTATAGTCATGACAGCCTCTTTCTCTCTAACACATTGTTTTCCCTATTCTGATAGTGATAGCCGTGTTGTTCATCTACTCTATAAATAAAGAAAATAATTCATCAAATATGAATGAAAACAACAACGAACATGCTAACTGTTCAGGGTTCTCGTTGCACGATGACTCTGATAATTATATTTATTTTGTACCAGATTCGTCTTCTTCATCTGATTTTGATACCAAGTTACAACATAAAAGAAAGCGTATAATACTCCTATAAGTTGACAGTCTACTGAAAGTGAGTGTTCGGAAATTATTGAGGTTAATTCTGATCTTAGTATTTGTTCTAGTCCGAATTTTGTTCACTCAAGTAACAATGAAACTTCACCTAGGAGGTGGAAGAAAAGATGTCTACAGAATTGGAAGAAAAACAAAATAAAACAAGATAGAAATAATTGCAGTCGATATAAGAATTACAAGTGCATTGCAAAAAAATCAAAATGTCGACTACTAGTTAAATGCACAAATTGTTCATTTGAATGCCTTAAGTTTACAGATGATAGAAAAAAATATTTGATAAAAAAAACGACATTGTCAACATTTCAAAGAAAGAAAGATTTCATTCTTTTGAATGTAGACTGTAACGAACTTGTATCTTGGAGACTACGTAAAAGTCGTGCTCTGCGGAGAAAAAATGCAAAGTCATATTATTTTGTAAAAAATAATGAGGTTGCGTGTGTGCATAAATTTCTATATGAAAACGCTCGCAATTTCTAATAGAGTTATTGTTCATGCTATTTTTATGAGAGATGAATTAAGTAATTTCTTTGGGCAGGACAACAGAGCTAGATGAGCCCCTTCTAATAAAACAGATGATGAAGTAAAACATATTTTAAAGAGCATATTGAATCATTAGAGCCATTACTCCAGACAATCAACAAAAATAAAGTAAATTGAGGTTGAATGTAAAGGAGTAAAGGTTGAATGCTCGAATAAATGAACTTTGAACAAATGAAAGGCAGATATCGAGCACAGTTTATAATTAAATCTTGCCCAAGTACCTTCGCTTCCTAGAGCATCTTTAGGGGCATGTCGTCAAATTTGGCCTATCCAACAATCTATTGAGAATGTACATATTGGTTTACTACTTATTGGAACCAATATGTAGTTTCGCCGTTTTTTAAAAAAATTTAAACTGTGTCTTTGTGTCGTGTATTGTAATGTACAATTTTGTGTTAATGATTATCTATAAACAGGATTGTTCACGATTATTTATAAACAAAATGTTCTTTTTCAATTTAATATATCGATGGATAATATAATCGATTTCCTTGTCATTGAAGAGAAAGGAAACGAACCTAACCTTCTTATCTATAAAGGAATGCTGTTCATTTTAGAACAGAACTTCAAGAAGGGAAGTTGCTAAGTTTATCACGGCAGGCAGGATCTTAGGGAAAAGAAGAAAATTTAAGTTATTTTATTAATTTTTGGAAGTGAAAACTTCTTTAGCGACGTTATGCACTTTTTGGATGGGGAAAAAGCATTGAACTCGCGACCGTCACCGCGAGATATATTATGTATTATATATATATATATATATATATATATATATATATATATATATATATTATTTTGAAATGATATTGGACGTAGGAGGAGGAAAAATAGTGTTTAAAAAATTAATTTATAAGTTATATATTAGATTAAAAGTATTTGGTTATTTTAATGAGTTATATACTAGGGAATATTATAAAAATTATTTATGTGAGGGCATTTTTAAGAAATTAGTATATAATAAGTGTAGAAAGTTTTATTTTAATAATTATAATATTATTGTAAATATTTTAAATATATTTAAGTGAGCCATGTGCATAGGCAACCAACTATACATTAAAGTGACATTTTAAATAATAATTACAAATATAAGTGGGGTTATAATAATATGTTGTTTAAAATGTGTAGTTTATTAAATTAGAGTGTTTTAGTTACTGATTTAAGTGTATATTCTGATCTGAAAAGCCTAAATGTCGATAAAATTATCAATAGAAAAGTAAGGAATTCTCTAGATCACCGGAGATGGCTTTGTTTGCGAAATGGACCGTTCCAGAAAATTCAGACATGTAGGAGATGGAACAAATCGAACATGATTTCTTGCTAGATGATTCTGGAACATGGAAAAAGATATAAATACCCGGTGTTTTGGATTCAAGGTATCAGTTATCAGTTACAGTTCAGTCAGATGGCCAGTCAGTTAGTAAGAAAGTTAGTTAGAAGATAGACACATTTAGTTAGTGAAGTCAAGTGTTCAGTAAGTTCAAGATAGTCAGAAGGTCCAGATGTTCAATATAATAAGTTTCATGAAGATTAATAAACAGTATAAAGATAATATTATTGAAGATTAAAAATTATGTTATGTAAAAATGGTAATTGGATAATGGAAGAAAGTATCAATTGAAAATTAAAATTATATAATATTTGGTGATTGGATATTGGTGATTTGGAACGTCACGAGTGGGGGCGTTCCTATGTCACCATTGGTCAGGCGTTAACGTGGGACGTTCCTACGTCACCAGGGGGCGTGGCCTAGAGTAACACGTCACTTCCGCTCCAGAACGGACCTGTCATATCTACTGCTGGTTTAAAACTTGTATTTTCATCTCCCAAGTCTTCAAAAGCTTTTTTTTTAATCGAAAATCCTTGTTTTGCAATTGCTTTATAGTCTTTCTAAGCTTGTGTCATATTGCACATAGAATGTTGTGTGAGCGACCATGAAAGTTGTGTGCTTTTAATTTCAGCTTCTTTATATGGATTTCTCAGTTTGATGACATTACCCAGGTATACATAATGTTCAACATTTGCCTAATCCTGGCTCATTATTTTTGTTTTACTGTAGTTTATTTTTAAGGCTGCAGTTCTCGAAACTTCATTTAATTGTAATAACATATTATTTAGTTTTTGGACATTATCTGCTATTAAAACTATATTATCTGCAAATCTCAAATGGTTTAAGTATGATCTGTTGATGTTTATACCCTTGTTCTTTTCTACTTTCTTTAAAATGCCTTTATAGCAATCGTGAATAGTTTGGTAGAAATATTGTCTCCTTGTGGTAGATAGTTGCATAGTTTACTTTTATTATACATAATTACATATTTTTTATTATATAATTCATATGTCAAAGGTATCATCACAGTAAGAAAGAGGTTCCACAGTAGAACCACTCTCCGAAAAATTGGAAGTAAAATCTATCAACGCGCAGGGCGACTGCGCTTATTTCTTAGTCGCTCGAGAACCATTCTTACATTGCTAGTCGCGTAGAAACGTACGAGTTAACAGTTCCGTATTTTGCTTAAACTGAGTTAGTTTTGTGAATAATTGTTAGTATTGTGAAGTTGAACATGAGTAAAATTCGAATTGGTATTAGTCGGTGTTCAGCGAAAATGTGTAAGAAAAATTCAAAAAATTGTAACTACAGTTTTTTCCGATTTCCCAGGGAAGCTGATAGGTACGTATATAATTTTGAATTTGCTTATTTAACCACCTTAACAGAAGAGCATCGATTAATATTGGAAATAGTAAAATGTTACGTGCAGTTTTTTAAATACTTCAGATACAATAATTCTGTTTACAAAGAGGAAATATTTTCTAAACATATTTTGATATACATATTATATGTTTATATATATATATATATATATATATATATATATATATATATATATATATATATATATATATATATATATAAATTCGGGTTCAAAACGTCCTCCGACGTTGTCCGATGCTTTGTTGCTAATATCTTTTATCATTGCAATTTTCATCTTCTAATCCTCGTACACTCATTGATCGTCTTACTCCTTGTATCCACGTCGTTCTTGGCCTTTTCTTTAGCAGAGTCTCCTCCCCCATTCTCTGAACATGTCCGTAACACGTTAATTGTTTCTTCTCAATGCAATGACAGTTTCCTGTAAATTCATTCTTCGCTTTACTTATTCATTTCTAACCCGGTCCAATCTCGATGTTCTACTTGCTCTTCTTAGGGCGTCCAATTCGGTAGCTTCTATCTTACTTTTTTGGTGTTCCTTTATTCTCCATGTTTCGGATTCGTATACCAATGTGCTCTTAATCATGGTGTTTTATATTCTCATTTTTCTTTGTTTCCCTATCTCGGTACTCCACAAAACTCCGTTCAATTATTTAATTATATCTCTAATTATCATTCTTTCTTTATTTATTCTGCTCTGAATTTCTGCATCGTCCGTATCTTCTTTGTTGAAATTAATTGCCAAATACTTATATTTCTCACAGCTAGTTATTTTCTGATTATTGTCCAATATCATATCAGTTGAATCTTCACCTACGCATAAATATTGTGTTTTTTCTACATTCATATATAATATTATATATTTATTAAAGTTAATAATAGCCGGTAAATTTAGTGTTGTCTAAATAGGAGTAAATTTAATTTATTTTCAGAGCACGAAATTGGGCAATGTTGTGCCAGAGAGAAGATTTGTTAAACAAGAAAACAAACTTAAATTTGAACAGACTATCCAGTGTGCATTTTGAAAATACTATGTTTTTAAATAAAACTCGGAGGATTAGAAGATGAAAATTGCAATGATAGAACATATTTTAGCAACAAGGCATCGGACAACGTCGGAGGACGTTTTGAACCCGAATTTATATATATATATATATATATATATATATATATATATATATATATATATAATATAAACATATAATATATATCAAAATATCTTTAGAAAATATTTCCTCTTTGTAAACGGAATTATTGTATCTAAAGTATTTAAAAAACTGCACGTAACATTTTACTATTTCCAATAATAATTGATGCTAATCTGTTAAGGTGGTTAAATAAGCAAATTCAAAATTATATACGAACCTATCAGCTTCCTTGGGAAATCGGAAAAAACTGTAGTTACAATTTTTTTAATTGTTCTTACACATTTTCGCTGAACACCGACTAATACCACTTCGAATTTTACTCATGTTCAACTTCACAATACCAACAATTATTCAGAAAACTAACTTAGTTTAAGCAAAATACGGAACTGTTAACCCGTACGTTTCTACGCGACTAGCAATGGAAGAATGGTTCTCGAGCGACTAAAAAATAAGCGCAGTCGCCCTGCGCGTTGACAGATTTTACTTCCAATTTGTCGGAGAGTGCTTCTACTGTGGAACCTCTTTCTTACTGTGATGATACCTTTGACATATGAATTATATAATAAAAAATATGTAATCATGTATAATAAAAGTAAACTATGCAACTATCTACTACAAGGAGACAATATTTCTACCAAACTATTCACGATTGCTATAAAGGCATTTTAAAGAAATTAGAACAGAACAAGGGTATAAACATCAACAGATCATACTTAAACCATTTGAGATTTGCAGATAATATAGTTTTAATAGCAGATAATATCCAAGAACTAAATAAGATGCTATTACAATTAAATGAAGTTTCGAGAACTGCAGCCTTAAAATTAACTACAGTAAAACAAAAATAATGAGCCAGGATCAGACAAATGTTGAACATTATGTATACCTGGGCAATGTCATCAAACTGAGAAAACCATATAAAGAAGCTGAAATTAAAAGCACACAACTTTCATGGTCGCTCACACAACATTCTATGTGCAATATGACACTTTCTTCATATAAGACAACATATAAACTTCTGTTGTAGACGATGAAAATAATTTTGATCCAGTAAATGAGGAGCAACGGGAAGAATTAGCTACCGTACCGCTAGGTGGAGAGGACAGCGAAGTTGTTCTACAAAAAAATCAACAAACTCAAACTTTGGAAAATGTATCGACCTATAGCCCTAAAAAAACAAGCTAAGAAAGACTATAAAGCAATTGCAAAACAAGGATTTTCGATTAAAAAAAAATTACAAAAACTCAAGATACTGAAAAACCCGATTATCTAAAAACCGTTACATTGGACAATTATAAATCACTAACGGATAAATTTTGTTCTGCCAATAAAAATTTAGCTAATTTTATTAATATTCAAATTGATCAAAATTAAAAAAAAAAAGAACGGTCGGAGATATTCAAACGAATACAAAAACTTTTGCTTACAATTATATTTTAACGGTCCAAAACTGTATAAGAAAAAATTAGTTAAAGAATTTTGCTTGCCCAGTGTTACAACATTACACAAATTTGTCACATATATATCTGTCAAACCTGGAATAAATGACTTCATTTTTGATATACTTCAAAGTCAAAATAGCCTTGTTAATAGCCAACGTCCGAAACGGATAGGGCAAAGGAAAAAGATTCGTTTCGTAGTCGTTTAATTTATTAAAAAATTGTTGAAATTGTTAAAAATAAGAAAGACGAAGAGAATTTTTTTTTATTTAAATTTGTGGCTAAAAATCACCATAAAATATAAAAAGCTTCTCGAGACTATTAAAAAACTTTTTCCATTCATTTACGGTGATTTTAAGATTTGGTTTTATTGTAAAACCATGTAAAATTTTACATAATATATAGAATAAATGGTTATCTTTTCATCAGTTTGAATTTTAATTGATGTACTCTTGTACATTACGCGATTGATTTGACGAAAAGACTATTGCAAAATTTAATTAATTTTTTGCAGACTACAACTAAAACTAAACGAATAATGCAGGAAACACAAAAAATCGCCGATATAACCAAATTAACCTACGAAATGTAAATAGTCAATTTCACAAATGTCAAAATTTCATAACAGTGGAGTAAACTTGCGTGCCGTTGGACGAATTACAAACAAGCGTTATGACGCGGTAAATTTGAATTACTCCTCCTGGTTTAAAGACAGAGTATAGTAATGCCGTGAGAGCTTCGAAATTAACGTCCTTTTTAATTGACGTGTACAATATATTAAAAACCATTAGGATTTAAAACTTAAGTAATTCCGTTGATATTTTAAATACTGTTGAAAAATATAAACATTGAATTGTAATATTGTTTTTCACTTATTAAACCCTTTGCTTTTGTAATATTAACATTTAGTAAGAATTTTTTTTATTTTAATAAAAAATAGTAGTAGGCTTAAGTTTTAATACGGCTCTGTATGGTTGACCAAAGAAGCGTGCGGTCTCCGCCCGCATCCACCACTGGTGAATTGCCAATTTCGTACTTTGCCGTTATTACTTCCTGAGATCAAAGCGCCGACAGACGAGTGGTTTTACTGTGGAACATCTTTATACTGTGGTATCATCATAAGACATATATGGACAAATCCCCATTATTTTTAACTTCATAGATTCCTCAAATTATCCTTCAGATAACTTCCAAATAATTTTTAGAATTTGCTTGAAATAAATATACTATTTTCCAGTAAATTAGAATGTCCTTAGGCTATTTTATTAAATTAATTCATAGTTTGAAGACGAAGAATTGTTAATTTCAATAAAAAACGCGAAATTTGCTGCATGTATTCTAAGATTATGACCACCTGTAGTAGTATTTCCCTATGTGAAACCACCTCGAGCATTAGTAGAAGCTATACCCAAGAATTGGATTTTGGGAAAATCAGAATCCGGCTGGATGCGAACTGATATATTTTTTTAATTTGTTGTCAATGCATTTAATAAATGGTTAAAACAAGAGAAGAATAAAAAACCTGTACTGTTTTTAGTAGATGGGCATCGTTCTCACATGTCTTTAGACTTAACCCTTTAACGATTTCTGGTCGATATATCAACCGGTTATGAATCACTCACTTCTTAATGTCGCACAGGTTTGTGAATAAGCCAGTTATCACAATTCTGTCTAAGGAACGATCTTTCGATGACTTAGTAACGGTAAATGCAAACGCGAGCGAACTGCAGTCACAAGTGGTTTATAATTCAACCTGTGCGCCTTTAGTGTACTAGCTGTGTTACAGGTGTTCTGTTTTGTTGTTTTAAGTGCCCGATTTTTATGAAAAAAACCGATATTTAGGTAAGTTTTAATTATTTTATATTATATTTGTTTATACAGAACGTTATCACATTATGTAAAGTAAACGGAATGCAGCTTATTAGTGATATATACAATAAAATACTGTTAGAAAGGCAACATTTTTAGGTTACGAGTGCTTTTATTTCTGTTCTACTTTTCAAATTAGTAGTATTAGCAAAATTCTTTAAGCTTATTTTCATTAACTAAACATTATATGTATGAAATAAAATCCAAAATTAGTATATAAAGTTTCGGCTGAGATGTTATTCCATGTTATATCCTGTTCATACTGCCAACACCTTAGTTGATTTGAAACTGGTAATTATTTATTTTGTCTGTATAATAATGATAGAAATTTTTATAACAAAATAATAATTATAAAGCATTGGTAATAATAGCAACATTAAATTTTTTGTTATAGTAAATAAGTTTCTGTTTCAGAATGTCCAGAATCAGGATTGACAAGCTACTAGAGCTAGATCCCAATCAACTCTACAGATGGATTGATGGTATAACTGATGGCCAAGCCATAGACTCAGAAGATGGTGGTGACAGTGATGCAGAGGATGCTGTAATATACAATGTAACAAATGGTACATTCACACGCTCAAATGTGGATGCTCCTTCATGTAAGTATGAATGTATTGATAGTAGACATACCTACTAAATGATGTTATTTTTTTAGCTTCAGCTAATGGTAACTCTGAAAGTATTCTTTTGCCTGATAGGCCACGACCCAGTTATGAGTTTGAGGAAGCTACAGCATTTGACTCTGATGATTCTTTGACTGACCCGACTTATCAATATTCCAGTAAAAAAATATGTCACTCTGATGATTACGAGATGCTGGTAGATGATGATGACGATGGTGATATTATCCCTGCTGATAACGATGACAATTTCCTTACATATAAAAAGGAAGCTTCAAATCCTCTTTTGTTTTCAAAAACTACATTTTCTGAACGAAGTGGAGGTACTACACCAGTCAACGTTGAGTCTCCGATGTCCATCTTCCACCAATTTTTTGGTCAAAATATGCTGCAGCACATAGTAGAACAGTCTAATTTATATGCCCAGCAGCATGGGATGACACTAAATTTGAACGTTCAGGAGCTCAATGCATTTTTTGGGGTGCTTGTCATAATGGGATTTCATTCCGTACCGTCTCTCAAATTATACTGGTCAAGTGATAAAAATTTTAGGGTAGAGAGAATTTGCGAAGTGATGTCCCAAAAGCGGTTCCTTCAAATATTACGATTCATCCATATAAATGATAATTCAAAAATGCCAAAAAAAGGTGAAACCAATTTTGACAAACTATACAAAATACGTCCACTGATTGATAATATCAACAATAATTTCAAACAGAATTATGTGCCTTCTCGAAATATATCCATCGATGAAAGTATGGTTGGCTTCAAAGGTAGGTCAAGCTTGAAGCAATATATGGCTCTAAAACCAACTAAGCGAGGTTTCAAAGTTTGGGTTGCTGCATGTGCTGAAACAGGATATATGTATTCGTTTGAAGTGTACCAAGGTAAGTCCACTAAGTAATAAAGCTGAAGTACGGGAAGAAATTGAATGCCCAAAAGCAGTTTCTGATTACAATCGGTTTATGGGAGGCGTCGACAGATTCGATCAGATGCTTTCTTGCTATGATATCTCTTGGAAATCCAGATCTGATGCGATCTCACATGATATGCAAAAAATGTGATGTTGCCCTTTGGAATGTTTTACACCTTTCCATTTGTAATTGTCTCTTATAATAATTGTCTTTTGAATAAAACTTTGTCTAAAGTGGTTTTTTTATTTAGTAACACAATTTACTTAACAAATTAAACAAGCGGTTGATTTTTCAACCAGTGAAATTTTCAAAGTCGTTGAGACCACAATGGTTCTTTGGTTGAAAAATCAACCAGGTCCTGTTCGACAAAGAAAAAAACATAATGCCAAAAGGATACATTATTACTCTATTTATACTTGTTTTGCATCGGTTTAATGAATATAAGCTTTGGACGACGCAAAAAAAAGTTTTGCGCCTTCAAGGGTTAAGCAATTTTTGTGATGAAAATGGAATAATTTTATACGCATTTCCACCGAATGCGACGCACATACTACAACCGGCAGATGTATCGGTGTTCAAGCCACTAAAAGTGTATTGAAAAAATGCTGTACGAAAATGGGAAAGCGAAAATGAAGGAAAAGAGTTATCAAAACTAAATTTTTGTCCAGTTTTTCATAATGCATTGCATCATCCTCAGATGCCAACAAATATTAAAAGTGGTTTTAAGGCATGCGGCTTGTTTCCATTTAACCCTGATTATATTGATTATACAAAATCTGTTCGTGATACTTTGAAGATAATTAATGAAAACAGTAAAGATCCAATAACTCAAAAAGATCGTAACAGTACTCTTAAAGTACTGACTTTTATAAAACAAAAATGTTCTGAAGAAGGCATAAATATTACGCCCATTGTTGAAATCGTTAATTCTTTACAACTGCAGACCTATCAAATAAACCTTGAAGGTTCTACAGAAACTGCAAATGACATTGCTAATTGTGCAGAGTATGAAGTGACCGAGGCTGATACTTTACAACCTATTAATGTTGAATAAGTCAACGTCAGTAAAAACGAATGTAATTTAAAAATTCCTGCAGAAGTAAATACATTGTTAGAAAGTGTTTTAAACCAATCATTGCCTTCAGTAAGTACAGTTTTAGAAGTTTTTGAAGACACTCTGCCATAATTTTCGAATTGCAGTGACAATATGTCTGCGAATAATAATTCTACGTTAAGTCCTAACGTAAATATTGCTTTACAGGAGAAAAGTCCTAACGTAAACAATGCTTTACAGGAGGAAAGTCCTAACGTAAATATTGCTTTACAGGAGAAAAGTCCTAACGTAAATATTGCTTTACAGGAGAAAAGTCCTAACGTAAATATTGCTTTACAGGAGAAAAGTCCTGACGTAAATATTGCTGTATCTGCATCCGAAGAATCACCATTTACTAAGCATTTAAAATATCCTCAGCTAGTTCAGAAATCTGCTAAACCCCTTCGTGAACGATTTCCTAGTGCTATATCATCAGAGGCAGCATTATAATAAAAAAGAAAAAGAAAAAACGGACAAGGAAAACGAAAATAATAAGAGATTGGAGAGTAGGAAGCGAAAACTAATTAATAACACGGTGTACAAAAGAAATAAAGTACTAAAGAAAGTGGCAACTAAGGTATCAGATAATGAAGGTACTCTGCATAATCATCAAGTCAAACAAACATGTGGTGTTTGTTTAGAAAATATATACAGTGATGCTGAAGAAGACAGCGAAAAGAATATTGGCTGTGACGATTGTCCAATCTGGTATCACCTAAAATGCACTAAATTTAAGGGACGTGTCTAAAGTGAAGTGATAGATGAAGCTCTTAGGTGTGATGTGTGTGACAAATATAAATTGTTATAAATTTTTTAAAATGTCAAAATATAAAAACTTTTACATTGTTTTTAGCCACCTTTTTATGGATATGTTGTATTTATTTCATATCTTTAATAATAATTTGTTCTTGTTATCAATGGATCTTGGTGTTACTTACTTTCGAGAGCAGTATGCATTTATTTATCTACTACAAATTATTTGATTTCTATTTTTTACAATTAAAACTAACCTAACATAGGTGAGTTTCATTGGAGATTTTCCCTAATACCACACTGTCTGAAGAGAGCCAATAAAATAAGGGCCGACTACTAACTTATTCCTGGATGCCTATTAAAATGTACTGGCCGACTACTAAGAAAATAGACATAGATTAGTACTATTGATAATATAAATTAAATTTATAATATATAGTTACTAAAATTACTCAAGAACTTAAGAAAACTATTCAATCTATGCATTAAAAAAATTCTATTAAGAAATTCTAACAGCTTTATAGTCCTACAGTGATTCGAAATTGACATTGAACAAAACTGGCCGACTACCGGTCAAATCACCCTATGCTAAAATAGACAGTTTTATTGTAGTGTAACAGATTAAAGTTTTTATTCAACTTTTCAATTCAGAAATGCAATTAATCGACTAAGAAGTGGGAAGAAAATATGAAATTTAGTATTCATATATTAATTTTAAACTAATAAGAATTAATAGGGATTTGTTTATTACTATACTTTAGATTTAGCCATACGGCTCATATTCACTCAAAAGGGAAAATTCACTCATCCTAGATACCTACAGCATTCCTACACTATTAAAAATATTTAGCTCTGGTGGAACTCTTTCC
The DNA here is from genome assembly GCF_040954645.1 of Diabrotica undecimpunctata. Classification (NCBI taxonomy): domain Eukaryota; kingdom Metazoa; phylum Arthropoda; class Insecta; order Coleoptera; family Chrysomelidae; genus Diabrotica; species Diabrotica undecimpunctata. The sequence goes on from NC_092811.1 coordinate 56,918,941, forward strand.
GTGTTATCGAACCCTAGGCTCCTGGACGTCGAGAGTAGCACAGCTTTTACTTATACCCAGCTGATTTATCTTTTCTAATAAGTTTTTCGGAATAACACCAGTAGTAGATAAAATAATAGATACTGTTTAGGTACTTTACATTCTCTACTGTCTCCTTGTTTGTATTTCTAGATCTCTATTCTTGGCGATGTTTTTGTTATATTTAACCCGCAAACTATTGCTTTAGGTATTGTCACATCTATTAGTGTTGTTTGCCTAGTAATTTTATTAACTAGTATTAGATCTGGTCTATCATGTGCTAGTGTTTGGTCTGTGAGCACAGTGAGATCCCAGTATAGCTTGTAGTTTTCATTTTCTAGCATTCTCTCAGGAACTTATTGATAATATGGAAAATGGTTTGTTTGGAGAAGTCCCAGTTTGGAAGCTTGAAGATGAAGGATCTTCCCAACTAAGTCATGTCATACCGTATATTCAGTTGCAGAAAATGCCTGGCAGCCCCCGGTAAGATGTTGGATGGTTTCATGAGCTTGACATCCATATGGGCATTTGCCGTTTTGGACCTGAGGGTCTTTGACAATATATTTCAGGTAATTTTTGGTTAGTATAACCGGATGCTGGTGTGTAAAGGGGGTAGTGAGGCGCAATACATGATGCCGTATCCTGTTGGCATCACTTAGCCTATCCTACTCAATTCCTATCTTCACCTCCAAGGCGGTACACGCCGGTAACCTGAGCAACCCCACTGGAGATTGGGTAACCAACCCCCAGTGGAAGGTGGGGTCAGGGCTGACGAAGAAGGGACTCTTGGTCCTCCGACGGATAGGGGGTTGGGCTGAAGGTTAACTACCTTCTCCTAGAAAAACCATGAGTTATGAACGTTCAAGGAAGAAAAGCCGGACTGATCAAACGACGACGACTGTGCGAGAAAAAGGAACACGATTTGAGGGTTGCGACATGGAATATTCGTACCTTATATAGACTGGGAGCTCTCCAAAATCTCCTTAATTAACTAGACAGATACAAAATAGACATAACTGCCATACAAGAAATGAGGTGGATTGGAAACAATGTAATGGAAAAAAGAAGCCATACGATTTTCTACAGCTGCGATCCTAAAGATCACGTCTTGGGCACAGGATTCATAGTAAACAAGAGAGTAAAGCATACTATAAGAGATTTCAGAGCCATTAGTCCAATAATGTGCATTTTAAGAGTTAAAGGAGAATATCATGGACAGCAAGGATCACGAACAAGGAAGTTCTAGAAAAAATGAAGAAGGAACCAGAGATTGTGTTTACGATCAAACGCATAAAATTGCAATATCTGGGACACGTTATGAGAAATCAGCACCGTTACTCCCTGCTGCAGTCTATATTGCAAGGTAAAGTCAAAGGTAAGCGAGGACCCGGTAGAAGGAGAATATTATGGCTGCGGAATTTAAGAACATGGTTTAAGAAAACCTCAACGGAGCTGTTTCGAGCCGCAGCGAGCAAGGTCATGATTGCCAATATGATTTCCAACATCCGAAACGGATAGGAACCAGAAGAAGAAGAAGAAGAGTTAAAGGTCGTTTCTTTAACTACAGTCTAATTAATGCGCATGGCCCGAAAGAAGACCTAACCTAACCTAAACGCCAAAAGTTGGAAAAGAACAGCAATTCCAACCCACAATAGGTAGGCACAGTCACCATGAGCAATCAAATGACAATGGCAATAGGTTAATAAACCTAGCAAGATTACTTAACATGGTGATTGCCAGCACGTACTTCGCTCGCAAAGATATACACAAAGGTACCTGGAAATCCCCGGATGGACTTACAGTAAATATGATAGATGATGTTATTGTAGACTCGAGACACCAATCGAATATAATAAACGTCCGTACCAGATGAGGAGCAAATGCGGATTCTGATCATTATCTGGTCGAAAGTAGGGTAAGGGCTAGAATTTCAAACATCAAAAATTAAAGAGGCTCTAAACATGAACGATACAAGGTAGAAAGACTCAAAGAAACAAACAAAAATAAAGAGTATAAAGAAAAGATAAATAACAAACTAGCAAACAGAATAACACATGGAAACCTAAATAAAGAGTGGGAAGAATGCAGAGACATCATAAAAGAGGCAGCTAAAGAAGTACTAGGCATAAAAAGTAGAGAAAGAAAAACAAGAACGAATGACTGGTTTGACGAAGAATGTCAGATCATCACAGACAAAAAAAACAGAGCATATTTACTGATGCAACAGGGGCACAGAACCCGACAAGCAGAGGAAGAATATAAACGACTACGCAAAGAAGAAAAGAAAACCCACCGAAGAAAAAAAAGAGAATATATGAACAAAGAACTTCAAGAACTACAAGAACTAAGTAAATCAACAGAGACAAGAAAATTTTATCAGAGACTAAACAAATGCAGAAAAGACTTCAAACCGAGAACAACGATGTGTAGAGATAAGGAGGTAATATATTGACAAAACAGCAAGAGATACTAAGTAGATGGACAGAAGATTTTACGGAAAAGTTTGAAGGAGATCGGAGAGAGACGACCCCTGACATACCATTAGACCAAGCAGATAACAGAGAAAAGATTCCACCAACAATAGCCGAGATTAGAGCAGCAGTAGAAAAATTAAAGAACAATAAAGCACCGGGATCGGATCAAATAGCATCGGAGTTACTAAAGGAAGGAGGAGACGCACTACAAAAAACAATACATGAATTGATAACAAAGATATGGTCGAATAAACAGCTACCAACGGAGTGGAATAACGGTATTACTGTACCATTACATAAAAAAGGAAATCAGTTAGAATGTGGAAACTACCGTGGAATCACGCTGCTGAATGCAGCATACAAAATAATGTCCAATGTCATTTATGAAAGACTTAGACCACACGCTGAAAAAATAGTTGGCAAATACCAAAGTGGCTTCTGTAGACAGAAGTCAACAATAGACCAGATATTTGTTCTGCGACAGATCCTCGAAAAAACAAGTGAATATAACATCGACACACATCATCTCTTCGTAGACTTTGAAAGTGCATATGACAATATAAACCGAGAATTCTTAATAAAAGCAATGAAAGAATTTAATATACCAACACAACTAATAGAACTGATAAAAGAATCTCTAAAAGTAGAAAGTAGAATCCGGATACAAAATGAATTAACGGAAACAATAGATGTGAAAAAGGGACTACGCCAGGGAGACGCTCTATCATGCATCTTGTTCAACATCGTACTCGAGAAAATACTGAGGGACACAACAGTCAATACGCGAGGAACAATCATTAATAAAAGCATGCAAATACTAGCATAGAGAGAGAGAGAGAGAGAGAGAGAGAGAGAGAGAGAGAGAGAGAGAGAGAGAGAGAGTCTTATATATAATGTTCATTTTATAATTAGATTGAAAACTGAAGCAATAAGTAAATAAATTGTTTTAGATTTCTTCTACTTGTATGCCAGAAAAACTTTTCCTAACATGTTGCCTCACCCACGAACTCTTCAAAGGTGGTATCAAGTAGTAGCTTGTGAGCCTGGGTTTCAAAAAGGAGCAGTGAATGTATTAAAACAAAAAGTAGTTGAACTTAGAAATAAAGGAAAATCATGTATCTGTGCTTTGATGGCCAAAGAAATGTCTATACACCAGAAAATAGAATGGAATGGTGAAAAGATTTTAGGGTAGGTGTAGCTTAATATTTATTAAATATTATATATTATTAATAGAAATAAAAAGATTATAAAAAGTATCATAACATTATATTTTCTATTTAAATAATTGAAAACATTAATTTTAGGTATGATGACATAAGAAGTAAACCTCAAAGCGATTCTTCCGAAATTAAAGCAAAAGTAGCAATTGTAGTCTTAATTAATAGTTTAAATGATTCATGAAAGCTGCCGATAGGCTACTTTTTAATCGCTGGGTTATCAGGTGTTCAAAAAAGTAATCTAATAAAAATGTGCCTAAAAATAATGCACGAAGCTGCTTAACGTTTGATGGTGCAGCATCAAATATTAGCATGGTTAAACAACTTGGAGTTGATTTATCAACAAATTCCAATAAAGTATATTTTCTACATCCAGCAACAAATCAACCAATATATATATATATATATATATATATATATATATATATATATATATATATATATATATATATATATATATATATATATATATATATATATATATATATATATAATATTTGACCCTCCACATATGTTAAAACTTATTCGCAATACTTTAGGTTATTACATTTTTTTTTGACGGGAATAATAAAGCGATTAAATGGGAATATTTGCAAAAATTAGTAGACATTCAAGAAAAGGAAGGCCTTCATCTTGCAACTAGGATAACGCGAAGGCATTTAAATTGGTATAAGGAAAAAATGAAAGTGAAATTAGCTGCCCAAACGTTCAGCCAAAAAGTTGCTAAGGCAATACATTATTTGTACATAGCGAAGCTACTCAAAATTTCATTGAACATATCAATGATATTTTTGATATTTTAAATAGCCGAAATTTATTGGTAAAACACCTAAAATCTAGTTTACAGCAACATAATAAACAAGCAATTTTTCAAAAGATTGAAGAATCTATAGAATATCTTTCATTTAAGTGTTCCAAAAATGTTAAACCTTTATACCTAAGCCAAAGAAAGACGGGTTTTATTGGTACGATCATTAGTTTAAAGTCACTAATGGGAATTTGGAAAAATTACAGGATCTACCCAGGCTAATTGTATAGAACAGGCACCTTCCATTATATTAACAATGAGCACAACAAATACTCTGAAAATGAAAACTGTTGATCATCAACTCATTGACAACTTTATAACTGATGAAAATAATAGGGAAACAATAACTAGTAACCAGGATCAGGATTATCCTGTAAATAATTTAAGTTTTTCAAAAACATTGTCATTTCATGTTTGTGATGTTGACTATCGCTGGATTTGTCGTTAAGAAAGTTTGTCCAAATTAATGACAAAATTGATCTTAAACGTCATGAGTAACGTGCATGGTTCTGTGTTTAACGCATACAAAGAACATATGTTTGATCATGATTTTGAAACAAACCATTTGTTTAATCTAATAAAGATAATTTGTTTCCATTATTGTAACATTAGATTGTACCACGAAGGTGAAAAACTAAATAATGTAATAAAAGTTAGAAGTAAGTTAACAAAAACTATTTTGTTTTGTGGGCAATAAATTAATAGATTCCCTACATATTTTTTTTACCTAACCTGAAACTCCTACTCAAAGGAAAATACTGTCCTTTAAATTTATTTTTGATTATCAAACAAGAAGAGATATACCTGTTAAAACTTTCGAGCAACCCTGTACAATATACTTTTAGTTAAATTTTACCTGTCCTCTATCTTACACCCCGAGAGAGGGGCTGCAGGTAGTTGCGGACAGAACACAGTATCATCACAACATCTTTACAATAAGGACGCTAGTTTTTAATTTATACTTACGAAATATTTTACATGTGCCTTTTTTTTATATCTTCAATACAGTTTAGTGTTAGTGATTTGTTTTTTATTACGTGAAATTCTAATAAGATTTAACTTACATCCCCTACACTAATGGTCGTTTGTTCGAGCCATATTAACCAGTTATCAACATACATTCCATTCGAAGCTGTATTTTTTCGACGAATTTGCATCGTCCCATCCACATACATTTAGAGATTTCAATATTTTCATTTATACATTAATACACGAATTAGTAGCGTCCTTAAATTTATTTCAATTTATTCCTTTTCATTTATAAATTATTACAAAGTCGCAAAACTTTTATACACATAACATTACATAATTTGCTTTCAATTTTTTTTTTGCTTATACATACATACATTTATATTTTTGTTAATTTATCATATAAAATTATTGTCAATATGGCTGACATCGCTACAGTAAAAATTAAACGCTCCTCAATCAAAGGTTCTGTAACTCGTTTTAGTACGTATTTTAATTCTATCAAAAACAAACCTTTAGAACAAATTAACTTTAGAGATTTACAACTTAGACTTGATAGAATTGAGAAACTTTTTGATGATTTTGACAACTCTCAATCATTTATTGAGGCCTCTGATGAGGACTATACTGCCAACGCAGATACTATCCATGGTATAGAAAGATCGTCTTTCGAAACGTCGTTTTTTCATATTACTAGCGCTGTGCGAGACTTTATTGACACCAATCTTTCAAAACCCCGTGATCAAGCTGCTCAAGCTTCAAATTCGACAATTTCGTCCGAAAACAGTTCACAAAGGTCTATTAACATTAGGTTACCCGCTATCAACTTGCCCTCCTTTGAGGGTGATTATAATAATGGTTGTTCTTTAGAGATACATTTAATTCTGTCATACATACCAACACGAAACTTTCCAATATTCAGAAATTCCATTATCTAAGATTATCCTTGCAAGGTATTGCCGCAGAAACAATACGTAACCTGGACATTTCTGAGGCAACATATGAAACTGCATGGGAATTACTAAAAGACAGATTCGAAAACAAATCTCTTCTTGTTAATAATCATATTAAAAAATTATTTAACTTACCAAATGTTTCAAAAAATTCACATCATGATTTACGCACTTTACTTGATGGTTTCCAAAGACATTTACGCTCTCTTGAGTCCTTAGACTTAGACACAACATCTTGGGATGCCCTTATCATATATCTAATCACCACAAAACTAGACAATGCTACACACAAAGAATGGGAACTGTCAATTAAAGACGACAAGATCACATTACCCACTTTGAGTAACTTAACTGAATTTCTAAAAGGCAAATGTAGAGTCTTAGAATCTATTAATCATCAAGAAGAAAAATCTCGTCCCAAATTCCCATCTACATGCAATCCCAAGTTCAAAAAGTTCTTGTCAACTAATAATTCTTCTAACTGTTCTTTATGCAAACAAAAACATCTAATTTACACTTGTCCTGAATTTCTCAAATTAGAAACGTCATTAAGACATAATGAAGCAAAAAAAAACGCTTACGACGTTGCATAAATTGTCTGCGTAGTGGTCATTTCACTAAGGAATGCAAATCTTCCGGGTGTCGTAAATGTGGGAAAATACACCACACACTTTTACACTTTCAAGGTAACTCACAAAAGCTTATTGAAACCAGCAGCAATTTACCTTGCTCAAGTCCAGGTACATCAGAAGGCTCTAATGCACTGACAGCACGTAACATTTTGTTTGAGCACAACTCTACTACTTTGCTGTCAACTGTAAAAATAAAAGTCTTTGACACCTCAGGTAACGAATACGAGGCTAGTGCGCTTCTAGATAACGGCTCGGAAAGTAATTTCATTTCCCAGCGCCTATTAAATCTCCTAAGGTTGCCTACATCCACAACACATTTTTCTATTTCTGGTATAAACCAAACAAATTCTATTGTAAGCTATAGAACATCAGTAAAATTTAAATCCAAAACTTTAAACTTTTCTCAAGTAATTTCTTGCTTAGTACTTCCGGAAATTGCAGGAAATTTCCCTTCTATCACATTCGATAAGAAAACACTTAATATCCCTTCTAATATTACTCTGGCCGATCCAGACTTTAATATTTCATCTCCTATTGATCTTATCGGTGCAGATATCTTCTGGAATTTAATTTGTATTGGTCAGATTAAATTATCACCTGGACAACCGATTCTTCAAAAAACCAAACTCGGATGGATTATCTCAGGTCCATTATTTCCAAACAATACCCTTGCAGCCAGAACTACATGCCATTTGTCGACCATAAACAATTTAAGCATTGAAGATCAACTTCAAAAATTTTGGGAAATTGAAGAATGCCCAAAAACAAAATTATTGTCTAACGAAGAACTTTCTTGTGAAGATCACTTCTGAAAAACGACCTCTCTTAATTCTTCTGGTAGGTTTGTAGTATCACTTCCCTTGAAATCTTCCGTCGACAATCTCGGCGACTCTAAGACTACCGCAACAAAAAGATTTTATTCTCTCGAAAAGAAGCTTAATACGAATTTTGAATTAAAAGATGATTACACTAGATTTATCGATGAATATTTATCCTTACACCATATGTCCGTCTCACCCTTTGAAACCATAGGATCCGAGTTCTTTCTTCCTCATCATTGTGTCTATAAAGGCAATAAAATTTGTGTTGTTTTTGACGGTTCTGCCAATACAGATTCAGGTGTTTCTCTGAACGACATTCTTATGGTTGGACCTAATTTGCAAGATGATCTTTTCACTATCATCTCACGTTTTCGTAAACATAGTTTTGTACTAACAGCTGATATAGAAAAGATGTATCGACAAATACTGATAAAGGAAGAAGAACGCTCCTTACAAAAGATCATATTGCGATCTGATCATACAAACTCTCTCGAAACTTATACTTTAAACACCGTAACTTACGGTACTGCTTCTGCTAGTTTTCTGGCCACGAGATGTCTTCAAGAAGTGGCACATATGTATGCAACCGATTTTCCTGACATATCTTCTATAATTTTACGGGACTTTTATGTCGACGATCTTCACACAGGTGGTTCTACAATAGAAGATATTAAACGCATTCAATCACTTACTTCCGAATTATTGTCTTGTCATGGTTTCCAATTGAGGAAATGGAAGTCAAACGCTCCTATTTTAAACTTTGACAATCAAAATAATGTTTCCTTGGAAATTGGAGCTGACGATACTATTAAAACTTTGGGCTTATTGTGGAGTCCAAAATCTGACACTTTTCATTTCAATGTTCAACCTATAGAGCACAAGTGTAAAGTTACAAAGAGACTTATTCTTTCCACTATATCAAAAATATTTGATCCACTAGGTTTGCTTTCGGCTGTAACTATAACAGCTAAAATTATTCTCCAAGATTTGTGGAAATTAAAAATTTCCTGGGACGAAGTCGTTCCCATGGATATCTTTACGAAATGGGTTACATATCAGACTCAACTGATTAAACTTAATCAGTTACAAATTCCTCGGCATGTTATTTGTAGAAACTACAGGTCAATTCAACTACTCAACTTTGTGGAGCTTACTTGCTAGCTGAGTTGATAGACAAGGTAAAACAACACATGCAATTAGATTTCGAAGAAATCACTTACTGGTGCGACTCCACTATTGTTCTAGGATGGATAAAGACTTCTCCGAATTTGTTAAAGACGTTTGTGACAAATAGAGTTTCTCAAATTCAAACTTTGACCGAATCTCAAACATGGCGTTACGTGAATACACTTGAGAATCCTGCAGATCTTCTTTCAAGGGGAATTTCTCCTACATCACTTATCACTTCCGAAATGTGGCTTCATGGCCCATCATGGCTAGCTAAACCAGAAACTCATTGGCCTAATAGAACATTCGAACCTTGTCAACTCCCTGAGCTTCGACCAGCATCAGCCCTTATCGCAAGAGTTCACATGAAATTGGACATCATCACTAAAATATCCTAATTTGTAAAACTACAGCGCACTATCGCTTATGTATTACGCTTTATAAATAATTGTAAATTTTCTCCTAAACGAAGGAACTTCGACAACCTTTCTTGTGATGAAATAGATAATGCTTTGAAATATATAATTCGACTAGTACAAAATGAAACATTTTATGACGACTTGACACACCTTAAGAGACATGGTAACGTTGACTCTAAAAGTAAACTACTTACGCTGCATAATTCTGATTTTTGTTACGATAAAAAAACATCCCATTGTCCTTGATTCTAAACACCACTTTACTACTATTCTTGTACGAAATGAGCATCTTAAATCATTGCGGTCCTAAATTACTATTAGCTTCCATTCGTGAAAAATTTTGGCCCATTGATGGACGTCAAGTGGTTCGCAAAATCGTTCGCGATTGTATTATCTGTTGTAGGGTGGCTCCTAAATTAGAAACCTATCTTATGGGTAATTTACCCTCGTCACGTCTCGTTCCGTCTAGGCCATTCTACAACTGTGGACATGACTATGCAGGACCTTTTTTGCTAAAGGACCGACACACCCGAAATTATAAAACTATCAAGAGTTACATAGCTCTATTTATCTGTTTAGCAACTAAGGCCATACATTTAGAAGTCGTGAGCAGCTTGACTACGGAAAGTTTTCTAGCAACGCTAAAACGCTTTATTTCTCGACGCGGAAAATGCGCTTCCATCCTTTCGGACAATGGTAGTACCTTCGTTGACGCAAAACATGAGCTTGTCAAATGTTTTGACACCTCTAGTTCAATTATTGGGGACAATTTAACTACCGAAGGTATCAATTGGCAGTTTATTCCGCCACGATCACCTCACTTTGGAGGAGTTTGGGAGGCCGGAGTAAAATCTGTCAAATTTCACCTAAAGAGTGTCATTGGAAATACAATTCTTTCACATGAAGAATTTTCCACTGTTTTATGTCAAATTGAAGCTTGCCTAAACTCACGACCACTCTCACCAATGTCTAACGACCCTTCCGCCTTACTTCCTCTTACTCCTGCACACTTTTTAATTGGATCCACATTGACCGCAATACCTGAACGGAATTTCTTAGATGTCAAGGAAAACAGCCTTGGCAGATTCCAAAGGCTTCAAAAAATGATCCAAAGTTATTGGACTAGGTGGTCCAAGGAATACATTTCATCCCTCCAGCAGCGAGTTAAGTGGAAAAAACATTTCAACAGTCTTCTTAGAATTGGAAGTCTAGTGACGGTGAAGGAAGATGGGACTGAACCCTTAAGATGGTGCCTGGGTAGAGTGACTCAATTACATGCGGGTAGTGACGGAATAGTTCGTGCAGTGACAATTAAAAATAATAGAGGTTGTTTCAAGCGACCAGTGACAAAGGTGTGCGTCTTACCCACAGATCAGTGACTTAAGCTTCGGTGAAACAAACTTTTAACTCAACTCGATTACTTGTTGAACCCCTGCAGGCGTTCAAGGGAGGCGGCTTAAAAGTTAAAACTTTCGAGCAACCCTGTACAATATACTTTTAGTTAAATTTTACCCGACCTCTATCTTACGCCCCGAGAGGGGGGCTGCAGGTAGTTGCGGACAGAACACAGTCTCATCACAACATCTTTACAATAAGGACGCTAGTTTTTAATTTATACTTACGAAATATTTTACATGTGCCTTTTTTTATATCTTTAATAGAGTTTAGTTTTAGTGATTTGTTTTTGTATTACGTGAAATTCTAATAAGATTTAACTTACATCCCCTACAATACCAACGATTTATATAACAATATATCGTCGGCGTCATGTGAAAATTGCATAAGTCCACTTTTTAAGAAAATCCGTATTTTAATGCCATCTTGTTAGGCAGTTCGAACTTCATAACACTACAAAATATTTAAGCGATTACTTACTAGATGGTGCCACAAGATATGGATTTGAATGTTGCCCAAATCTGACGTTATCTGAAGCAACGTGAATTTTGCGTAAGTCCGCACATTCTTCACTGTGAACGTGGTTTAATAACGTGCATGCAGAATTATTGCATTTATACGTTTAAAAACAAGATTTTTTATTGAAACAGTAATTGGAATTAGCTGTCAAAGAGTTCAGGTAAGTAAGTTTTGAAAAAAAAGTCCATACGGGTGTTTTTTTTGTTGTTAAATTCTCTTAAAATTAGGCATGGGACTTAGGCATTTTTCAGTTTTCATTTCAAATGGAGTTACGCCATTTTCATATTAAAATGATTTGTTGGTTTCATGCACGTGTTGTGATTTTAGAAATAAAATAAAGGGACAACAGAACCAATTGTGAGTTTACTGACGCATTTTTGTTCTTTATATTCTACCTCCAGATCATTCAATTTCAATATCATACGATAAGTTATGCACAAAGCCAAAGGTCCTATGTTTTGGGCTGATTTCTACGTATCCAGTACTTGAGGAGGGGGGTTTATTTAAAACCCGTGCATTTAATTCACGAGTGAAATTCGTATAATACAGTGATGAGCGTCTAATAACCGGCGAAATAACGCAAAAGATGGAAAACATAAGAATCTGTTAAATAAAACAAGATGAAACTAGTCGGGGTGGGAAATTTAGCGATAAAAACTGTAAACAAAAAATAAAAAATTAAAAACAAAATTAAAAATCTATTGATAGTTTTTCACCTTTAGACGTATCGCATGAGTTTGGCAACTGCCACTGTGACAGGATAATTTTATAAAATGTGACAGTGACAGTTTGACTCCGATACGTCTAAAGGTGAGATACTATTAATATTATGTATATTTATAGGTTTCTATCGCTAAATTTTCCACCTCTACTAGATATTCGTCAAATACATAATATAAATCAGACTTAAATATATATATATATATATATATATATATATATTTTTTTCAGAATGAATGAGAGTTCAAGAAGTTTTAAAATACTAAGCAGTGACACTTATAAGTGAAAATAAAGATGGTGCTTCCTCAAGCCAACATAAAAACAAACTAACGGTTATTACTGATGTCAATAAACCCCTTGGAAAATCGGAGCCAAAAGTTGTTGTTTTAAGCGACGTTAGCAATTTTTCTTTAAATTTAGATTATCTGATGCAATAAAAAGTTTAAAAGAAGAGTGTATCCAAGCCGAAAAAGCTCTTAATGTATCTAGAGAAGATTTACAAGAAAATATTGATCCCAACATAACGGGCAATGAAGATTTTGTCCAGGAAATCATAGAACTAAATAACACTGATATTTTAGATGCCTTTATAGACATAGATTCTCTAAACAACGCCGATGTAACTATTGAAGAGGATAACTACAAAAACAATCTAAGACGGGATAATATTTTGAATAGCGATGAAGACAAACTAGAAATAACTAACAGTACAAACTTTAGCGATGTTTCTAAAGGTAACAATGCAAATGAAATAAGAAACTCAACTGGTTTTGAAAACAATATCGATATAAATGCCACGAAAAAGGAAAATTCTGGATTAAATGATGACTCATTAGAAAAAGAGAGTAGCTCAGAAGCAGAAAAAAATGTTGCTGCAAATAATGATATTAAAAAGCGCAAAAGGAAGAAAAACAGATTAAGCGACAGTCAAGACTGGGAGTACAATACCAACAAGAAGAAGAGACAAGAAGGGGCATCATATAAGGGAAGAAAGGATAATAAATTTGGGGTGCAGAAACATGAAAGGAAATTAAAAATTAGGTGTTCGTGTGAAGAAAGAACGTCGAAAAAAATCACTTTCAAATGTTATATTTTAAGCGAAGAAGAAAGATATTTCAAAAATTCTGGAGCTTTACATGGGAAGAAAAAAAAGTATTTGTCAGTGGAAGAGCGATTGCCTCAAGTATCAAAAGAGCCAGAAACCGAAAATCTGAAGGGGAGAATCGAAGAAAATGTTCTTTTTCTTTCTTTCTAGACAAGAAAAAGGAAAGAGTAAGGGTGTGCAAAACCATGTTTTGCAACACGCTTGGTGTGTCTATGAGAACTATTACTCATTGGTTAAGTGGAAGCCTCAATTCACTAGAAACCAAAAAAAGTGATCGAGTAGAAACTACAAAAATAATGATTTCGACAATAAGAAGCAGTTGATAAAATGATAAGAAAAAAGAAACAGTAAGATATTTTTTGAACAGCTTGTCAAAGCTAGAGTCTCATTGTTGTCGGAAATCTTCTACTAAACTATATCTAGAGCCACGCTGGAAAACCAAAGCTGAATTGTATGACTTTTACAAAAATGTCTGGTTAACAGATAGAAAAACAGAACCGGCTGGATTGGCCCTATTTAAATATATTTTTGAGGAGTCAAATTTGTTCAGTCCTAAAAAATACGAATGTGATATATGTGTAGGATATCGAACACAAAACGTTTCAGAGTTAGTTTATCAAGAACACAGAATTAAAAAAGATGAGGCGCGTAATGAAAAAGAAAAGTCACAAGTTTAGAGTCACTAAATCAAGTTTTTACTATGGATCTTCAATTTGTTCTATTGTGCCCACAGTCAAACGTGTCTGCGCTCTATTATAAAACTAAATTGATTCTTCACAATTTTACTATTTTTGATCTTCATACAAAGGATGGTTACTGTTTTTTATGGCACGAGGGAGAAGGAGAGTTAAAGGCGAACTGTTTTGCCTCGATTATTTGCACTTTTTTATGTACCAAAGTCTTACCAAACATGGATCCAAACAACAAATTTATTATCCTTTACAGTGACGGTTGTGGTCCACAGAATCGCAATTCCACTTTATCGAATGCCCTTTTAAATTTTTCAATGGAAAATAATGTTTGTATTATTCAAAAATACTTAGAGAAAGGGCATACACAAATGGAATGCGATTCTATGCATTCGACAATTGAAAGGAAGATTTCAGGAAGTGTAATAAATGTACCAGCCGGCTATGTTAATTTGATAAAAAATGCGAGAAAAAACCCAAGACCTTATGATGTACAATATTTAAACAATGCTTATTTTAAAGATTTTTCTAAAATCAACTTGGTCAAGTCAATTCGTCCTGGACGTAAAACTGGTGACGCTAACGTGCAAAATATTAGAGCATTAAAATACAATTCAGACGGATCCATAGAATATAAGATTAAGTATTCTGATGAGTTTCAGATCCTTCCCGTCAGATTCAATAAGAAATGCTTAATTGTTCCCATGGAAAAACTGCCAAAACTTTACCAAGGTAAATTAAAAATTAAACGGGAGAAATTTGAACATCTTCAATCCCTAAAAAGTACCATGGAACCAGATTACCATCCTTTCTATGATAGTCTTGAACATGATTAAGCTTAATTTTTGTGCGTAATTTTTATTTTTAGTTAATAAAGATTTATAATGTCTAGCGTTTTGTTCTTTTTTTAGCGACTAATAATTTTTTTTTTAATAAAATAATAGTTTTCTTTTTAAATGAAATTTGCGTAAGTCCAAATATGTAACGAATTTTTGTGTGATTTTTGCCTAAGTCCATTAAATTATCCAAATTAAAAGTAAACGATGTTTCTTTTAAGATTCCTGAAATTATTCTTCAAAACTAACATGATTCCAAAAAAAAACTACTATAATTACTCTAAGATAAAAACTGTTTTTTTCACTTCCTATAAAATTTACATTTTGGTACTTAGGCAATTTTCATATGATGCCGACGATATGTAGATATATACTTTCAAATAAAACATTTATTTTTACAATTTAAGTCAAAAGTATTTATTAATTATTTTGCTAAATAATTTATCTTCCACATTTTTTACAAAATATTGAAGTTATATTAAAATTAATCTAAAATTGGGTAATTTTATTAGTGCTTTGCTATGAATCCAAGCGGGCTCTTGCCGTATTGTGACGTCACTTTCGCGAAAGGATTATGCTTCAGCAGTTCGGTAAAAGGCGTGTCTACCAGTTTTTATGGTCTAAGATAAAAAACCATCAGCCATTTTAATTTCTATAATATTGTCATGTTTCCTTTGATAGTCGATATATCTATCTGTAATTTTTCACATCATTTCATTAAGAAATATTCTACGTTTAAATCGAAATTTATAGTATAAGTTATAGAGCGACGCCTATGGGTTTATTTAGCCCTGGACTTAGGAGTGCTGACATAGTCAAAGACATAGAACTTAAGAGTGCTGACGATATGTTTCGTAATATTGTGAATTGTATAATTGCAATTGTATATGTTTTATTTAACTAATATTTTATTCAGTTTAGAATCTGATTTGATCTATTGTAATTAGTCGTTTTAGCTCTAATAATTTTTTTTTAAAGCACTTTTGGCATTCCCAAATTTGAGTGGCGCAATCAGTAGGATGGTCAAACGGGTTTAACGAAAATAAATTCCGGTTCGTTTCAACCATTTATTGACCTTAATTCGGACGTGTTATATTCCTGTGGGTGGATTGAGTAGCCCTTTATAACAGGAATCGTGTTAAGTGGACTTTTCGAGTGAATATCGAAGATACCTACCTAGTCAAACCTTCTGAGTGAACCAGCTTACATGGGGTGGACAATTTTTCTCTGGTAAGTGCTTATGTCATATAGAGAGCCTAAAATTCTAATAAATTCTGATTCATCAGACTCAGATTCTGACTCAAAACTCCCTATTAAAGATAATTTTTGTTCTAATTCCTCCTTAATAAATAATCGTACTTCTAATTAAAATTTTTATTTATAAATAATTTTTTTTTTAAAGGACTTTTGGCATTCCCAAATTTGAGTGGCGCAGTCAGTAGGATGGTCAAACGGGTTTAACGAAAATAAATTCCGGTTCGTTTCAACGATTTATTGACCTTAATTCGGAAGTGTTATATTCCTGTGGGTGGATTGAGTAGCCCTTTATAACAGGAATCGTGTTAAGTGGACTTTTCGAGTGAACATCGAAGATACCTACCTAGTCAAACCTTCTGAGTGAACCAGCTTACATGAGGTGGACAATTTTTCTCTGGTAAGTGCTTATGTCGTATAGAGAGCCTAAAATTCTAATAAATTCTGATTCATCAGACTCAGATTCTGACTCAAAACTCCCTATTAACGATAATTTTTGTTCTAATTCCTCCCTAATAAATAATCGTACTTCTAATTTAAATTTTTACTTAAAAAATAAAAGAAAAATGGCAATCCCACAATTAAAAAAGGAATGTCTTGACATGATTCCAGATTTCCACGGAGAAAAATACATTACTTCCTAGATTGGTGGAAATCTGTGAAAAATTGATTAATAAATTTTATAATACGGTTGATTCAGATGATTTTCAGAATGAATACCTAATGTCTAGCATATTAGCAAAAGTAAAAGGTGAAGCTGCTATGAACAGTTCAGCATATATGTAGTTAGGACCTGGCAAGATATTAAAGATGCTTTGCTAAATACATATGCTGATAAAAGAGATATTTATACTCTGAGTATAGAAATGTCAGAATTAAAGCAAAATAATGAAACTCCCTTTGAATTCTTTAATAAAGTCCAATATCTTCTGAATTTACAATCTGAATAACAATCCTTGTACAAACATGTAGGTACTATTTATGTACTTTCTCAAGTCATACATGAGTAATATTGGCACTTTTTGCAACAAACCTGATATAATTCTTTTAGTTACCATATGTAATGTTTAATTAGCATCAATAATCAGCATTATTTCAATATTAGTTGTTTTGTAAAAAATTTGTAATTTTATTTAAATTTCAGATTGTCAAGATAAAGAAAATATTGAAGAAACTCAGTTTATTCACATGAATGGTAATATATAAAAAGATGTCTTATTGTCTGTAATATTAATTAAAAT
This sequence comes from Diabrotica undecimpunctata, assembly GCF_040954645.1. NCBI lineage: Eukaryota > Metazoa > Arthropoda > Insecta > Coleoptera > Chrysomelidae > Diabrotica > Diabrotica undecimpunctata. Next base: position 56,936,178 of record NC_092811.1, read on the forward strand.
ATATTATTTAGATTATGCGAGGCCTTCTACATTCTGGCAAGACAACTTAATATCTGATAATAAGGAACAAAACAGCAGAAAGGCTAGTGGTAAGAAACTCATTATTCTAGAAATGCATAATCAGTCAACTTTAATGAAAGTTCAAGCTGAATATAGCAGCCCATGGAAAAAAATATTTCAAATCTATCACAGGTCAAAGAAACAAATATTTACTGGTTCTTGTTTTATATAAATTAAAAATTGCAGAATTCATAACATAATATCATCAAAATGAACTTTTCTAAAGCTTTCTCTCTTTATATTAAAAGCATACAACATATACATTATAAAAACATGCCAAATCGAAATATTTTTTCCATGGTTGACATTTGCTGCTATAATCAGCTTGTACTTTTGTTAAAGTAACTGAATAATAAATAAATTTATTTTATTAGTTATGTTTTGTAAACATATAATTGTAATTAATTTCAGATTGTCATGATAAATCAGATATTGAAGAAACTCCGGCTAAAAAGAGATTTATTGACATGCATGGGAATATATAAAAATATGCCTTACATTCTTTATTCTAATAATATTCCATTATTTATTTAGATTATGCTTTGTGTTCTGGCCAAGATAGCAGAAATAGCAGAAATACTGGTGGTAAGACATTTATTATTGTAGTAATAAATACTATTAATACATTTATTAGTCATGTTTTGTAAAAATATTATAATTATTCTTAAATTTCAGATTTTCAGTGTGAAACAGAGACCGAAGAAACTCCTAAAAGAAAATTATTTGACATGCATGGTAATATATACAAATGTTTTACATTTTTAATTGTAGTATTATTACATTACCATATTAATTCATCCTTTATTCTAGATTTTCACACACCTAGGCAAGCCAGAGGGCCAAGGAGAAGCATTTTACAAAGTATAAATGTATCAAGAAAGTAGTACCTAACACCAAAGAAAAAGAAAATGTATGCAAAAATCATCGAATCTAGTAATAAAATTCATAAGTTGTCACATAGATTATCAAGTTACCAAGAAAAGTTAGAAGCAGCTAAATGTTTATCAAAATCAACACCATTTAGAAAATTGGCTGAACAAGTAAATCCTTTAACATATACATTTATTTCATCTCAAATTCGTACCCAACAACAAAAATTGAAGGGAAGAAAATTTACAGTAGATGAGAAGATCCTGGCTATAACGCTATTTAAAGGCAGTGGAAAAGGGTACAAATTGCTCTCAAAATTTTTTTCTTTGCCATCAAAAAGAACTTTAACAAATCTATTGAATAAAACCAAGTTACATCCTGGAATTAATGAAATAATGTTTAAAATGTTATATAAGAGT